>NC_090440.1:21358004-21703878 GCF_031143425.1 Pleurodeles waltl
TTTACACGTAGGCACGAGCTGATCACAAATCCTATTTTAAGGCAAGGAGCTAGAGATTAAAATACATGCTCCCAGTTGAAAGCTGGCTGCAGAGCTGAGAGTGTGATATTAGACAGGAGGGCGGGAGAGGGGAGTGCCAGTGGTCTCGAATCTGACAGAACATTTCTTTCCACACAGAGAGGATGGCACAGGGAACCTCGAGCAGGAACAGATGAGATATGAACAGCAAACACCATCAGAGTCACAAACACAACAGATCGGAGCAAAACGCGACAGGTGCAAAATTGCATTGTGTTGCTAATCACAAATATTTGATGCACAAATGCGTTGATGCTCTTTTTTGGACCAGATGTATAAAACTTTTTAACGGTCGCAAATGGTCCAATTTGTAGAATTGGGCCTTTTGTGACCGCTAAAAAGCATTTTCGTATTTACAAAGGCCCTATTAGTGTTTCGGTAACCTATCACCGAATCGCAAATAGGGTTTGCGAGTCAGTATTAGAAAGGGGTGTGTTAGAGGGTCCCTTCCTAATACCGAATTGCACGTGTATTAGAGAATGTTTTGAAACCAAATTGCAGTTGCAAAACACTCACATTTTACCGGCTTCTTGAAGGAGGTAACCAATTTGCAAATGGGCAGAGGTCCCCAAGGCCCCTTCTCCTTTGAGAATGGGTGTAAAAATATTTTTAAGAGCAGGCAGTGGTCTCACTCTTAAAAAATGAATCAAAAATTACATTTTTATTTTCAAAACGCATCCCATTTTGCTCTAAGGCATTTAAAAAAAACTTTGCTTTATTTAAAAGCAATCAGAGGCATGGAGGTCTGAAGACCCCAGCAGGCCAACATCCCTGTGATATTTTGTGATTCCCTCATGAATATTAATGAAGTAGGTCTATTTGTGAGCCACTGGGAATCGCAAAATGTGTCAAAGACACAGCATTGGTACATGGGTGTCTGCGATTCCCTAATTTCAAATCGCAAAATGTTGCTATCAGAAAATCTCAAACTGATTATTTTTGTACATCTGGCCCTTTGTGCCCTATCTGCAATGATTTGTGCTGTGAAACGTTAGGAAATGACTGCCACATCCCAGTTTTACACCAGTCCTTTTTTATACTGTTGTCAAGGACTGGACACAGTCAGTTGAGTTTTCTTTTTGATTGCCCAAAGAAAGGGCAACTTCTGCCAGTCGCCACGGTGCCAGCCTGCACTTAAAAGTACATGTACATGTTAAAGGTGCCTCCGTGGGAAGGTCCCGGCTAGAAGGTAAAAATCACAAAAGGAAACAAACGTCCTTGGGTATGAAGGTTAATGCTTTCGTACTTATGATTCAACCAGGAACTGACACACAGGAAGAGTCTAACTCATCTTGGATTGGGAACTTCAGACAGAGTTCTCTGGACAGAGCAGCATCCTGGAAAGGGCAGTTTACAAGGCTTGGCCGCACTCCTATCCTGAAGTGCTTAGACGTCTGATTGGCATCTTTTACCCAGCACTGAACCTCGCAGGTCTACCGCCACCCTTCTTGCCCGATGCTCCAGGCTGCTCACACATCACCGCTCTGTATGCATCGGTGTGATCCGACCTGCGAGAATGCTTAGCCAGTCAGCAAAGGCAGCCTCCAGTGACATGCTGACTGGCAGCACAAGCCTCACAATATCTTTGAATGCTTGCAATGTCCGGGCAGCTCTCGGCACAGATGGACACCCATTCACAGGCTTGGCTGGGCAAGGCCTGAAGGTGCCCAGAGCATGTTTGGTTCACACCAGACATGCTTGCACCAGGGTAAATAAAATCCAGTGGTGCATGGAGCAGATCTGGTGATTCCTAGAGCACCGCAGGTTCACTCCAGCCATTTCTTTTTGTACTCACAAAGTCTTATCTTGACAAGTTCAGGAGATGCATGGAATGTCTCAAGTTTCTATGAGCCATCTTTCACCGTATTCACAAAGTCTTGTGCTGGGGCAGAGGCGGAGATCCCAGGAGCAGATACAGAGGTGTCTACAGCATTTCAACTTCATACAATCAATCATTCAGGATTTATAAAGTGTGGCAAATCACCCATGAGGGTCTCAAGTTGCTGGAGTTTGTAGCTGCTTTGCGATTCTCTGTTCATTTGAACAGCCATGTCTTGAGTCCTTTCCTGGATTCCCTGAGCAATGCAGCATTCCTGGGGTGCGTGGAAGGTCGACAGCTTTGACTGACAGGTGAGAGGAGCACCCTGTGCTGTTGAATTGGCAGATCCGGGGGTTGTCTGTGTGGAAAAGCGAGGCAGATCACAGGTGTCTGATCGGTCGGTGGAAGGTCATTTGTTTGTTGACGTATGCTGGTCCTTTGATGTGCAGGACTTTGTATGCGTGGGCCAGCATCTTGAGCTGGCATCTCTTCTGAATTGGGAGACAGTTTCGCTTCTTGAGGTGCGGGAGAGCTGAGTCCATCTGGGGCGGCCAAGGATGAGTCTTGCCGCTGAGCTTTGTATTTCTGTAGTCACCTCAGGAGGCGTGCCATGACCGGCTTCATGATGCTGTTCTCACAAAGTCTCACACTGGAGCAGATCCAGAGAGGTCTCGTCATTTCAGGTTGCACCAGCATCTTGCAATCTAGGCTTGGCCATAGCAGATCCAGAAATGCCGGGAGCATCTTTAGGTCTGTCCAACTGTCTTTTACCAAGCACACAGTCACAGCAGCTGCCGCTCTTACCAACTATATCACGACTGCTGGAGGTGGTGATTTTTCTGGTACATCTTCTGGATTTTTCTAGAACACCTTAAAAAGGTCTATGCTGGTGCAGATTTGGAGATATCTGGAGTAGAGCAGAAGATGCCTGGAAGCTCTCTTGGTTGCACCAGTCATCTGTACTACTATTCACAAAGTCTTACACTGGAATAGATCTACAATTGCCATGAATGTCTTAGGTTTATGCCATAGTCACAAGGCTTCGCTAGAAGAGGCCAAGAGATGCCTGGTGTATGCAAGAATTGGTCCCTCCTAAGTCTGGTCTTTTGAGATCTTGTATGAGCCCAGCACGCCCATGTCTGAAGCCTCCTGGGTGTTATCTCACTGGCCCATTTGTTTCAAACATAAGCTCGAGTATCAGTTGTGATAAACATTCCTAATGTGCGTCGCTTTGTTGGCTAACCTAGTTGAGTTAGTTGTCTTGCAGAGTTCCTTGTTGTTGTGGATTGTAAGGAAGTATGCTATTCGGTGTGTCTATGGAAGGAGTGTGTAAAATGCACAATGGGGGATGTGAAGAAGGAGGGGTAGTTGGCTTGCAGCTCAGCACGTGAGCTGGAAGGTATGCGTACAAAAGGCGCAACAGTTGTGAGTGGATGAGGAAGTGAAAGGTACTATTGTGTCACTCCAAGTACGTTGTTACCTAATCACATTCTGCTTCCGACTACATGCGTCCTGAGTGTCGTTACAACACCACCTACTTTTCTTATGCAAGCTGACCTGTATGTTTTGATGTGCAGACCTCTGACTTTTCCTGATTACCAGTCTTGAGTGGCTTTTTTTGTTTTTCTGCCTCAGTGGAGAGATGCTGCATCATGTGTACTGCTTGAGACCCACACAGGTGAGTAGCGCACTTTACAAATTCCTGACTGATTGATTGATTTCTAGCCAGTTATAACAACCCGGGTCTCTGGGTTCAGACATATACAGGGAGTGCAGAATTATTAGGCAAATGAGTATTTTGACCACATCATCCTCTTTATGCATGTTGTCTTACTCCAAGCTGTATAGGCTCGAAAGCCTACTACCAATTTAGCATATTAGGTGATGTGCATCTCTGTAATGAGAAGGGGTGTGGTCTAATGACATCAACACCCTATATCAGGTGTGCATAATTATTAGGCAACTTCCTTTCCTTTGGCAAAATGGGTCAAAAGAAGGCCTTGACAGGCTCAGAAAAGTCAAAAATAGTGAGATATCTTGCAGAGGGATGCAGCACTCTTAAAATTGCAAAGCTTCTGAAGCGTGATCATCGAACAATCAAGCGTTTCATTCAAAATAGTCAACAGGGTCGCAAGAAGCGTGTGGAAAAACCAAGGCGCAAATTAACTGCCCATGAACTGAGAAAAGTCAAGCGTGCAGCTGCCACGATGCTACTTGCCACCAGTTTGGCCATATTTCAGAGCTGCAACATCACTGGAGTGCCCAAAAGCACAAGGTGTGCAATACTTAGAGACATGGCCAAGGTAAGAAAGGCTGAAAGACGACCACCACTGAACAAGACACACAAGCTGAAATGTCAAGACTGGGCCAAGAAATATCTCAAGACTGATTTTCCTAAGGTTTTATGGACTGATGAAATGAGAGTGAGTCTTGATGGGCCAGATGGATGGGCCCGTGGCTGGATTGGTAAAGGGCAGAGAGCTCCAGTCCGACTCAGACGCCAGCAAGGTGGAGGTGGAGTACTGGTTTGGGCTGGTATCATCAAAGATGAGCTTGTGGGGCCTTTTCGGGTTGAGGATGGAGTCAAGCTCAACTCCCAGTCCTACTGCCAGTTCCTGGAAGACACCTTCTTCAAGCAGTGGTACAGGAAGAAGTCTGCATCCTTCAAGAAAAACATGATTTTCATGCAGGACAATGCTCCATCACACGCGTCCAAGTACTTCACAGCGTGGCTGGCAAGAAAGGGTATAAAAGAAGGAAATCTAATGACATGGCCTCCTTGTTCACCTGATCTGAACCCCATTGAGAACCTGTGGTCCATCATCAAATGTGAGATTTACAAGGAGGGAAAACAGTACACCTCTCTGAACAGTGTCTGGGAGGCTGTGGTTGCTGCTGCACGCAATGTTGATGGTGAACAGATCAAAACACTGACAGAATCCATGGATGGCAGGCTTTTGAGTGTCCTTGCAAAGAAAGGTGGCTATATTGGTCACTGATTTGTTTTTGTTTTGTTTTTGAATGTCAGAAATGTATATTTGTGAATGTTGAGATGTTATATTGGTTTCACTGGTAATAATAAATAATTGAAATGGGTATATATTTTTTTTTGTTAAGTTGCCTAATAATTATGCACAGTAATAGTCACCTGCACACACAGATATCCCCCTAACATAGCTAAAACTAAAAACAAACTAAAAACTACTTCCAAAAATTTCAGCTTTGATATTAATGAGTTTTTTGGGTTCATTGAGAACATGGTTGTTGTTCAATAATAAAATTAATCCTCAAAAATACAACTTGCCTAATAATTCTGCACTCCCTGTATTTAATCATTGGAAAACTCAGCAATCAGTGGTCAATGAGTTATGAGACTTAAAATGAAACTTATTTAAGCCAAGTGAATAGACTGGTACATGAATCCCAAAGGCCTGAGGAAGAAGGGTTGCATCTTTTGTAGAGGGAGGAAGGAGGAGTTGAAAGATGCATTGATGCATAATTAACCTCAGCCCAAAACTGGTAATGCCGTGATTGATATCGTATTATTGATTGGTTACTGCATGCCTGAAACTAATGGGGGAAAGTTACAAACTGGAAAGCAAAACGCAGTATGAAGAGGAGACAAAGCTATAGCATCAACAGTGGTTGTTTAGATGACGACACATCGAGTCAAATACTGATTAGTGGGATAAGAAACCCCATCCCTTCTACGGAAAGAATCAGGCATTGACTGTAAAAATAATGCCTTTACTGTGGGAAAGGGGATAATTTGGAGCTGAAATGCATCCTCGTGTCATTTTTTGGCACGCAGACTCATTTAAATGAGAACACTGCAAACAACAGCTGCTCGTGGTCTGTTGTTCCCATACGTTTGTAATAAATGTATACTGTGAATTCCTCTAGTTGTAGTAAATCTTTACAGCTAATAGAGCATAATTATGCGAAGTGGCATAGTGGTCTAATTTTGGGAGTTTTTTAACAAGTGTAACTGCTAGAAATGGAGTCTCTAGCTGGCAGTGATCTGCACCCTTTCAAAGTAGGGACCCTGACTCTAATCAGGGTAAGGGAGATACACAGCTAAGATAACACCTACTCGTCCCCTTGGTAGCTTGGCAGAAGCAGTCATGCTTATCTCTGAGGCAATGTGTAAAGTATTTGTACAATCACACACAGTAACACAGTGACAGCACCACGAAAGGACTCCACACCAGGCTAGAAAAATAGCCAATATTTATCTGAGTAAAACAAGACCAAAATGAGAAGACTCCAACATACACAAGTCAAGATATCACTTTTTAAAGGTAGAAACAAGTCTTAATCTCTCAGAATCAATGGATATATCTCTTTAGCATAAAGTACCTGGGATGCGTCAAAAACAAAGACGATGTGGGCCACAGAGGAGGTGAGGCACCAGAAAAGCAAAGCGCTTCATACGTTCTGTACTGCGCAGCGGAGGTGATGCATCATTTCTTTCCTCGCAGGTGAGACAATACTTCAGTTCCTTAGTGGCAGGGGAGGTGATGCGTCGATTCTTTTCTCGCAGGAAGGGCAATGCGTTGATTTCCAGACACGTGGCCTTGGTTACTTACTGCAGTGCTGGTTGATAAAAAGTTGACACCCAGGGACTATGCATAGAAAATGCAGATGCGCTGTAATGATGGGATTGTGGTGAAACAGGCACTGCATACATTCTGCAGCTACGGGACAGACGCTGAGCTGATTCTTCAGTCATGAGGCAGGCCCTGTGTCGATTCTTCTGGCATGTTGATGCATGGATTTTCACCTTCAGATCATCAGCTTGCAATTCCAAGGGCTCAGGGACTCAAGTTAGTATACTTGGCAAGTCAAGGCTCTCAACAGAAGAGCCCAGGCACTGTCAGATGTGGTCTTTGATGTCCCTGAGATTTCTTAACAGGAGGCAAGCTCAGTCCAAACCCTTGGAGGACCTTTGGAAGCAGGATGCAGAAAACCAACCTCAGTCCATTCAGTACCAGGACAGAAGCAGAAAGTAGCAGGCTAGCACAGCATAGCAACAGGCAGCGTGGCAGGGCCTCCTTCAGCATCCAGCTCTACTTACTGGCAGAATGTCCTCAGTCCAGAAGGATTCTAACTTTATGGGGTCAGAGGTCCATTACTTATACCAATTTCTGTCTTTGAAGTAGGCAAACTTCAAAGAGAAGTCTTTATAGTGCACAAGTCTCCGCCTTCTCTGCGCTGGCCCAAGACACACTCTAGGGTGTTGGAGACGGTATTGTGTTACGACAGGCAAAGCCCTATTGAGGTGCAAGTGTCAACTCCTCCCATCACTTTAGCTCAGGAAGACCCACCAGCCTGGTGATTTGCGATCGATCAGAGTATGCAGGGCACACCTCAGCTCCTTTTGTGTGACTATCTAGACGTGGATTTACAAACAGCCCAACTATCAGTCTGACATAGACGTGTATTCCACAGACAGGCAGAGGCACAGAATGGTTAAGCAAGAAAATATCCACTTTCTAAAAGTGGCACTTTCAAACTTACAATTCAAAATAAACTTCAGCAAAAGATGTAATTTTAAATTATGAGTTCAGAGACCCCAAACTCCAAATCTCTATCTGCTCCCAAAGGGAAATTATCCTTAAAAGATATTTTAAGGCAATCTTTATGTAGCCCTAAGAGAAAGATAGTCCTTGACTGTAGGAGGCTGGACTGGCTTGTAGTGAGTACCAAGGGGTACTTGCACCTTGCACCAGGCCCAGTTATCCCTTATTAGTGTATAGGGTGTCTAGCAGCTTAGGCTGATAGATAATGGTAGCTTAGCAAAGCAGCTTAGGCTGAACTAGGAGACGTGTGAAGCTACTACAGTACCACAAGTGTCACTTGCACAATATCATAAGAAAACACAATACACAGTTATACTAAAAATAAAGGTACTTTATTTTTATGACAATATGCCAAAGTATCTTAGAGTGTACCCTCAGTGAGAGGATAGGAAATATACACAAGATATATATACACAATAGCAAAAATATGCAGTATAGTCTTAGAAAACAGTGCAAACAATGTATAGTTACAATAGGATGCAATGGGGAAACATAGGGATAGGGGCAACACAAACCATATACTCCAAAAGTGGAATGCGAACCACGAATGGACCCCAAACCTATGTGACCTTGTAGAGGGTCGCTGGGACTATTAGAAAATAGTGAGAGTTAGAAAAATAACCCTCCCCAAGACCCTGAAAAGTGAGTGCAAAGTGCACTAAAGTTCCCCTAAGGACAAAATAGTCGTGTTAGAGGGAAAATGCAAGGAAAACACAAATCAGCAATGCAACAACGATGGATTCCTGACTGAGGGTACCTGTGGAACAAGGGGACCAAGTCCAAAAGTCACAAGCAACTCGGAGATGGGCAGATGCCCAAGAAATGCCAGCGGTTGGTGCAAAGAAGCTCTTACTAGGCTGAAGAACTGTGAATACTGCAGGAACGACAAGGGCTAGAGACTTCCCCTTTGGAGGATGGATCCCCCACGCCTTGGAGAGTCGTGCAGAAGTGTTTTACCGCCGGATGGACGCCAACAAGCCTTGCTACACGCAAATCGTGCGTTTGGCGTTTTTGGACGCAGCTGGGGCCCAGAAGGGACCAGGAGGTCGCAAATTGGACCTGCAGAGAGAGGGGACGTCGAGCAAGACAAAGAGCCCTCACTGAAGCAGGTAGCACCCGGAGAAGTGCCAGAAACAGGCACTACGAGGATGCGTGAAACGGTGCTCGCCGACGTTGCACAAAGGAGTCCCACGTCGCCGGAGACCAACTTAGAAAGTCGTGCAATGCAGGTTAGAGTGCCGTGGACCCAGGCTTGGCTGTGCATGAAGGATTTCCGCCGGAAGTGCACAGGGGCCGGAGTAGCTTGCAAAGTCGCGGTTCCCAGCAATGCAGCCCAGCGAGGTGAGGCAAGGACTTACCTCCACCAAACTTGGGCTGAAGAGTCACTGGACTGTGGGGGTCACTTGGACGGTGTCGCTGGATTCGAGGGACCTTGCTCGTCGTGCTGAGAGGAGACCCAAGGGACCGGTAATGCAGCTTTTTGGTGCCTGCGGTTGCAGGGGGAAGATTCCGTCGACCCACGGGAGATTTCTTCGGAGCTTCTGGTGCAGAGAGGAGGCAGACTACCCCCACAGCATGCACAAGCAGGAAAACAGTCGAGAAGGCGGCAGGATCAGCGTTACAGAGTTGCAGTAGTCGTCTTTGCTACTATGTTGCAGGTTTGCAGGCTTCCAGCGCGGTCAGCGGTCGATTCCTTATCAGAAGGTGAAGAGGGAGATGCAGAGGAACTCGGCTGAGCTCATGCATTCGTTATCTCCAGTTTCCCCAGAGACAGAGACCCTAAATAGCCAGAAAAGAGGGTTTGGCTACCTAGGAGAGAGGATAGGCTAGCAACACCTGAAGGAGCCTATCACAAGGAGTCTCTGACGTCACCTGGTGGCACTGGCCACTCAGAGCAGTCCAGTGTGCCAGCAGCACCTCTGTTTCCAAGATGGCAGAGGTCTGGAGCACACTGGAGGAGCTCTGGACACCTCCCAGGGGAGGTGCAGGTCAGGGGAGTGGTCACTCCCCTTTCCTTTGTCCAGTTTCGCGCCAGAGCAGGGCTAAGGGGTCCCTGAACCGGTGTAGACTGGCTTATGCAGAATTGGGCACATCTGTGCCCAACAAAGCATTTCCAGAGGCTGGGGGAGGCTACTCCTCCCCTGCCTTCACACCATTTTCCAAAGGGAGAGGGTGTCACACCCTCTCTCAGAGGAAGTTCTTTGTTCTGCCATCCTGGGCCAGGCCTGGCTGGACCCCAGGAGGGCTGCTGTCTGTCTGAGGGGTTGGCAGCAGCAGCAGCTGCAGTGAAACCCCAGGAAGGGCAGTCTGGCAGTACCAGGGTCTGTGCTACAGACCACTGGGATCATGGAATTGTACCAAAAATGCCAGGATGGCATAGAGGGGGCAATTCCATGATCATAGACATGTTACATGGCCATATTCGGAGTTACCATGGTGAAGCTACATATAGGTAGTGACCTATATGTAGTGCACGCGTGTAATGGTGTCCCCGCACTCACAAAGTTCAGTGAATTGGCTCTGAACAATGTGGGGGCACCTTGGCTAGTGCCAGGGTGCCCTCACACTAAGTAACTTTGCACCTAACCTTTACCAGGTAAAGGTTAGACATATAGGTGACTTATAAGTTACTTAAGTGCAGTGTAAAATGGCTGTGAAATAACGTGGACGTTATTTCACTCAGGCTGCAGTGGCAGGCCTGTGTAAGAATTGTCAGAGCTCCCTATGGGTGGCAAAAGAAATGCTGCAGCCCATAGGGATCTCCTGGAACCCCAATACCCTGGGTACCTCAGTACCATATACTAGGGGATTATAAGGGTGTTCCAGTAAGCCAATGTAAATTGGTAAAAATGGTCACTAGCCTGTCAGTGACAATTTGAAAGTAATGAGAGAGCATAACCACTGAGGTTCTGGTTAGCAGAGCCTCAGTGAGACAGTTAGGCACCACACAGGGAACACATACATGCACACCTATGAGCACTGGGGCCCTGTGTGACAGGGTCCCAGTGACAAATACATATAGGCCACAAACCTATGAGCACTGGGGTCCTGACCAGCAGGATCCCAGTGACACATAACAACCATACTGAAATCATAGTGTTTTCACTATGAGCACTGAGGCCTGGCTATCAGGATCCCAGTGAGACAGTGAAAACAGTGACAAACACCCTGGCATACACTCACAAACAGGCCAAAAGTGGGGGTAACAAGGCTAGAAAGAGGCTACCTTCTCACATTGACACAGTAAAAAAACAAATGCAGCAGTATTTCAATATCAGGACATGTAAAACGCACCAGTACATGTCCTGACTTTTAAATACACTACACCCTGCCCATGGGGCTGCCTTGGGCATCCTTTGGAGGTCACATACATGTAGTAAAAGGGAAGGTTTGGGCCTAGCAAGTGGGTATACCACCAGGATGAAACTGCGGTTTAAAACTGCACACACAGACACTGCAGTGGCAGGTCTGAGCCATTTTAAGGGCTACTCAGGTGAGTGGCACAACCAGTGCTGCAGGCCCACTAGTAGCATTTGATTTACAGGCCCTGGGGCCCTCTAGTGCACTGTACTAGGGACTTACTAGTAATTCAAATATGCCAATAATGGAGAAACAAATCACCAGTACCATTTTCACTGGGAGCACTTGCATTTTAGCACTGATCAGCAGTGGTAAAGTGCCCAGGGCCCTAAAGGCAGCAAAAACAAAACTCGGTAAAGGATTAAAAACGGGAGGTCAGAAGCAAAAAAGGCAGGGGAAACCATGCCCACAGCTGACAGGTCTAACAGTACTGCAAATTTCTGAAAATCATGCAAATTGCACTTGCATAATGAAAATTTCGCAGGGGCCTAATGAGAATCCTAGATGTATAGTAGTAAACAATGGCCGTAGCACACTGATTAAACATTTAACGTACACTTTCCATTCCTTTTAAACAAATCCCTTTTTTGTTCAAGAAGAATGGGTTTCATCTTAACAAATAAAAAAAAGTACTTTAGTTAGAATCAATCATTGACGGAGGTTTACTGACCTCAGCAAGCTCCCACCCCTGTGATGGTGGCCGTTCATAGTGGGTCGCAGTTTGCAACCTACCTCATTGATATTCATGAGGGAGGTCTTATTGCAACTCACTAAAAATCCGTTTTTTGTGAAACGACATTAATATGGAGGTCACTTTGCAAAAACAGAATACACTTAGTAAAAATCTGTGCACAATTTGTGACCACTTTTACGACCTCCATTCTTAGTAAATCTGGCCCTACGGTCTCACAGAGGCGGTAACAGGGCAAGCGGTAATTGGAGAACCATCACTTGTGACACCTAGCGTCTCATGTCTACTTAGTAGAAAGAGGTGGCTCATCTTCTCAGTGCCCTCAGAGGGGTCTTGTAAAACCAGTGAAGCCAAAGGATTATTGTCTGGGCAGTGGCAAGGATCACCCAGAGACCCCCCCCCCACCCACTCCCCCCCACACCCGTGCCAACTCAGTTCTTTAGACACCGAAATCCATTTGGGGAGCATGCAGCAGTTGATTAATTGTTACAACCTCTTGCAACTGAAGAAAGAAGGATTTCTCTAGAAGTTTGGCCAAGTTGGGAAATTGGTTGATAGTGTGCCAAAGTGTCAGGACTCGAAGGAGGCGTTTTCAACAGGGTTGTGACATAGGCACGCTTCAGCCTACTAGGAACCAGTCCAGCTAAGGAAGCATTTAATTTAGCACTGGAAGAGAATATTCATAAATAGCAAACTCTTGTGTTATCTACCAGGACCTAAATAGGCCAGAGGGACACATCCTTTGCTGTCCCAGGCTCAGTCGACAAAACCACCAGCAGCGATGGGAGCAAACTTAGCCATAGAATTAGAGGGCGTTGGAGGCTCAGTCTGAGGGGGAGGGAAGGGCTTTGTTGATATGCAGTCCAATGAAGATGTGACTGTAGCAAGTTAATTTATGAAATAGGCGGCTATAAATTTACATTTATTTTCTGACAGAAAGGGTCTGGCTCTTGTGGTTGTCCTCTGATGTCTTCGATTACCGAAAAGGTGGCTGCTGACGTATTTGGAGCATTACAAATGTGGTTGGAATAGACGGTAGCATGGGCTTTTGCATTGATTATTTATAAATGTAAAGTGGTTTCGACCATTTAGTCCTTACCGTTGGATCATATGCCTGGCACAAACGATGCTCTTCTGCGGGTAGTTGACGCTTAATGGCAGCTAAGTCTGCAGCGAAGCAGCTGCAGGCGATCGAGACAACTAGCCCGTGTTCATTTTAAAAGGAGGAGTCTGACCTAAACTCACTGTTGCCTTGAGGATCTGAGTCTAAGGGGAAGACCTTACTGGGAGAAGATTACCAAAGCATCTACAGAGACATTCTTCCTAGGGGTGGGCAAAATGTTCTCCTGCGCCAGTGTTTTGCCTGGTCCGTGTTCCGCTTGGAGAGTGGAGAGCTGGCAAAACTCTGCCCACCGCCGCGGAGTGGTTCCTGGAGGGTGGCTCAGCAACATTAAGTTGGAAAGTACGAGTGAGAATTTGCATCCCCAAGTGCAATTTTCATGCCCTAGAAAGCATCTCGACAAGATTTCTCAATGTGAGCGGTAGCTTTCCCAACGCAAAGCTTTCTACTCGTGCGGCAGGAAGAAGCAGCGCCCTCTGCTGCGACATGTGGTGTCGTTCGTGCTGATTTTACAATGCGGGACAAGTTGCCGGCGCTAACAACCAGCATGAGCAGTGTGACGTACCGGAATTCTACCGCTCGTCGAACTCCGCAGAATCTTGCTGAGTTTTTAGGTAACTCTGCGGAATTCCACGGAGTGAAACTCCGCGAGTTTCACCCAGTCCTAATGCCTCCCATTGAGAAGCTTCTGGATAGGGAAGGACATGGCGCCTTAAGTTGGTTCTGAAGGAAGCAAGAAAAAGGAAGATCAAGATGTTTGGACCAAGGACTCCTTAAGTGATAATATGACTGACAGTACAAAGAGCAGGAGGAGAGAATCTCCAAGGCACGACAGAGCCAACAAGTAAGGAGAGAAGGACTCAGGGTAGGTCAAACAAAGAAAATACTGGCTTGAACACAGGTGCCAGTCTCCCATCCGGGGTATCACGAGACGACTGTTGCTGTTCTTAGGAGCCGCAGTCGCGACAGCTCCCCTGGCTGGCACCCGAAGGTCACATCTACCTCTGCTGGTGCCTCAGGGGTACCCCGGGAAGTTAAAAGGCTTCTGCTTCTGAGGTCACAGGGCCAGTCGCAGCCTCTCATTGGAGGCGGACTGGCGCTCTCTTCTCTTAGATGGTTCCCGTACTCCGTGCGTCTGCAGGATGTATAGATTCATGCCCCTTCGGAGCGAGGACCACACCTTGTGGGATCAGCATGACTAGTGCACGACACTGGTGTTTGGCCTCAATGAAGCACAGTTCTTAGGTTCGAGGATGACCTTTCTGCAGCCACAGAAGGTGCAGTGGGACCTTGGCCTGGACGACCCTCAGAAGAGGCATTCACCAGAGACCTGGCTGCGGCCCTACTTCTCCAGACCTCCCCTCAGTCTCGAGTTCACCGTGAACTTGCTGACATTCCCTCACTTGACATCTGGAAGAATTCAGATTACAAGGGCCCTAGGGGAGCAGGGCCACACTCAGGAGCCAACTGCTGCCCTAGCTAAGGTGCTTCAACCTGCCCCACTTCTTTTGTTTCTGGGCGCAGTCTCCCTCTCCATCCTTCCATTCATCCGTTCTCTTTCTCCTCTCTCTTCTCCCTCTCGGATCACTTTCTCTCTACCCTCTCCCTCCCTTTCTTTCACTCTCTCTTTGAAGCCTCCGATGCAATCTGAAGTTACTCTCAGGGAGCTGGGGAAAGCGACAGATGCACCTGGAGCACCCCTGGGCTTTCAAAACCGGGCTCCAACCCACTGGGGAAACGCCCGGAAGAATAAAAGGCATGTCCTGTTCTTGAGCCGTGTCTAACATTAACTCTCCAGCGCCCTGAAAGTGGACTCTATAGCTGTAGGGGCCCCCATAGGGACGGTCCCCAGTGATAGGCTGCACATACAACGCCTCTCAGCGTGATTTCTCATAGCTGGCGGTCATGGTTGGTCGCTACCATTTGCATTGGGAAAGCTGCCGCTCGAGTAGAAAAGCTGCCGCTCGAGTAGAAAAGCTGCCGCTTGAGTAGAAAAGCTGCACACACAACAACGCAGCTACACCTGGCAGATCCATGGGGTCGACTGCTGAACCGCCATCCTAACCTGCGCCAATCCACCCACCGCTGACACCTGTGCTCAGGTGGGGGAGGCCTGATCCCCGTATGCTGCTTGGGTGGCCCTTCTGACTGACACATCTGTGGGGCTAGCTCATGCCAGGGTCATTCAAGACCTTTGAGAGGCCTAGCTAACAATAGTGCAGCAGGTGCAGCAGCACCAGGGCCGAGGGTGCGAGGGCCCCACTGCCCCACAGGTAGGGGTATCTGTTATGACCAGAGGGGCAGGGCTGCATGTTCCATGCTAGCATTAGGGCCCCAGACCCCCTTTGTGCTCCACTCGGACCTGCCCTTAAGCGCTTCATCAGACAGATCCATTACTGCCTCTATCACCCCTCAGTAATCACAGCACATGTGGTCTTGGTACACATCCGTGTCCCCTGGCACTCAAGCTGCCAGCTGGCGAAGATTTGGGGTACGGGGCACTTCTGTTCTTGTTTTCATACAGTTTAAGGAAGTGAAAGACCTCAAAGCGTCTGCTGCTGAGAGAGAAGCTGTTCTTTTCATGAAGAGGGACAGCTGACAAGTGTGAACTGCTAAGGACGTCACTTCCGGCCAGCAGGGCACGGGCTGCGGATTTCACCGGCTCCCCCTGCGAGGGCGGCTGATGCTGGGGACAGACCAGCATCCTCCGTATCTATGTGAAGAATTAGCAAAACATCTCTTTCCGGCTTCTTGTTTTCTTCCCTTTTCCATTGAAATGTTTAGTTTGCACACATACTTAAGGAGAAGTGACGCCGCCCATCTGTCGGCTTCTAAATGTTAGGTTCCGAGGCCCCAGAATCCCCCCTATTGACCTGTTGGGGCCACATTACAAGGAACGAGCCGCCCTCCTGTGTGGTGCGAGGCCGCCCTCCTGTGACCAGACGGGGTACTGCAGGGACCTGGCACTTGTGCCATCCATCACCGGTCCATGCCAGGCAGGAGGGGATGCGCTCTGCTGGCTGAGATCACACCGTGCAGCCAGGAGAATCCCGGCGTCCCCGCCTGGCTGAATTGTGTGCTTCTGTGCAAACCGCTGTCGAAGTTATGGAATCCCATGCGTGCGTTCACGTTTGCACCAAGACTTCTGTTACAACCTTATATACATATGTGCACAAAACATTAGGGAACAGCTCGTGAAAATGCTAATGCCCTGGCTGTGCCCGCGTTATTACACGTACGTTGGTTGCTGAGATAATACAACCAGGCAAGACCGCCAGGGTACAAGTCGGGGGTACACGCAGGCACACGGCGTCCACCCTGCAAGTAGTGGGCCCCACTGAAATCTGCTCAGCTTGTCCCGGTGTAATGTTCAGACACCGGGACACATTCAGCAGCGCCTGCACATTGTCTGCTGCTTTCGTTTTCCAGCAGCAAGGGGCGGGCGGGGAAGGAGGGGGCTTTCATGCTTCAGACTCCACCTGGGTCGATAACAGAGGCCGAGTTTTCTTCCACTATCCTGACTGGGAGCTGAACTTTGCTGACCACACCCTGATGGAAATGCAAGGGAGGGGGAACAGAGCTATCACTTCACAAGTACTTGAGACGCCTGCATTGTAGTTGTTCAGTCCCTGAACAGTTTTTCATGCACTTAAGAATGTCAGACTTGCTGGTCTGTTCCAGTAACTGCAAAAATAATTTGAATGCCACTATTTTGTTTTATTTATTTTATAACGCTAGTCATTCAACGCCTCATCAGGGGTAGTAATCGTTGCGTAAATACCATTACAATCCTAGTTCATGGTGTCAAAGCACTTTACACCACATGTACACATTATACATTGACACTAAATCCTATAAAAATGTAAATCAATGTACAAATTGTGTTACGTAAGACAGTGAGGGTTACAAGGTGTAGTAGTCACATGTCTTCACAGCTTCATGGCTTGCTGTGATATAGTAGAAGGATTACAAATTATGAACTGCGAGTAACAAAAGGATCTCTGTGTTAAAAGTACTAACTCACCTAGCTGCATAAAATAAAAATCTGTCATTTGCATGTTAGATGATGTGCTTTGCAGGAGACACATTAACCCTCTATGCCACTTTCATTCAAAAGTGGGACTTGAGAAAACACAATTATCTTACACTATTATGATTCCACGAGATTTACTGGGCACACAAAGATCTCTGCAGCAGCTGCCCTAACCACATGAGATATATTAAAATGCAGATCGCAACCAGTCAAGCAGAACAAGTGCATTGCAATGTGTCTCCTTATTGCCAATTTCTTAGTGGCAGGGTTTTGAAAAAATAAGTGTATAAATTGAGGCACAGATTTTGCATCAGGGTTGCATCATTTTTTAGCACAACCCAGATGCAAATTCTCATTTGTTAAACATTGCAAAACGCTCAATTTTAACTGTGGTAGACCTGTGTGAGGTCTTAAGATTAGATGTCTCTTTTTGTGAGGTCGTTGGTTCTGATGCCACTTCCTGTGACGCTACATGCGGTGCCACGTGCTGTGATGTCACGTATTGTGATGTCCTGTGCCATGATGTCACTTGTATACTTCTTAACTTGGTTAGTTTCCCCACTTCTTTTGTTAGGACTTGTGCCCTGGCAAGACCGGATGGTAAAGGCCCATACACGAAAAAAGTTGTGAGTGTCAGGTCCATCTTACCTTTTTCCTTTCTTGTGCCTCAATCACCTATCAGCCAATACTGTGATAATTACTACCTTAAGTGTATTCATTAATGTTCATTAATTAAAACCGTTAGGTAAGATATGACTGCCATATCCCCCTGAATTAATCCTAAAAACCTCTTTACACAGCCTTAGGCTATTAGGAGGATCCAGTGCTTAATCTGAGCAAGCGGTTTCCGGTGGGGGTGCTGGCACTTATTTTTCTGCATCAGGCATTTACTGCGAGCAAAAGACACATGTGGGAAAGATGGAGGAGCGAAGGACGGAAAATGCACAAAGAGAGAAACCAGAAAGCTGCAAGAGTGAGCTGAAGGGGCATGGAGTGGCTGTAAATTAATTAAAGAGCCACAAAATGGCTTTAGGATTACGCTGCCTCAGTATTCTGTGCTCGCACATTTAATTGCAGCAGCCACGTGTTTCAGCGGAGAGCTGTGGGCACCGGCACATTTTTATTTACAAATTAAGCACTGGGAGGATCCATCTAATTTAAAATCTGTTAATGGATTACACTTGCAGCACCTAATTCTCATTGGAGTCCGCGGTGAGATAGTCAACCAAAACCAAGATTTTTATTACACATTTCCCTTAAAAAGGTGAAACCCTATTCAGAAACTGTTTGGACATTTCCCTTAAAAAATGATCTCACAAAACATTCATTAATATTGCACAGTTCCCATTATTGCACATCGCCCACCCTAGTAAGTTTCATGACTGGCCCAAGACATAGGCCCTCATTCTGACCTTGGCGGTCTTTTCGCAAGACCGCTGAGTTACCGCCGCGGTGAAGACCGCCGACCGCGGCGGTGTGCCGCTGTGCGCATTCTGACCGCTGGGAGCGTTCCGCCGGAAAACCGCCAGCAGCCACACTGGCGGTCGGCGGGAAAGTGGAGACTGGTCAACCTCCACCGCCACGCCAGCAGAACACCGCCCACAGAATTACGACCCACATTTCCGTGTGGCGGTCTTCTGTTGGCGGTCTTCTGTTGGCGGTCACGTCCCTATGGCTCCCCTCGCCTCCCGGAGGACCAACGCACAAGGTAAGTTGATCGTCCGTGAGGGGAGGGGGTGGGGGGGTGTTGTGTGATGTGGGCGTGCATGGGGGTGTGCGTGTGAGTGTGTAGAGGGGGTGTGTGAGTGCGTGTATGCGGGCGGGGGGTGCTGCTGTGTCTATGGGTAATGTGTGCTGTTCGGCAGGTGCGCATGTCGGCATGTATGTGTGCGGGTATGTGTCCCCGTTGTGTATGTGTGTGTAGGGGGTGTGTATATGTGCATGTTGGGGGTGTGTGCATGTCGGGGTACATGTATGTGCATGTCGGGGTGGGGGTGGGGAGGGGGTTCGTACCACCTCTGGGGGGTGGCAGGGGGGTGGAGGGTGTGGGGGGAGGACTCGGGTGGGTAGTGGGGGGTGGGGGAGACCCCTATCAGTGCCAGGGAAGGAATTCCCTGGCCCCGATAGTGCTTACCGCCATGGTTCGCACGGCGGTTCCCGCCCGCAAGAAACCGCGGCGGTAGGCAGGGTCATAATACCCTTGGCGGTCTTGGGACGACCGCCGGGCCGGAGTGCGCAAACTCCAGCCCCGCGGTCATGACCGCCGTGGCGGTCGGAGTGGAGAAGTAGCGGTCGGTCGCGGCGGGGACCGCCGCGGTCAGAATGCCATTTTTAATACCGCCGGTCTGTTCGCGGTCCGACCGCCGTCTCTCCGCCGACAGCCAGGGTCAGAATGAGGGCCATAGTCTGTAGTTGTCCTCAGAGCAGAGAACTTAGGACCAGATGTAAGAAGGATTTAGCATTTCTTAACCAAATCACAATTTCGGTCGATTGAGAAATGCTAAGTTGCCTTTCCATATGTACAAAGCAGATGGGGAATTGAAAAATGTGATTCCTTCCCAGTAGAAATCACATTTTGCAATTCCCTAATTAGGAAATCACAAATAGGGATTTCCTATTTGCGACTTCCTTAACACATGTACAAAGCATTTCCTAATTGCAAAATAGGCATTAAGGAAATGTTATTACCATCGACTCCAAGTTGATGGTAACCATGTGGAATTTTGAAAAAATTGACCCAAAATGTTTTTTTTAAAGTGCTGTGTAGCACACACATGCAGCTAGGGCATTTGTGCGCTTTACATGTGCACCACTTATTTCGGGGGGAGTATCAAGGGAGCCGTAGGCCCATAAGCTCCCTTGGTTTTGAATTTCCTAATTTGTGATTTTCTGTTCAGGAATCATAAAGCTTGGTGATGCAAAACCATTTGTACCTATGGGCCTTTGTAGGAATCACTATTAAGGCATCTCTATTTTTGTACATTCCATTTGCATTTCCTAAATAGCGATTTCTTAGGATTTACTATTGAACAAATGCAAAAACGGAATTCCGTGCATCTGGCTCTAAGTGCTGATCAATCCAGTGTCAGTAATACTTCTAATCTCCTTCCCTCATTCCTTCAGGCATCTTGAGGTAACTTGTGTTACACGACTGTATTTGGCTGTTGCCGCTGTTCTGCAGCCGCTTTAGCAATTCTTCAATGAGCGACCTGAGAGCTGGTCCGATTCCCCTTCAGACAGCAGAGCATTGCATCCCTCTTCGATCTAATGCTCCGAGCACAGACCATTGGTTGTAATCAGAGCCGTCTTAGGCTTTTAGCCTCTTGCAGACTCATATGGAAAGCTGCAATGATTCCTCCGGACTAGCACCTAATCCATATTGTTTACTAGTCTTTCTTTTAAACTGTAAACTTTGCACTTGTATAGCACGCTACTCACCCATTAGGGTCTCAAGGCACTGTACTCATACCGCTATGGAACCCCTCCTGGCTTTTCCCTGTGAGGTTGAAACCAGGCATCCAAGCGCTGTTGGGGCCGTTGTGGAGATTAAGCAAGCTATTGCCCAGAGTTGCAGAGTGGGACCCATTAATTAGATTAGGCACCGAGGCGAGAATTATCTGATCCAAGGGAATTGAGCCCAAGACCCACAGAGGCGGGAATTGAACCCTAGTCCCGGGCCAGATCTCTGCTTCAGGGTCTGCCGCTCTAACCATTGTGCCACACTTCTCCACTTCCCGTGTCCTTACCAGTAGCTTCTTAGTGGTATCAAACCTCAACACAGTCTCATCGGCTTGTATTTTTCCTGATTCCAAAGAAGCAAACGCCAGTAATCTGGCAGAGTGCCAGGAATGATGAGATCTGTTGGCCAACAACCTCAAGCCTTTATTCTTTAGGTCTCGAAGGTCTGGAAGCACTGACCACTTTGCGTTCTTCATTAACAGTTTGCTTCACCTTTATTTGGTAGATTTGCACTGATGGGGCTTCCTCCTTCAAAAACTTCACGGAGTTTGTTAAAAGTTATCCCCATTTGGAGTTTGGCTCCTGTATTTTCTTCCAAAGGAGTTGTTTCATTATATTAATTTTCACAGATTTAAAATGTTAAGAATACAATCTGTAGTTGGTGCTGATAATTCCTAGAAACATGAAGAATACTGGCGGTGGCCGAGCCCCTGAAGTCTCGCCCCAGATGACCAGCTGAACTCGCGGTCCACTCCCACTCTCAGGTCAAAAATGAGCTGAGTGTTGGTGTAGCTTCTCCCACTCACAGTCGTACCTCAGTCTCAACCCCTCCTGGCCTTCAGCCTGTCTTTAAAAGGAGAGATGCTTATGGGTTTGTCCTGCTTGAAGATCTGCCTATGCCCCTCTCCAGGTCCTCTGCTTCATCGATGTGGGACATGGATGCAGAGTCCACGTTTACAGTGCACGTATGTCAGCATGGAGTGTGATGGTTGAACTCTGAAGATACCAACATAGAGGCTGGAGTCGAGGTCGCTTAGTTCTTTAGTTCACAGAGAGAAGGCTCTGGAGCACTTGGGAACCTCTCCTTTGAAGGGCACCAGGGATGTGGCGTAGCAGCCAAAGCTGCCGACTTTGGAGCTGGGGGAGCCGGGTTCGAGGATCGGCATCCGTTCAACATTCTGTGATTTTGGATGAATCACTTAGGGGGTCATATTGACCCCGGCGGGTGGTGGGAATGTGGCAGTGGTACCGCCAACAGGCTGGTGGTCGTGCTGCCACATAATGACAATGGCGTGTTGGCTTCCACTCCGACCGCCATGGTGGTAGCAGCCGCCGGGCTGGAGATAAGAATCTCCAGCCCGGCGGGCGCTATTGTACCCCCTCAGGCATTTTGACACTGCCTACCGCCATGGTTTTCGTGGCGTTCGTAATGCACGAAAACCAGGGCGGTAGGTCCTATCAGTGACAGGGAATTCCTTCCCTGTCACTGATAAGACGCCCCCTTCCCCCCAACAACTCCTGAGATGCCCCCCACCCTCCCTCCATCCACGCTCCCCCCCTTTCCAATCCCCCACCCCCTACACACACACACGCCGACAAGCACCACGCATGCACCCAGCCACTCACTCACACAGGCATACACACATTCATACATGCATGTATCCATTCATTTATGTACACATCCGCACCACATTCACATTGACACGCAGACACGCATTCACATATTCATACTTACACGCATTCTCACACATGCATACACCCACGCAAACAAGACTACACATACATTCGCATTCACACACACACTCATGCACACCCCCCCCACACACACCCCACTCCCCTGTCGGAAACCCAACTTACCTGTATCCAGGGGGTCTTCCGGCAGGGGACGGGACGGGGCGCTGCTACCGCCAGCAGCGCCCACCAGCAGAACACTGCAAGCCCATATTATTTTTCATAATACGGCTGGCGGCGGTCTACTGGCGTGGCGCTGCTGGTGGTAGCAGCGCCACCTTACCGCCATCCGCCAGTATGGCCACAGATGGATTTCCGCCCTTCTTGTGGTGGAAATCCGTCTGTGGTCATATTATGGCGGATCGATGTTCGCCACGGCGACAGGCAGTACTTACCGCCAAAGTCATAATGTAGGCCTTAATCTCCCCGTGCCTACAATTCAGCACCTTGAGACCCTCACGGGTGATTTGCTGCGCTTTACAAATCCTGGATTTATTTACCAGGCCACAATAGCCATAGGACAGGGGCTGACCCCTCCTAATTTCAAGCGCAAAGACAGGCACGCCTGTCGTCCTGTTCCCTTATCCCAGAAGCCTCTCTGCGGACAGATTTGTGCAGCGGCTGCCTGGGGATGCCTTCCCTCTCCTGTGCCTTTATTCACTCCCAACCACAGCCACTTTGCTGATTCTGAAGACTAGGACACCCTGCGTGAACCTCACTAGCTCCCAAAAGCCAGGCACCCCCAAAATACAGAGGGACTCTGGACTTCACATCTGTCTTTACCAGTCAGATATAAACACTGTGTAGAAACCCCAGCACAATGTTCCGAGATCAAGAAAGTAGGTCCACAATTGTGTGCTTTAGTGATCTACTCTGCTTCAGGGGTGGGGTGTCTGCTTGACAGCTCTGTTGACAAGTTAGAGGTAGATTTGGGAATCTGTAACTCTGCTCGGGAGCTGCAAAACTATGTTCATGACTAGGAAGCCGACTACTATGGAAAGAGATGTTAAGAGGTGCCCCTAAAGGAGGAAAAGTGGTCCAGAAAATAAGGGACATCTCAAGTATTTTGGGGGCCCTGAGCCAAAGGTATTTTGGGGGCCCCTGTTCCGAACAGCTTTGAATTTCAGCTCTTTCATGCCCTCTTTGTCCAGGTCACTGACAGTGAACAGACACTGGTCTAAATTCTAAATGTGTTTAAATCTAATATTCAGGAATTGTGGAGCGTGTTTTGAATATTGTAACACAGCAGCAGCTCAGTAATATTACTGCAAACAATCTCTGTGACGCCCCCATTTCCCATTGGTGAACTTTTTTATGGATGTTGCATGAAATATAAACACATTTTTCTGTGAATTGTCTATAATAGACTCTCACACATCACCCACATTAAACATAAATTAAAGGGAAACTATATTTAAAATAACCTATATAAGAGTTATTCAAGGTCACCAGGGCACGGCTCTGCAGGAGGGAGCGGGCTCCATAAGGGGCCTGAAGTTTGCATTGTCTCTTCACTTAAAACACCCCCAGAGTTTTTATTTCCCAAATGGAAAGACACTTTAATAAACCAAATTTGTTGCTCATACAAATGATCTTTTATCAAACTCGCCGCCAAGACCTGGAAGACTCTTCCCACCCACCTGTGTCAGAATAAGTACCTACTTGCCTTCAGGAGACATCTCAAGATATGGCTGTTCGAGCACTCGCAGCCCCCCCCCTCAGCGCCTTGAGACCCTCACGGGTGAGTAGTGCGCTTCAAAAATTCTTTGAGTGATTGACTGAATAGGCAGAATCTAGATTGTTCTGTAAACCATGGTTCAGGTTGTTTAATGAGTTTGTGTGTGTATTTTGCAGCTGTGTGTAGAATGAACTGCTTCCTTTTTAAGGCAAGGCTCTGGCTGGACTGGTACTGATGAGTTTTTATTCGGCTTCCCTGAGTTCTGGCCCTCTCGCCACACCAGCACCACAAACAAGCCTTGGCCCACTCTGCCTCGCAGTCTGAGGGTCACCTGCTCAACAAGGCGGGGACTCGGTGCTCAGCTTTGCGTCCAGTAGTGAAGTGTCACACGGACACTACAGACAAATGATGGTGCAGGACAGAGTGTAGAGTACCTCTGATTGCACAATTATATTGTAAATATTCAGTACCACATTGTGTGAAACACTGAAGCAGTTAGTGCAGTAAATGCACATCTTTTCCCTCTTTGGGGACGAAAGGAATTAGAACCTGTGCTTTTATCAACATGTGTGAGTCACGCGTGCGCTGTGGGCATGGCTTCCTTTTTAGCAGCTCCACCGATGGAATGGCCATTCACTGGCCACGCCCACTTCACACATGAAAATGTGTGTTTCTCCCGCCCAGTCTGGTGCATTTCATGTGCAGTTCGGACATGCACACAGCAGACCAGTGCGTGCTTGTGAAGGGTGCACAACTTTCATACAACCACGCTGCACATCCCGTCCAGCAAGATCCACTGGGGAGCAAAACCGTCTTCTGACCCAGAGACCTGTTGAGATCCACTGTACGCGGGCTTTAAAACAATTCACTCTCTATTAATAAAATGCGTGATCAGGCCTGATGCTTCATGTCTACTCAAATGGCCAGAAGTTCAAAAGTTGCACCCGCCGATGTATTTAGCACAAAAGCCTCAGTGTCTGTTCTGCAGGGAACAATGGCATCTTTCTTGCTGAATACCGTGGGCAGGTGTGGCAATGCCTAGCACATATTTTAATTTAAAAATGTGAAGCACGTAAATGAACAGCGGCTGAACCATGGCTCGTCTTTAAGACTCACTCCTGGCAATAACAAAGTATCGTTCTGATAAGGAAGAGTCCATGCCTACACAGTATTAAAACATTGGAATGTTGAGCGCTCCATTGAAGACAATGGATTAGAACAGAGTTCTGCAAAGTCGGTCCTGGAGAGCTGGGTCCATGCCAGGTTTTTAGCATATCCACATTTAGAAAAAAGATGTTTTAGAAATCTACATTTTTCAAAATGTGGATATGCTAAAAATCTGGCATGGACCCGGCTCTCCAGGGCCGACTTTGCAGAACCCTGGATTAGAACATTGGAATGTTGGGAGCTCCATTGTGACAATGGATTAGAACACTGGGATGTTGGGAGCTCCATTGTGACAATGGATTAGAACACTGGGATGTTGGGAGCTCCATTGGAGACAGTAGATTAGAACAGTGGAATGCTGAACTCTCCATTGAAGGCAATGGATTCGAACATTGGGATGTTGAACACTCCATTGAAGACAATGGAGTAGAACATTGGAATGTTCAGCACTCTATTGAAGTCAGTGGATTGAAATATTGGATTGTTGCGCTCTCGAGTGAAGACAATGAAGTAACTCTGGGCTTCTAATGGATGGTTGAAGCCCAGAGCGTTAAGTGTTTGTCTCCCAGCATCAGCTGTGAAAAAAAGTCTCACGGAGCCCGGGGGAATCTTAACCCCCTCCATGAGGCCTTTGTCTTATTTATTAGAACATTCTTCCCTTTATTGGCAAATGTACTGTGAGAAAGTAGCCTCTTTCCAGCCTTGTTACCCCCACTTTTGGCCTGTTTGTGAGTGTATGTCAGGGTATTTTCACTGTCTCACTGGTATCCTGCTTGCCAGGGCCCAGTGCTCATAGTGAAAACCCTATGTTTTCAGTATGTTTGTTATGTGTCACTGGGACCCTGCTAGTCAGGACCCCAGTGCTCATAATTTGTGCCCTGTATGTGTTCCCTGTGTAGTGCCTAACTGTCTCACTGAGGCTCTGCTAACCAGAACCTCAGTGGTTATGCTCTCTCATTTATTTCCAAATTGTCACTAACAGGCTAGTGACCAATTTTACCAATTTACATTGGCATACTGGAACACCCTTATAATTCCCTAGTATATGGTACTGAGGTACCCAGGGTATTGGGGTTCCAGGAGATCCCTATGGGCTGCAGCATTTCTTTTGCCACCCATAGGGAGCTCTGACAATTCTTACACAGGCCTGCCACTGCAGCCTGAGTGAAATAACGTCCACGTTATTTCACAGCCATTTTACACTGCACTTAAGTAACTTATAAGTCACCTATATGTCTAACCTTTACCTGGTAAAGGTTGGGTGCTAAGTTACTTAGTGTGTGGGCACCCTGGCACTAGCCAAGGTGCCCCCACATAGTTCAGGGCAAATTCCCCGGACTTTGTGAGTGCGGGGACACCATTACACGCGTGCACTACATATAGGTCTCTACCTATATGTAGCTTCACAATGGTAACTCCGAATATGGCCATGTAACATGTCTATGATCATGGAATTGCCCCCTCTATACCATCCTGGCATAGTTGGCACAATCCCATGATCCCACGGGTCTCTAGCACAGACCCTGGCACTGCCAAACTGCCTTTCCCGGGGTTTCACTGCTGCTGCTGCTGCCAACCCCTCAGACAGGTTTCTGCCCTCCTGGGGTCCAGCCAGGCTTGGCCCAGGATGGCAGAACAAAGGACTTCCTCTGAGAGAGGGTGTTACACCCTCTCCCTTTGGAAAATGGTGTGAAGGCAGGGGAGGAGTAGCCTCCCCCAGCCTCTGGAAATGCTTTCATGGGCACACATGGTGCCCATATCTGCATAAGCCAGTCTACACCGGTTCAGGGACCCCTCAGCCCTGCTCTGGCGCGAAACTGGACAAAGGAAAGGGGAGTGACCACTCCCCTGACCTGCACCTCCCCTGGGAGGTGTCCAGAGCTCCTCCAGTGTGCTCCAGACCTCTGCCATCTTGGAAACAGAGGTGCTGCTGGCACGCTGGACTGCTCTGAGTGGCCAGTGCCACCAGGTGACATCAGAGACTCCTCCTGATAGGCTCCTTCAGGTGTTGCTAGCCTATCCTCTCTCCTAGGTAGCCAAACCCTCTTTTCTGGCTATTTAGGGTCTCTGTCTTTGGGGATTCCTTAGATAACGAATGCAAGAGCTCATCCAAGTTCCTCTGCATCTCTCTCTTCACCTTCTGCCAAGGAATCGACTGCTGACCGCGCTGGAAGCCTGCAAAACTGCAACATAGTAGCGAAGACGACTACTGCAACTCTGTAACGCTGATCCTGCCGCCTTCTCGACTGTTTTCCTGGTGGTGCATGCTGTGGGGGTAGTCTGCCTCCTCTCTGCACTAGAAGCTCCGAAGAAATCTCCCGTGGGTCGACGGAATCGTCCCCCTGCAACCGCAGGCACCAAAGAACTGCATCACCGGTACCTTGGGTCTCCTCTCAGCACGACGAGCGAGGTCCCTTGAATCCAGCAACTCTGTCCAAGTGACTCCCACAGTCCAGTGACTCTTCAGTCCAAGTTTGGTGGAGGTAAGTCCTTGCCTCCCCACGCCAGACTGCATTGCTGGGAACCGCGACTTTTGCAGCTACTCCGGCCTCCGTGCACTTCCGGCGGAAATCCTTTGTGCACAGTCCAACCTGGGTCCACTGCACTCTAACCTGCATTGCACGACCTCCTAAGTTGTCCTCCGGCGACGTGGGACTCCTTTGTGCGACTTCGGATGAGCACTGTTTCACGCATCCTCGTAGTGCCTGTTTCTGGCACTTCTGTGGGTGCTGCCTGCTGCTGAGAGGGCTCTTTGTCTTGCTCGACGCCCCCTCTGTCCCCTGACGCAATTGGCGACATCCTGGTCCCTCCTGGGCGACAGCAGCATCCAAAAACACTAACCGCATGATTTGCAGCTAGCAAGGCTTGTTGGCAGTCTTTCGGCGGAAAAACACTTCTGCACGACTCTCCACGGCGTGCGGGATACGTCCTCCAAAGGGGAAGTCTCTAGCCCTTGTCGTTCCTGCAGAAACCTAAGCTTCTACTGTCCAGTAGCAGCTTCTTTGCACCCACAGCTGGCATTTCCTGGGCATCTGCCCATCTCCGACTTGCTTGTGACTTTTGGACTTGGTCCCCTTGTTCCACAGGTACCCACGACTGGAAATCCATCGTTGTTGCATTGTTGGTTTGTGTCTTTCCTGCAGAATTCCCCTATCAAGACTTCTATGTCCTTTGGGGAACTTTAGTGCACTTTGCACTCACTTTTCAGGGTCTTGGGGTGGGCTATTTTTCTAACCCTTACTATTTTCTAATAGTCCCAGCGACCCTCTACAAGGTCACATAGGTTTGGGGTCCATTCGTGGTTTGCATTCCACTTTTGGAGTATATGGTTTGTGTTGCCCCTATCCCTATGTGTCTATATTGCATCCTATTGTAACTATACATTGTTTGCACTGTTTTCTAATACTATTACTGCATATTTTGGTATTGTGTACATATATCTTGTGTATATTTGCTATCCTCATACTGAGGGTACTCACTGAGATACTTTTGGCATATTGTCATAAAAATAAAGTACCTTTATTTTTAGTATATCTGTGTATTGTGTTTTCTTATGATATTGTGCATATGACACTAGTGGTACTGTAGGAGCGTCACTCGTCTCCTAGTTCAGCCTAAGCTGCTCTGCTAAGCTACAATTATCTATCAGCCTATGCTGCTAGACACCCTATACACTAATAAGGGATAACTGGGCCTGGTGCAAGGTGCAAGTACCCCTAGGTACTCACTACAAGCCAGTCCAGCCTCCTACATTGGTTGTGCAGTGGTGGGATAAGTGCTCTGTAACTACTTACCACTTTTGTCATTGTACTTTTCATAAGAGAAAAATATACAAAACAAGTTCAGTGTATGTACACCTAACCAAAAAGTTTTGCATTTCTTTTCTCACTTCTTTTCTAAAGTGCTGAAAAGTACCTCTAACTTTCTAAAAAGTTCTTAAAAAGTTTTAAAAGTTTTTTTTCTGTCTTTCTAAAAGTTCTGAAAAACTTTTTTCCTTTTTCTATCACTTAAACACTTTCTAAAAATGTCTGGCACAGGCCAAACTGTTGATCTGTCCAAACTTGCTTATGATCACCTTAGCTGGAAAGGAGCAAGGAGTCTCTGCATAGAAAGAGGTTTAAGTGTAAGGAAGAATCCCCCCAGAGAACTGTTGGTGAATATGCTTGTTGAACAGGATAAGGCCACAGCTGGCACTCCTATTGAAAAGTTAGCTGATGGTTCCCACTCTGACTCTGGGGCACCCCTAGCTAAAGAAGTGGGAGGGAAACATCCAAGCCTGCCCCCTAGCAAACCACCTAGCATAGTTGGAATTGATGTTGAGTCACATCATACAGATAGTGTGGTCTCACATCACAGTAAGAGTATTCCTTCTCATCATAGTAGAAGTGCTGTTTCTGTGAGCCAAGCTGTTAGGGTGCCATCTGTTAGGGACAGGTCTCTTTCTGTCCTTTCTCATCATACTTCTGTTTCTAGACATGTCCCTCCCACCCACCCTGATGACAGATTGTTAGAAAGGGAGCTCAATAGATTGAGAGTGGAACAAACCAGACTGAAGCTCAAGAAGCAACAGCTGGATTTGGATAGACAGTCCTTAGAAGTGGAGAAAGAAAGACAGAAATTGGGTTTAGAAACCCATGGTGACAGCAGCAGTATTCCCCATAGTCATCCTGCAAAAGAGCATGATTCCAGGAATCTGCATAAGATAGTTCCCCCTTATAAGGAGGGGGATGACATTAACAAGTGGTTTGCTGCACTTGAGAGGGCCTGTGTTGTACAGGATGCCCCTCAAAGGCAGTGGGCTGCTATCCTATGGCTATCGTTTAGTGGAAAGGGTAGGGATAGGCTCCTTACTGTGAAAGAAAGTGAAGCCAATAATTTCAAAATTCTTAAGAATGCACTCCTGAAAGGTTATGGCTTAACCACTGAACAGTACAGGATGAAGTTCAGAGAAACCAAAAAGGAGTCTTCACAAGACTGGAGAGACTTTGTTGACCATTCAGCGAAGGCCTTGGAGGGGTGGTTACATGGCAGTAAAGTGACTGACTATGAAAGCCTATATAACATAATCCTGAGAGAGCATATACTTAATAATTGTGTGTCTGATTTGTTGCACCAGTATCTAGTGGACTCAGATCTGACATCTCCCCAAGAATTGGGAAAGAAGGCAGACAAATGGGTCAGAACAAGAGTGAACAGAAAAGTTCATACAGGTGGTGACAAGGATGGCAAGAAGAAAGATGGTGAAAAATCTCAAGATAAGCATGGGGATAAGGGTAAAACCAAAGATCCCACTTCTAATCTTAAACACTCTTCAGAGGGTGGGGATAAAACAAATTCTTCCTCTTCTTCTCAACCCACACACATTAAAAAGCCTTGGTGCTTTGTGTGTAAAAACAGAGGCCATAGGCCAGGGGATAAGTCCTGTCCAGGTAAACCCCCTGAGCCTACCACCACTAATACATCAAGCTCTAGTGCCCCTAGCAGTAGTGGTACTAGTGGTGGGACTGCTGGCAACAGTCAAGTGAAGGGTGTAGTTGGGTTCACTTATGGGTCCATAATAGAAACTAAGGTAGTCAGTCCCAAGACAGTTTCTGTCACACCTAGTGGCATTGGCCTTGCCACACTGGCTGCTTGTCCCCTTACAACGGATAAGTACAGGCAAACAGTTTCAATAAATGGTGTTGAGGCCTTGGCCTACAGGGACACAGGTGCCAGTATCACTTTGGTGACTGAAAACCTAGTGGCTCCTGAACAACACATCCTTGGACAACAGTATAAGATTATTGATGTCCATAACTCCACTAAGTTTCTTACCTTAGCTATAATTCAGTTTAGTTGGGGTGGAGTTACTGGCCCTAAGCAGGTGGTGGTATCACCTAGCTTACCTGTAGACTGTCTCTTAGGTAATGACCTAGAGGCCTCAGGTTGGGCTGATGTAGAGTTTTATGCCCATGCAGCCATGCTGGGCATCCCTGAGGAATTGTTCCCTCTCATTTCTACTGAAATGAAAAAGCAAAGGAGAGAAGGCCTGAAAACTCAGGATCCCTCTCCATCAACAGGTAAAAAGGGTATCACAGTATCCCCTAACCACCCTGCCAATCAGGATATCATTCCTGTGGTGGGAGAAACCTCTCCTAGGGTGGCACCTGTTCCAAGGGAATCATCAGCTGGCAAAGCTGTACTCCCTGAGGTAGAAGTACCTCTCTGTGGGATAACTAACATTGGTGAGAAAAAGAGCACCATTTTAGTTAACATGGAGAATCCCTCCAACCCTCCCAGAGAAACTTTAGTGCAGAAACCCTGCACTGCCTCACAACACTTAGGACAGCATCCCTGCCCTAGTGTGGAGCTCATAGGACAGCATCCCTGCCCTGCTCCAACTCAAGAGAAACAGCATCCCTGTTCTCTCTTCCAGCCATATGGACAACATTTTTGCCCAGCTATGGCTTTTCTGAGACAGCATCCCTGTCTGGCATTTCCATCACTACAAATAGGTTCAGTGGACAATTCCCACTGCTCTAAACTAAAACTTACTGATAGAAACTCTGAAAATACATCTTCACATTGTTGCTTAGCTAAAAAACTTCAAACAGGGTGGTTTACATCCCGACAGGGAAGTAACCATATAGTGGATGATAAAGGGAGTAACCAGTCTATTGCAGAGCTACTCTCTACTTATCACCACTTAGACAATAAAGTCTCAACTGGACAAGGTTAGCCTTATTGTCCTTCGTTTGGGGGGGGGGGTTGTGTGAGAAAGTAGCCTCTTTCTAGCCTTGTTACCCCCACTTTTGGCCTGTTTGTGAGTGTATGTCAGGGTGTTTTCACTGTCTCACTGGAATCCTGCTAGCCGGGGCCCAGTGCTCATAGTGAAAACCCTATGTTTTCAGTATGTTTGTTATGTGTCACTGGGACCCTTCTAGCCAGGACCCCAGTGCTCATAAGTTTGTGACCTATATGTATGTGTTCCCTGTGTAGTGCCTAACTGTCTCACTGAGGCTCTGCTAACCAGAACCTCAGTGGTTATGCTCTCTCTGTACAAATTGTCACTAACAGGCTAGTGACCAATTTTACCAATTTACATTGGCATACTGGAACACCCTTATAATTCCCTAGTATATGGTACTGAGGTACCCAGGGTATTGGGGTTCCAGGAGATCCCTATGGGCTGCAGCCTTTCTGTTGCCACCCATAGGGAGCTCTGACAATTCTTACACAGGCCTGCCACTGCAGCCTGAGTGAAATAACGTCCACGTTATTTCACAGCCATTTTACACTGCACTTAAGTAACTTATAAGTCACCTATATGTCTAACCTTTACCTGGTAAAGGTTGGGTGCTAAGTTACTTAGTGTGTGGGCACCCTGGCACTAGCCAAGGTGCCCCCACATGGTTCAGGGCAAATTCCCCGGACTTTGTGAGTGCGGGGACACCATTACACGCGTGCACTACATATAGGTCTCTACCTATATGTAGCTTCACAATGGTAACTCCGAATATGGCCATGTAACATGTCTATGATCATGGAATTGCCCCCGCTATACCATCCTGGCATAGTTGGCACAATCCCATGATCCCACGGGTCTCTAGCACAGACCCTGGCACTGCCAAACTGCCTTTCCCGGGGTTTCACTGCTGCTGCTGCTGCCAACCCCTCAGACAGGTTTCTGCCCTCCTGGGGTCCAGCCAGGCTTGGCCCAGCATGGCAGAACAAAGGACTTCCTCTGAGAGAGGGTGTTATACCCTCTCCCTTTGGAAAATGGTGTGAAGGCAGGGGAGGAGTAGCCTCCCCCAGCCTCTGGAAATGCTTTCATGGGCACACATGGTGCCCATTTCTGCATAAGCCAGTCTACACCGGTTCAGGGACCCCTCAGCCCTGCTCTGGCGCGAAACTGGACAAAGGAAAGGGGAGTGACCACTCCCCTGACCTGCACCTCCCCTGGGAGGTGCCCAGAGCTCCTCCAGTGTGCTCCAGACCTCTGCCATCTTGGAAACAGAGGTGCTGCTGGCACACTGGACGGCTCTGAGTGGCCAGTGCCAGCAGGTGACGTCAGAGACTCCTTCTGATAGGCTCCTTCAGGTGTTGCTAGCCTATCCTCCTTCCTAAGTAGCCAAACCTCCTTTTCTGGCTATTTAGGGTCTCTGTCTTTGGGGATTCCTTAGATAACTAATGCAAGAGCTCATCCGAGTTCCTCTACATCTCTCTCTTCACCTTTTGCCAAGGAATCGACTGTTGACCGCGCTGGAAGCCTGCAAAACTGCAACATAGTAGCGAAGATGACTACTGCAACTCTGTAACGCTGATCCTGCCGCCTTCTCAACTGTTTTCCTGCTTGTGCATGCTGTGGGGGTAGTCTGCCTCCTCTCTGCACTAGAAGCTCCGAAGAAATCTCCCGTGGGTCGACCGAATAGTCCCCCTGCAACCGCAGGCACCAAAAAACTGCATCACTGGTACCATGGGTCTCTTCTCAGCACGACGAGCGAGGCCCCTTGAATCCAGCAACTCTGTCCAAGTGACTCCCACAGTCCAGTGACTCTTCAGTCCAAGTTTGGTGGAGGTAAGTCCTTGCCTCCCCACGCCAGACTGCATTGCTGGGAACCGCGACTTTTGCAGCTACTCCGGCCTCCGTGCACTTCCGGCAGAAATCCTTTGTGCACAGTCCAGCATGGGTCCACGGCACTCTAACCTGCATTGCACAACCTCCTAAGTTGTCCTCCGGCCACGTGGGACTCCTTTGTGCGACTTCGGGTGAGCACTGTTTCACGCATCCTCGTAGTGCCTGTTTCTGGCACTTCTGCGGGTGCTGCCTGCTGCAGAGAGGGCTCCTTGTCTTGCTCGACGCCCCCTCTGTCCCCTGACGCAATTGGCGACATCCTGGTCCCTCCTGGGCCACAGCAGCATCCAAAAACTCTAACTGCACGATTTGCAGCTAACAAGGCTTGTTGGCGGTCTTTCGGCCGGAAAATACTTCTGCACAACTCTCCACGGCGTGCGGGATCCATCCTCCAAAGGGAAAGTCTCTAGCCCTTGTCGTTCCTGCAGAAACCTAAGCTTCTACTGTCCAGTAGCAGCTTCTTTGCACCCACAGCTGGCATTTCCTGGGCATCTGTCCATCTCCGACTTGCTTGTGACTTTTGGACTTGGTCCCCTTGTTCCACAGGTACCCACACCTGGAAATCCATTGTTGTTGCATTGTTGGTTTGTGTCTTTCCTGCAGAATTCCCCTATCACGACTTCTATGTCCTTTGGGGAACTTTAGTGCACTTTGCACTCACTTTTCAGGGTCTTGGGGTGGGCTATTTTTCTAACCCTTACTATTTTCTAATAGTCCCAGCGACCCTCTACAAGGTCACATAGGTTTGGGGTCCATTCGTGGTTCGCATTCCACTTTTGGAGTATATGGTTTGTGTTGCCCCTATCCCTATGTGTCTCTATTGCATCCTATTGTAACTATACATTGTTTGCACTGTTTTCTAATACTATTACTGCATATTTTGGTATTGTGTACATATATCTTGTGTATATTTGCTATCCTCATACTGAGGGTACTCACTGAGATACTTTTGGCATATTGTCATAAAAATAAAGTACCTTTATTTTTAGTATATCTGTGTATTGTGTTTTCTTATGATATTGTGCATATGACACTAGTGGTACTGTAGTAGCTTCACATGTCTCCTAGTTCAGCCTAAGCTGCTCTGCTAAGCTACCATTATCTATCAGCCTATGCTGCTAGACACCCTATACACTAATAAGGGATAACTGGGCCTGGTGCAAGGTGCAAGTACCCCTAGGTACTCACTACAAGCCAGTCCAGCCTCCTACATGTACTAATAGCCTTATAGTGCGCCGAAGTTGCGCAATACCTGCTGTTAAAGTCCCGCTGCCTTGATAAAGGCCCTCGCGTTCGGTGCAGACCTTTAACGTTGGAGCAATACTTTAATGGCCACTACAGCCTGCTACAGCAGACTCTAAGGTTATAATAGAACCCACTCACTTCATGCCACCACCTGTGCCAACTGGCACAAACCTTCACCCTTCTCGATTAAGGACAAACTCAGAGTACAGATGAACAAAGTGATGTGTCACAGCCACACACAGACCCCCAAAGGATCCCTTGACCCACCACTTCCAGAAACTAAATAAAGCCAATGATATCAGAATATTGTACAAAATGTTATTTTAAAAGATGTCACAAAACATGCAGACAATATCAAAATAAATATATAAGGTGTTAAACCAGTAAAAAAATTACCCCACAGAAAGGGGAACGTTTCAGTTGCAGCATATATTTAAATATTTTCTGTATACAAGCATAGACGTGTCCCAACTAGAGATGTAGAAAGCTCAATAAATGATATGACACCCTTTTAGATTTTCCAGGATGTAACATTTTGGGAAGTAGGAAATTATGCATTTCAAAGGGAAGGCGACACCTCATATGTTTAATTTTCCGCCAGATATTTTGAGGCCTTGGTAACAGCAGCCATAGCTGCAACAGAAGTGAACAGTACATCAAGACCCCAGGGGGAGGGGGTGGGGTCTCTACATGCCTGTGACCACCCGCACCACTAAGTTGTGTGGAGTCCGAGGCTCATGCACACCTTGGGGTGAAGTGCTGTGGTCTCAGAGGCTCATGCACACCTGGGGGTGACGTGCTGTAGTATCAGAGGCTCATACACACCATGGAGTGAAGTGCTGTGGTCTTAGAGGCTCATGCACACCTGGTGGTGACGTGCTGTAGTCTGAGAGGTTCATGCACACCTTGGGGTGAAGTGCTGTAATCTCAGAGGCTCATGCACACCTGGGGGTGAAGTGCTGGAGCCTCAGAGGCTCATGCACACCTGGGGGTGAAGTGCTGTAATCTCAGAGGCTCATGCACACCTTGGGGTGAAGTGTTGTAGCCTCAGAGGCTCATGCACACCTGGGGGTGAAGTGCTGTAGCGTCAGAGGCTCATGCACACCTGGGGGTGAAGTGCTGTAGCCTCAGAGGCTCCTGTATACCTTGGGGTGAAGTGCTGTAGCCTCAGAGGCTCATGCACACAGTGGGGTGAAGTGCTGTAGCCTTAGAGACTCCTGTACACCTGGGGTGAAGTGCTGTAGCCTCAGATGCTCTTGTACACCTGGGGGTGAAGTGCATAGTCTCAGAGGCTCATGCACACCTGGGGGTCAAGTGCTGTAGTCTCAGAGGCTCCTGTACACCTTGGGGTGAAGTGTTGTAGCCTCAGAGGCTCATGCACACCATGGGGTGAAGTGCTGTAGCCTCAGAGGCTCATGTGCACCTGGTGGTGAAGTGCTGTAGCCTCAGAGGCTCCTGGACTCCTTGGGGTGAAGTGCTGTAGCCTCAAAGGCTCATGCACACCTGGGGGTGAAGTGCTGTAGCCTCAGAGGCTCATGTACACCTTGGGGTGAAGTGCTGTAGCCTCAGAGGCTCCTGGACTCCTTGGGGTGAAGTGCTGTGGTATCAGAGGCTCATGCACACCTGGAGGTGAAGTGCGTAGTCTCAGAGGCTCATGCACACGGTGGGATGAAGTGCTGTAGCCTCTGAGGCTCATGCACACCTGGAGATGAAGTGCTGTAGTCTTAGAGGCTCATGCACACCTGGGGGTGAAGTGGTGTGGTCTCAGAGGCTCATGCACACCTGGAGGTGAAGTGCGTAGTCTCAGAGGCTCATGCACACAGTAGGATGATGTGCTGTAGCCTCAGAGACTCCTGTACACCTGGGGGTGAAGTGCATAGTCTCAGAGGCTCACACACACCTGGAGGTGAAGTGCTGTAGTCTCAGAGGCTCCTGTACACCTTGGGGTGAAGTGTTGTAGCCTCTGAGGCTCATGCACACCTGGGGATGAAGTGCTGTAGTCTCAGAGTCTCATGTACACCTGGGGGTGAAGTGCTGTAGCCTCGGAGGCTCCTGGACTCCTTGGGGTGAAGTGCTGTAGCCTCAGAGGCTCATGCACACCTGGGGGTGAAGTGCTGTGGTCTCAGAGGCTCATGCACACCTGGAGGTGAAGTGCGTAGTCTCAGAGGCTCATGCACAAGGTGGGATGAAGTGCTGTAGCCTCCGAGGCTCATGCACACCTGGAGGTGAAGGGCTGTAGTCTTAGATGCTCATGCACACCTTGGGGTGAAGTGCTGCAGCCTCTGAGGCTCATGCACACCTGGAGATGAAGTGCTGTAGTCTTAGAGGCTCATATACACCTGGGGGTGAAGTGCTGTGGTCTCAGAGGCTCATGCACACGGTGGGATGAAGTGCTGTAGCCTCCGAGGCTCATGTACACCTGGAGGTGAAGGGATGTAGTCTAGAGGCTCATGTACACATTGGGGTGAAGTGCTGTAGCCTCTGAAGCTCATGCACACCTGGAGATGAAGTGCTGTAGTCTTAGAGGCTCATGTACACCTGGGGGTGAAGTGCTGTGGTCTCAGAGGCTCATGCACACGGTGGGATGAAGTGCTGTAGTCTCAGAGGCTCATGCACACTGGCAGGTGAGGTGCATAGTCTCCGAGGTTCATGCACACCAGGTGAAGACATGCTGTTGTCTTACAGGCTCATGGACACCTTGTGGTGAAGTGCTCTAACCTCAGAGACTCATGCACACCTGGGGGGTGAAGTGCTGTGGTCTCAGAGGCTCATGCACACGGTGGGATGAAGTGCTGTAGCCTCTGAGGCTCATGCACACCTGGAGATGAAGTGCTGTAGTCTTAGAGGCCCATGTACACCTGGGGGTGAAGTGCTGTGGTCTCAGAGGCTCATGCACACGGTGGGATGAAGTGCTGTAGTCTCAGAGGCTCATGCACACTGGCAGGTGAGGTGCATAGTCTCCGAGGTTCATGCACACCAGGTGAAGACATGCTGTTGTCTTACAGGCTCATGGACACCTTGTGGTGAAGTGCTCTAACCTCAGAGGCTCATGCACACCTGGGGGTGATGTGCGTAGTCTCAGAGACTCATGCACACAGTGGGGTGAAGTGCTGTAGCCTCAGAGGCTCATGTACACCGGCGGGTGAAGTGATGTAGTCTCAGAGGCTCATGCACACCTGGGGGTGAAGTGCTGTAGTCTCAGAGGCTCATGTACACCGGCGGGTAAGTGCTATAACCTCAGAGGTTCATGCACACCTGGGGGTGAAGTGGTGTAGCCTCAGAGGCTCATGCACACCTGGGGGTGAAGTGCTGTAATCTCAGAGGCTCATGCACACCTTGGGGTGAAGTGCTGTAGTCTCTGAGGCTCGTGCACACCTTAGAGTGAACTGCTGTAGTCTCTGAGGCTCGTGCACACCGTGGGGTGATGTGCTGTAGTCTCTGAGGCTTGTGCACACCTGAAGATGAAGTGCTGTAGTCTCAGAGACTCATGTACACCTGGAGATGAAGTGCCGTGTTCTGAGGGGCTCATGCACACCTGAGGGTGAAGTGCTGTAATCTCAGAGGCTCATGCACACCTGGGGGTGAAGTGCTGTAATCTCAGAGGCTCATGCACACCTGGGGGTGAAGTGCTGTAGTCTCAGAGGCTCCTGTACTCCTTGAGGTGAAGTGTTGTAGCCTCAGAGGCTCATGCACACCTGGGGATGAAGTGCTTTAGTCTCAGAGGCTCATGTATACCTGGGGGTGAAGTGCTGTAGCCTCAGAGGCTCCTGGACTCCTTGGGGTGAAGTGCTGTAGCCTCAGAGGCTCATGCACACCTGGGGGTGAAGTGTTGTGGTCTCAGAGGCTCATGCACACCTGGAGGTGAAGTGCGTAGTCTCAGAGGCTCATGCACAAGGTGGGATGAAGTGCTGTAGCCTCCGAGGCTCATGCACACCTGGAGGTGAAGGGATGTAGTCTTAGAGGCTCATGCACACCTTGGGGTGAAGTGCTTTAGCCTCTGAGGCTCATGCACACCTGGAGATGAAGTGCTGTAGTCTTAGAGGCTCATGTACACCTGGGGGTGAAGTGCTGTAGTCTCAGAGGCTCATGCACACGGTGGGATGAAGTGCTGTAGCCTCTGAGGCTCATGCACACCTGGAGATGAAGTGCTGTAGTCTTGGAGGCTCATGTACCTCTGGGGGTGAAGTGCTGTGGTCTCAGAGGCTCATGCACACGGTGGGATGAAGTGCTGTAGTCTCAGAGGCTCATGCACACTGGCGGGTGAGGTGCATAGTCTCCGAGGTTCATGCACACCAGGTGAAGACATGCTGTTGTCTTATAGGCTTATGGACACCTTGTGGTGAAGTGCTCTAACCTCAGAGACTCATGCACACAGTGGGGTGAAGTGCTGTAGCCTCAAAGGCTCATGTACACCGGCGGGTGAAGTGCTGTAGTCTCAGAGGCTCATGCACACCTGGGGGTGAAGTGCTGTAGTCTCAGAGGCTCATGTACACCGGCGGGTAAGTGCTATAACCTCAGAGGTTCATGCACACCTGGGGGTGAAGGGCTGTAGCCTCAGAGGCTCATGCACACCTGGGGGTGAAGTGCTGTAGCCTCAGAGGCTCATGCACACCTGGGGGTGAAGTGCTGTAATCTCAGAGGCTCATGCACACCTTGGGGTGAAGTGCTGTAGTCTCAGAGGCTCGTGCACACCTTAGAGTGAACTGCTGTAGTCTCTGAGGCTCGTGCACACCGTGGGGTGATGTGCTGTTGTCTCTGAGGCTTGTACACACCCGAAGATGAAGTGCTGTAGTCTCAGAGACTCATGAACACCTGGAGATGAAGTGCCGTGTTCTGAGGGGCTCATGCACACCTGAGGGTGAAGTGCTGTAATCTCAGAGGCTCATGCACACCTGGGGGTGAAGTGCTGTAATCTCAGAGGCTCATGCACACCTGGGGGTGAAGTGCTGTAGTCTCAGAGGCTCCTGTACTCCTTGAGGTGAAGTGTTGTAGCCTCAGAGGCTCATGTACACCGTGGGGTGAAGTGCATAGTCTCAGAGTCTCATGCACACCTGGGGGTGAAGTTCTGTAGTCTCAGAGGCTCCTATACACCTTGGGGTGAAGTGTTGTAGCCTCAGAGGCTCATGCACACCTGCGGATGAAGTGCTTTAGTCTCAGAGGCTCATGTACACCTGGGGGTGAAGTGCTGTAGCCTCAGAGGGTCCTGGACTCCTTGGGGTGAAATGCTGCAGCCTCAGAGGCTCAAGCACACCTGGGGGTGAAGTGCTGTGGTCTCAGAGGCTCATGCACCAGGTGGGATGAAGTGCTGTAGCCTCCGAGGCTCATGCACACCTGGAAGTGAAGGGCTGTAGTCTTAGAGGCTCATGCACACCTGGAGGTGAAGGGATGTAGTCTTAGAGGCTCATGTACACATTGGGGTGAAGTGCTGTAGCCTCTGAAGCTCATGCACACTTGGAGATGAAGTGCTGTAGTCTTAGAGGCTCATGTACACCTGGGGGTGAAGTGCTGTAGTCTCAGAGGCTCATGCACACGGTAGGATGAAGTGCTGTAGCCTCTGAGGCTCATGCACACCTGGAGATGAAGTGCTGTAGTCTTAGAGGCTCATGTACACCTGGGGGTGAAGTGCTGTGGTCTCAGAGGCTCATGCACACGGTGGGATGAAGTGCTGTAGTCTCAGAGGCTCATGCACACTGGCGGGTAAAGTGCATAGTCTCCGAGGTTCATGCACACCAGGTGAAGACATGCTGTTGTCTTACAGGCTCATGGACACCTTGGGGTGAAGTGCTCTAATCTCAGAGGCTCATGCACACCTGGGGGTGATGTGCATAGTCTCTGAGACTCATGCACACAGTGGGGTGAAGTGCTGTAATCTCAGAGGCTCATGCACACCTTGGGGTGAAGTGCTGTAGTCTCAGAGGCTTGTGCACACCTTAGAGTGAACTGCTGTAGTCTCTGAGGCTCGTGCACACCGTGGGGTTATGTGCTGTAGTCTCTGAGACTTGTGCACACCTGAAGATGAAGTGCTGTAGTCTCAGAGCCTCATGTACACCTGGAGATGAAGTGCCGTGTTCTGAGGGGCTCATGCACACCTGAGGGTGAAGTGCTGTAATCTCAGAGGCTCATGCACACCTGGGGGTGAAGTGCTGTAGTCTCAGAGGCTCCTGTACTCCTTGAGGTGAAGTGTTGTAGCCTCAGAGGCTCATATACACCGTGGGGTGAAGTGCTGTAGCCTCAGAGGCTCATTCTCAACTGGGGGTGAAGTGCTGTAGCCTCAGAGGCTCATGCACACCTGGGGGTGAAGTGCTGTAGCCTCAGAGGCTCGTGCACACCTGGGGGTGAAGTGCTGTAGCCTCAGAGGTTCATGCATTCCTGGGGGTGAAGTGCTGTAGCCTCAGAGGCTCATGCACACCTTGGGGTGAAGTGCTGAAGCCTCAGAGGCTCCTGACCTCCTTGGGGTGAAGTGCTGTAGCCTCAGAGGCTCATTCACACCTGGGGGTGAAGTGCTGTAGCCTCAGAGGATCGTGCACACCTGGGGATGAAGTGCTGTAGCCTCAGAGGTTCATGCATACCTTGGGGTGAAGTGCTGTAGCCTCAGAGGCTCATGCACACCTGGGGTGAAGTGCTGTAGCCTCAGAGACTCCTGTACACCTGGGGGTGAAGTGCTGTAGCCTCAGAGGCTCCTGTACACCTTGGGGTGAAGTGCTGCAGCCTTAGCAGCTCATGCACACCTGTGGGTGAAGTGCTGTAACCTCAAAGGCTCATGCACACCTGGAGGTGAAGTGCTGTAGACTCAGAGGCTCCTGTACACCTTGGGGTAAAGTGTTGTAGCCTCAGAGGCTCATGCACACCTTGGGGTGAAGTGCTGTAGCCTCAGAGGCTCATGCACACCTGGGGGTGAAGTGCTGTAGCCTCAGAGGCTCCTGTACACCTGGGAGTGAAGTGCTGTAGCCCCAGAGGCTCATGTACACCTGGAGGTGAAGTCCTGTAGCCTTAGAGGCTCCTGTACACCTGGGAGTGAATTGCTGTAGCCTCAGAGGCTGGTGCACACCTGGGGTGAAGTGCTGTAGCCCCAGAGGCTCCTGTACACCTGGGGGTGAAGTGCTGTAGCCTTAGAGGCTCCTGTACACCTGGGAGTGAATTGCTGTAGCCTCAGAGGCTGGTGCACACCTGGGGTGAAGTGCTGTATCCTCAGAGTCTCCTGTACACCTTGGGGTGAAGTGCTGTAGCCTCAGAGGCTCATGCACACCTGTGGGTGAAGTGCTGTAGCCTCAGAGGTTCATGCACACCTGGGGGTGAAGTGCTGTAGTCTCAGGGGCTCATGCACACCTGGTAGTGAAGTGCTGTAGTCTCAGAGGCTCCTGTACACTTGGGGTTGGGGGTGAAGTGCTGTAGCTTCAGAGGCTCCTGTACACTTGGGGGTGAAGTGCTGTTGCCTCAGAGGCTCATTGCTTACAAATCACCATTGTTCCCATCCTTCATGACCTCTAAAGAGGTCCAAATGGACCTCAGGCGTTAGGTACTGAGCCCCATGGAAGCACAATATGAAGCAAATTATGAAGGAACGTTTATCACAGCACTGACCACAATACCCATAATGCAATGGGACATCACTTGTTTTGACACCAGACAGTCCTTGATGCCGGTTTGCTGGACTGCATAAATCTCACATGTTTCCAGATGCATTTTGAAAAACATGTGGCTAACTAGAGGCTTTATAACCAGTGCTAAAGATTAATTCATACATTTACAAAATACTTTAGAGTCTGTGACATGACTTAAAGGCATTCATTTCTGCGGCAAAACATGTGTGTGCCTGTAAGAAAACTGTGGCTGTGTGCCCCTTAAGGGCCATGGGTGCAAGGCCGCCATGTGTTACAAGAAACGTTATCTAGTGACGAAGAACAGAAAATGTACACCCAAGCCCCTCCCAGAAGACATTGAACGCTTCCAATCACGTGTCAGGTTACAAAATGAAATCACATTTCTTGTAGTAGTTAGTTACCACCACAATTCCTGACCCATGAAAATGTCATCCTAATTACTGGTATTACATGCTGAAATGCTTGCCTTCCATGTATTCTGGTGTTGCTCATATGCTCCAGGGTGCAGATTTTAGGTCTCGTCTATCAGACAGCCCCTGGTGCTCTGTGCCGCTTTAACTCCCACCCGTGCCCTCTGTGTTGCTTCCACCCCACCCCTGCCCTCTGTGTTGCTTACTCAACTCACCCCTGCCCAATGTGTTACTTCCACCCCCACCCCTGCCCTATGCGTTGCTTACTCCACTCACCCCTGCCCAATGTGTTACTTACACCCCCACCTCTGCCCTCTGTGTTGCTTACTCCACTCACCCCTGCCCAATGTGTTACTTCCAGCCCCACCCCTGTCCTCTGTGTTGCTTCCACCCCACCCCTGCCCTCTGTATTGCTTACTCCACTCACCCCTGCCCAATGTGTTACTTACACCCCCACCCCTGCCCTCTGTGTTGCTTCCACCCCACCCCTGCCCTCTGTGTTGCCTCCTCCCCCCACCCCTGCCCTCTGTGTTGCTTCCTTCCCCCACCTCTGCCCTCTGAGTTGCTTCCATCCCCCTCCCCTGGTGCTCTGTGTTGCTTCCACCCCCGCCCTTGCCCTCTGTGTTGCTTCCTACCTCCACCCCTGGCCTCTGTGTTGCTTTGTCCCCTCAGCTCTACCCTCTGTGTTGCTTCCTATCTCCACCCCTGCCCTCTGTGTTGCTTCCTCCCTCCACCCTTGCCCTCTGTGTTGCTTCCTCCCCCACCCCTGCCTTCTGTGTTGCTTCCTCCACCACCTCTGCCCTCTGTGTTGTTTCCGCCCTCCACCCCTACCCTCCGTTTCTTCCTCCCCCACCTCTGCCCTCTGTGTTGTTTCCTCCCCCCACCTCTGCCTCTGTGTTGTTTCCTCCCTCCACCCCTGCCCTCTGTGTTGCTTCCTCCCCCACCCCGCCCTCTGTGTTGTTTCCTCCCTCCACCCCTGCCCTCTGTTTTGCTTCCTCCCCCACCCCGCCCTCTGTGTTGCTTCCTCCACCACCTCTGCCCTCTGTGTTGTTTCCTCCCTCCACCCCTGCCCTCTGTGTTGCTTCCTCCACTCACCCCTGCCCTATGTGTTGCTTCCTCCCTCCACCCCTGCCCTCTGTGTTGCTTCCTCCACCACCTCTGCCCTCTGTGTTGTTTCCTCCCCCCACCCCTACCCTCTGTTTCTTCCTCCCCCACCTCTGCCCTCTGTGTTGCTTCCTCCCTCCACTCCTGCCCTCTGTGTTGCTTACTCCACTCACCCCTGCCAAATGTGTTACTTCCACCTCCACCCCTGCCCTCTGTGTTGCTTCCTTCCCCCACCCCTGCCCTCCGTGTTGCTTCCTTCCCCTCCCTCTGCCCTCTGAGTTGCTTCCATCCCCCTCCCCTGGTGCTCTGTGTTGCTTCCTCCCCCCACCCTGACCTATGTGTTGCTTCCACCCCGCCCCTGCCATCTGTGTTGCTTCCTACCTCCACCCCTGGCCTCTGTGTTGCTTTGTCCCCTCAGCTCTACCCTCTGTGTTGCTTCCTACCTCCACCTCTGCCCACTGTGTTGCTTCCTCCCTCCACCCCTGCCCTCTGTTTTGCTTCCTCCCCCACCCCTGCCCTCTGTGTTGCTTCCTCCACCACCTCTGCCCTCTGTGTTGCTTCCTCCACCACCTCTGCCCTCTGTGTTGTTTCCTCCCTCCACCCCTACCCTCTGTTTCTTCCTCCCCCATCTCTGCCCCTGTGTTGTTTCCTCCCCCCACCTCTGCCCTCTGTGTTGTTTCCTCCCACCACCCCTGCCCTCTGTGTTGCTTCCTCCCCCACCCCTGCCCTCTGTGTTGTTTCCTCCCTCCACCCCTGCCCTCTGTGTTGCTTCATCCCCCCACCCCTGCCCTCTGTGTTGCTTCCTCCACCACCTCTGCCCTCTGTGTTGTTTCCTCCCTCCACCCCTGCCCTCTGTGTTGCTTCCTCCACCCACCCCTGCCCTATGTGTTGCTTCCTCCCTCCACCCCTGCCCTCTGTGTTGCTTCCTCCACCACCCCTGCCCTCTGTTTTGTTTCCTCCCTCCACCCCTACCCTCTGTTTCTTCCTCCCCACCTCTGCCCTCTGTGTTGCTTCCTCCCTCCACTCCTGCCCTCTGTGTTGCTTCATCCCTCCACCCTGCCCTCTGTGTTGCTTTCTCCCTCCACCTCTTCCCTCTGTGTTGCTTCCTCCCTCCACCCCTGCCCTCTGTGTTGCTTCCATCCTCACCCCTGCCCTCTGTGTTGTTCCTCCCCCACCTCTGCCCTCTGTGTTGTTTCCCCCCCACCTCTGCCCTCTGTGTTGTTTCCTTCCCCAATCCCTGCCCTCTGAGTTGCTTCCTCCCTCCACTTCTGCCCTCTGTATTGCTTCCTACCCCACCTCTGCCCTCTGTATTGCTTTCTTTCCCCCATCCCTGCCCTTTGTGTTGTTTCCTCCCCCACCACTGCCCTCTGTGTTGTTTCCACCCCACCCCTGCCCTATGTGTTGCTTCCTCCCCCACCCCTGCCCTCTGTGTTGCTTCCTCCACCACCTCTGCCCTCTGTGTTGCTTCCTCCACCACCTCTGCCCTCTGTGTTGTTTCCTCCCTCCACCCCTACCCTCTGTTTCTTCCTCCCCCATCTCTGCCCCTGTGTTGTTTCCTCCCCCCACCTCTGTCCTCTGTGTTGTTTCCTCCCACCACCCCTCTGTGTTGCTTCCTCCCCCACCCCTGCCCTCTGTGTTGTTTCCTCCCTCCACCCCTGCCCTCTGTGTTGCTTCATCCCCCCACCCCTGCCCTCTGTGTTGCTTCCTCCACCACCTCTGCCCTCTGTGTTGTTTCCTCCCTCCACCCCTGCCCTGTGTTGCTTCCTCCACCCACACCTGCCCTATGTGTTGCTTCCTCCCTCCACCCCTGCCCTCTGTGTTGCTTCCTCCACCACCCCTGCCCTCTGTTTTGTTTCCTCCCTCCACCCCTACCCTCTGTTTCTTCCTCCCCACCTCTGCCCTCTGTGTTGCTTCCTCCCTCCACTCCTGCCCTCTGTGTTGCTTCCTCCCTCCACCCTGCCCTCTGTGTTGCTTTCTCCCTCCACCTCTTCCCTCTGTGTTGCTTCCTCCCTCCACCCCTGCCCTCTGTGTTGCTTCCATCCTCACCCCTGCCCTCTGTGTTGTTCCTCCCCCACCTCTGCCCTCTGTGTTGTTTCCCCCCCACCTCTGCCCTCTGTGTTGTTTCCTTCCCCAATCCCTGCCCTCTGAGTTGCTTCCTCCCTCCACTTCTGCCCTCTGTATTGCTTCCTACCCCACCTCTGCCCTCTGTATTGCTTTCTTTCCCCCATCCCTGCCCTTTGTGTTGTTTCCTCCCCCACCACTGCCCTCTGTGTTGTTTCCACCCCACCCCTGCCCTATGTGTTGCTTCCACCTCCACCCCTGCCCTCTGTGTTGCTTCCATCCCCACCTCTGCCCTCTGTGTTGTTTCCACCCCACCCCTGCCCTCTGTGTTGCTTCCATCCCCACCCCTGCCTCTGTGTTGCTTCCCCCCCACCCCTGCCCTCTGTGTTGCTTCCTCCCCCACCCCTGCCCTCTGTGTTGCTTTCACCCCATCCCTGCCCTCTGTGTTGCTTCCTCCCCACCCCTGCTCTCTGTGTTACTTCCTCCTCTCACCCCTGCCCTGTGTGTTGCTTCCGCCATCCACCCCTGACCTCTGTGTTGCTTCCCCCCATCCCTGCCCTCCTTGTTGCTTTCTCCCCCACCCCTGCCCTATGTGTTGCTTCCTCCATCCACCCCTGCCCTCTTTGTTGCTTCCACGCCACCCCTGCCCTATGTGTTGCTTCCACCTCATCCCTGCCCTATGTGTTGCTTCCACCTCCAACCCTGCCCTCTGTGTTGCTTTCACCCCCACCACTGCCCTCTGTGTTGCTTCCTCCACCACCTCTGCCCTCTGTGTTGCTTCCACCCCACCCCTGCCCTCTGTGTTGCTTCCACCCTCCCTCCACCCCTGCCCTATGTGTTGCTTCCTCCCTCCATCCCTGCCCTATGTGTTGCTTCCTCCCTCCACCCCTGCCCTCTGTCTTTCTTCCTCCCCCACCCCTGCCCTCTGTGTTGCTTCCACCCTCATCCCTACCCTCTGTGTTGCTTCATACCCCACCCCTGCGCTCTGTGTTGCTTCCTCCCCTCACACCCTGCCCTATGTGTTGCTTCCTCAATCCACCCCTGCCCTCTGTGTTGCTTCCACCCCCACCCCTGCCCTCTGTGCTGGTTCCTCCATCCACCCTTGCCCTCTGTTTTGCTTCCTCCATCCACCCCTGCCCTCTGTGTTGCTTCCTTCCCTCACCCTTGCCCTCTGTGATGATTCCTCCCCCACCCCTGCCCTCTGTGTTGCTTCCTCCCTCCACTCTTGCCCAATTTGTTGCTTCTTCTCTCCACCCCTGCCCTCTGTGTTGCCTACTCCCCCACCTCTGCCCTCTGTGTTGCTTTCTCCCCCACCCCTGCCCTATGTGTTGCTTCCTCCCTCCATCCCTGCCCTCTGTGTTGCTTCCTCCCCTCACCCCTGCCTTATGTGTTGCTTCCCCCATCCTCAGCGTTGCTTCCTCCCACCCACTTAAAAAAATTGCATTTGTGCAACTTTATTTCTTTTTATTTACCAATTCAGATTGGTAAATAAAAAGAAAAAAACACCTGTGTCATTTTGTAGGAATACATATGCATGGTGCGTGCACCTTAAAAATAGACATGGTTGGCCACATCTTATGCTTTTGGGGATGCTGTACAGGATATCTGTGAGAGTGGTCCCCTTGGCCAATGGGCTGCAGCTGGATATCTGAGGGAGTGGTCCTGTGGCCAATGGGCTGCAGTTGGATGGACCGAGGGAGCGTTCTGCTCGACCAATCAGCTGCAACTGGATGAACCATGGAAGTCGGCTGCTTGGCCAATGTGACTGCAGCTGGATGTCTGAGGGAGTGGCCCCCTTGGCCAATGGGCTGCAGCTGGATAGGCCAAGGAAGTAGGCTGATTGACCAATGGGCTGAAGCTAGATATCTGAGGTACTGGTCCCCTTGGCCAATGGGCTGCAGCTGGATATCTGAGGGAGTGGTCCCCTTGGCCAATGGGCTGCAGTTGGATAGGCCAAGGAAGTAGGCTGATTGACCAATGGGCTGCAGCTGGATATCTGAGGGAGTGGTCCCCCTGGCCAATGGGCTGCAGTTGGATAGGCCAAGGAAGTAGGCTGATTGGCCAATAGGCTGCAGCTGGATGGGTTGAGGGAGTTTTCCCCCTCAGAGCTGATTTCAGGCCAGGGTGGTCTGATTATCATTCATGTCTGTCAGCTCTGAAAGCATCCTTCTAGCTCCCCGCCACACGGGGGTGTTCACTGTGCACAGCCTGCCCAGTTCTGCCCTGACCACAGGGAGTGTCAGATGGGCTGTAAAGTGGCGCAGCTACCTTGCTGATAGTGCGACTCCAGGGAGGAGTGACACATCTCTTCTTGTATCCCTTTTTCACTAGAGGTTTGTGAATTTATAACCCTGACGCAAAGTTTTCCAAAGGTAACACAATTCGGAACTTCATAAAGTTGATTTGTCCTAGAAAAAAAAATCTCAATGATTTTGAAAAACTAAACATTGCTATTTTTTGTTCCTGTAAATCCTCTTTTTAGTTAGGGAAGTCAATGTTTTAATTCTGCCTTCGCACTTAACCACAATATTGTGTAATTCTGGGCAGATAACTTTGTCTCTTTAGATGTGGTACATGAATTTCCTCCATCACAGGACAGTAGCACAGTGCAAAGTGCAGCAGGTTCTCCTCTGGACCCAGCACCGCCTCCAGGAACTGATGGTCTGACTTATCACGAGGGCCTTAAGTGAGATGAATAAAGTGTTTGGGGTGCCTTTAAAAGGGCCTTGGCCTAAGTAAGTGACTGTGGTTTAAATAAATATTTTGGCACATAAACACATATTTCAGCTCCTGAGATTTCTCTTGTATCCAGATATACAACAATAACTGACAGACATCTAAAACCAGCCCAGACTATTGTCTTTGTCAATGTTAGTTAGCTGTTGAAGATAAGAGAATAACAACAATGATTTTTGTTGTAGATAAATAATATTGAAAATGTTTACATTCTGTGAGTGTGAGACTGTGAATTAACCATTACTGAGGCATGAGGATGGGGGGTGCTTTTCAGTGTCACAATCACTCTTGTTATATTCACTCTGTCAGACATGTGCACCCCAACTCCACATCTCGGCCACCTGCATCCCTCACACCTCATCTCTCTCCTCTACAGCACCGTCTTTTCCAGGGGCAGCTCGCACTGCTAAATAGGAGCGGGGTGGCGCACACGCAGATTGAGGGTGTGTGGGGGGAATTAATTGTTTAAAAAACTGTATCGTCTCTGCCGTCATCACCGCGCTGCTCCTCTCATGCACAGACAGGCTGCAGGCACTGGCTCCCAGCCTGTCCTGTGGCATTCCTGGCGCTGCTCAGAGCAGTGTCAGGATTGGCTGGGAGCGCCCAGCCAGGGCGGTCCTAGGCAGACTGGGAGCCTGTGCCTGCTCTCTCCAGCCGGCAACACGGTGTCGGGCTGGAGAGAGCCTACTGCGCATGTGTGTTTGGCCGGCCAAACATACATGCTCAGTGAGGGGGAGTGCTCTGCACTCCCGCTCAGATCTCGTCACAGCCTGTGGCCCCGCCCCTTTAAAAAAAAAAAAACATAATATTAGTTTATTATCGTTTTTTGGTAAAGGTTTTTGCAGCTGCTGCTGCCGCCGGGGGGAGACGCTCATCCGCCCTAGCGGAGGAGCCGCGCCAGCGCTTTCCACACTTTCTCACATGTCTTTCTTTGCTTTTCCTTCGCTTCACCACCCCCTAAACACACAACGCACACACTCACCTGCAGGCACTGCGTTCTGTTTTTCTTTCATCTGTTAGTATTTTGTCAACTGTATGCCTCCTTCACACACACATTTCCTCAGAACCACAACTGCACCTGTCATGTGTGACCATTCCCCTGCAGAGAGGCCAAGGATTGGATGACCATGCATTCTGGACACCTTCATGACCCACTGACAGGCACTGTGAGAAACTGGCACTGCCTTCAGCCTCAGCTCCAGAGCTCTCAATCGTGGCCCGTTATAGACACCTGGAGGTGACTCGGTGCATGACACAAGAGGAATCTACGACAGGAAAAAGTACAAAAACACATCATCTTGGAAATAACTAACACTCTTAGGGAATGCAAGATTAGGTCAAATGTGTTCCATAAACAGGAGCTAATCTGACATAGATTATTTTTTTGTAATTGATTGTTCAGAAATCAAACAGTGTTTTTGGAACTAAAGTGAAGGGCATAAATCTAGGGCCTTATAAGGAGCCATTTCTATGTCCTTTTTTAGGGTCGAGCCTGCGTTGCATGTGCTCGCGCATGCGTATCGCAGCGAGACGCTTTAGTATTTAGAAAACGGCTCGGAGCCCTGTCAACTTCACATCAGTGTTTTTTATTGGTTAGTGGGCTTGCCTAATAAAATCTGCTTGCTTTCATTAGTCGGAGACACGCATAGGTCATGCCTTTTCCGGTGGCTAGCCCTCCTCGAGCGCAGCGACCAAGTACAGAAAACATGCGAGGCTCGCTGTTTTCCATCGGGCTCGTGGACTTCTTTTTCTCTAATTTACGAGCGCGATCTCGCTTGGCAGAAGTCGAGCGCTTTACATAGTTAATTTCACTTTTTTGGGTTATGTACATAAATGCACTTTTTCCCGATAGGTGAAAAGTCGGGTTAGGAGTTTACAACGCAATGAGCTCTAACATGAGCAAACGCGAGAATTGTAAATGCTTGTTTAATTAGTATTGGATCTGTGACCCGGAGAGACCCGACCTACCTAAAGCCTTGAATGACCCTCTCAGAATAAATGGCTGCTCCATTGATGTGAGGAAGGCTCGACTCTAAGGCCTGCTGAACGAGCCTGAGTATGAAATCCCAGCCCTGTGGCCACCTGATCCAATGTCAACCACCGCCCTATCAAACAGACTCTTCAAGACCAGCAAGTTCCTTGAGATGATTTGCTTCACACAGCACAATTCTGAATTCGTCCATCCATTCATCCACCCAACCGTCCACCCACCAAAACCCACCCACCTACCCATTCATCCAGCCACCCACTCACCCATCCATACATTCATGACCCAACCATCCACTGACCCAAACACACCAATTCATCCAGCCACCTATTCATGAATACCACCACCCAGTCATCCATTCCAAAATTCGATGGAATACAATGTCAAGATGGACCGTCAATCTCAATCAATCATAAATCTTTATTCAGCCAAAAACTGGCCGTAACAGAATTAAACAAGTGCTTCATTCAATAATATAATAAAATCCAAACAAACGTAGTTACAGTTCATGATAATTACAATAAATACTCATCACAACATTGGTTGCCCACATATCTCATGCCGATGAAAACACATCATTAAAACCACTTAAAACCGCAGCAGGGTGCCTCATCAAAAATAATAACGTGTAAATAACCATTAATACCCTATCCGGACCATCCACAGACTTCCGGCTTCTTCCAGCCGCACGGAGGAATGAGCTCACTCTTAGGCCCATCTCCTCGTCACACAACGTTTGTGAGTGAGATGCGCAAGGAATGAGCTCACTCTTAGGTGCATCTCCTCGTCACACAACGTTTGTAAGTGAGATACGCGCGGAATGAGCTCACTCTTAGGTGCATCTCCACATCACACAACGTTTGTAAGTGAGATACGCGAGGAAAGAGCTCACTCTTAGGTGTATCTCCACGTCACACAACATTTGTAAGTGAGATACGCGGAGGAATGAGCTCACTCTTAGGCCCATCTCCTCGTCACACAACGTTTGTAAGTGAGATACGAGAAGAATGAGCTCACTCTTAGGCGCGTCTCCTCGTCACACAACATTTGTAAGTGAGATACACGGAGGAATGAGCTCACTCTTAGGCGCGTCTCCTCGTCACACAATGTTAGTAAGTGAGATATGCGGAGGAATGAGCTCACTCTTAGGCCAATCTGCACATCACACAACGTTTGTAAGTGAGATACGCGAGGAATGAGCTGACTATTAGGCGCATCTCCTCGTCACACAACATTTGTAAGTGAGATACGCGGAGGAATGAGCTCACTCTTAGGCCCGTCTCCTCGTCACACAACGTTTGTAAGTGAGATACCCGGAGGAATGAGCTCACTCTTAGGCGCGTCTCCTCGTCACACAATGTTTGTAAGTGAGATACACGGAGGAATGAGCTCACTCTTAGGCGCGTCTCCTCGTCACACAATGTTAGTAAGTGAGATATGCGGAGGAATGAGCTCACTCTTAGGCGCATCTCCTCGTCACACAACGTTTGTAAGTGAGATACGCGGAGGAATGAGCTCACTCTTAGGCCAATCTGCACATCACACAACGTTTGTAAGTGAGATACGCGAGGAATGAGCTGACTATTAGGCGCATCTCCTCGTCACACAACGTTTGTAAGTGAGATACGCGGAGGAATGAGCTCACTCTTAGGCCCGTCTCCTCGTCACACAATGTTTGTAAGTGAGATACCCGGAGGAATGAGCTCACTCTTAGGCGCGTCTCCTCGTCACACAATGTTTGTAAGTGAGATACGCGGAGGAATGAGCTCACTCTTAGGCGCGTCTCCTCGTCACACAATGTTTGTAAGTGAGATACACGGAGGAATGAGCTCACTCTTAGGCCCGTCTCCTCGTCACACAACGTTTGTAAGTGAGATACCCGGAGGAATGAGCTCACTCTTAGGCGCGTCTCCTCGTCACACAATGTTTGTAAGTGAGATACACGGAGGAATGAGCTCATTCTTAGGCGCGTCTCCTCGTCACACAACGTTTGTAAGTGAGATACCCGGAGGAATGAGCTCACTCTTAGGCGCGTCTCCTCGTCACACAATGTTTGTAAGTGAGATACACGGAGGAATGAGCTCATTCTTAGGCGCGTCTCCTCGTCACACAATGTTTGTAAGTGAGATACACGGAGGAATGAGCTCACTCTTAGGCCCGTCTCCTCGTCACACAACGTTTGTAAGTGAGATACCCGGAGGAATGAGCTCACTCTTAGGCGCGTCTCCTCGTCACACAATGTTTGTAAGTGAGATACACGGAGGAATGAGCTCACTCTTAGGCCCGTCTCCTCGTCACACAACGTTTGTAAGTGAGATACCCGGAGGAATGAGCTCACTCTTAGGCGCGTCTCCTCGTCACACAATGTTTGTAAGTGAGATACACGGAGGAATGAGCTCACTCTTAGGCGCGTCTCCTCGTCACACAACTTTTGTAAGTGAGGTACGTGGAGGAATGAGCTCACTCTTAGGCCCGTCTCCTCGTCACACAACGTTTGTAAGTGAGACAGTGAAGCTCTACATTTCCGATGCCCCAGCTTTTCCAGCAGCGGTTTAAGAAAAATTCTAAACTTCAAAATTTAAAAATCTGCACAAAAACATAAAATGTAACCAAGACGGCTCCCCCTGTCCATCACAGGATGAGGCGAAGCAGGATCTCCCCACAGTCTACGTTCGCCCTGAAAACACAGTCGCCACGACCCAGTACCTGTCCACAGCGAAACAGGCGCGGCCGCTGCCAAGCCGAGAGTGGTAAAAACATATAAGGCGCGGGCTCACGAGTTTCAAAAGATGTAAAATAATATAAAACAGACACCTTACTTAAGTCCTTTTTCAGTCTCTTCTCAGTGCAGTACTCAAAAGAGCGAAGTTTCACCATTACCTCGTCGCTACTACTAATGGACGCCGGAGACGTGAAAAATTCTTTAAACTCAATAGAAGGAAAATTCTAAAAACATAATGGTGGTCATTCTAACTCTGGCGGGCGGCAGAGTTCCCCCCTCCAAAATACCGCTCCGCGGTCGAAAGACCGCTGAGGGTATTTTGGCTTTTGCACTGGGCTGGCGGGCGACCGCCAAAAGGCCGCCCGCCAGCCCAGTGCAAAAAACCCTTCCCACGAGGACGCCGGCTCAGAATTGAGCCGGCGGAGTGGGAAGGTGCGACGGGTGCAGTTGCACCCGTCGCGAATTTCAGTGTCTGCAAAGCAGACACTGAAATTCTTTTTGGGGCCCTCTTACGGGGGCCCCTGCGACACCCCATACCGCCATCCTGTTCCTGGCGGGAGAACCGCCAGGAACAGGATGGCGGTATGGGGTGTCAGAATCCCCATGGCGGCGCAGCAAGCTGCGCCGCCATGGAGGATTCAATAGGGCAGCGGAAAACCGGCGGGAGACTGCCGGTTTTCCCTTTCTGACCGCGGCCAAACCGCCGCGGTCAGAATGCCCTGCGGGGCACCGCCAGCCTGTTGGCGGTGCTCCCGCCGACCCTGGCCCCGGCGGTCCGTGACCGCCGGGGTCAGAATCACCCCCAATATATCCAGGGGAGCGCCCCTTGTTTAGTAAGGCAGTCCATCATTATACTCCTGCACAAAGACGCTGCTGGGTTCGACCATACTCTGACCCACAGCAATAAGGGGGCCAAACCCTGTCTGTGTTACATCTTATATTTAGCTCTGAACGCGTTATAAACCTAGAACTTGATGGGGGACCTTAAGCAGCCTACAACAAATGCGGGATTCCTCGCTTTGAAGGAACCTAATATTACAGAAACCCCAGACCGCGGCCCCATAGGTAGCTATGGGAACGGATCGAGTATTAAAAATATTCACAAGAGGGAGAATCAAACCCTTAACCCCTTCGCTGGGTGAATTAAATAACATACTCGCCGCTCAACTAACTCCTAAACGGGCATGACACACCTGGGGCAGCCAAGAACCCCTGGAGTTAAAAATAATACCTAAATAACTAAGGGCCATATGTACAAACACATTTTCCCATAGACACAGAATGGGTAAAACCCTTTGGTACATCTGGCCCTAAAATCGTTAATGCTACTCATAGACGGACCCTTAATTTTGAGCCTAGTGACATTACACTTACCAGGTCCACACGCCACAAAGTGAGACTTCCCATAATTAATGGTCAAATCCAGATTACTCATGAAAGAATCAACCAACAGCACAGCATCATCTGCGTATAATAGCGCCGGACCCTAAGTATCAGCAATCCTGGGGATCTCCACGTAGGCCTGACTCAACTCGAGCACAATTTATTGATATAGATGGAAAAAAGCAGCAGGGCCATAGTACATCCCTGTCGAACCCCTTGTTTAAGGGAAAACTCTGCTGTCACGTCCCCCTGAGCATTCACCCGAACTCTGGCAGCAAGTTCGACGTGAAGCATATGCAAAAAGTTAACTACTGGTAAATCAATCCTGATCTAATAACATGATCCACAGTTTGGTTCGGTGCATATGATGGAAAGCCATAGAAAGATCCATGAAGGCCAGGTACAGTGGGCCATGCCCAATCAGCGCGTATTTTCCAATCAACAAACTCAAATTCAGGCATATCTCCACCGTACCCAGCCCTGAGCGAAACCCAAACTGGAAAGGGCAGAGAATGCTATTTCCTTCAGCCCAAGAAGAAAGGCGATTAAACACCACCCTGCCCATGATCTTAACAGCACTATCCATTAAAGTCATCGGTCTGTAACATTTCGGTGAGGCACAGTCATCCTTCTTAGATATGGGGACGATGGTGGACAAAGTCCAAGAACAGGGGATCCCACCACTCAATGAGTTATGAAATACATTGTTGATTAAAGGACCACACAGATCCACTTCACATGTTATAAGGTCCACTGGGACTCCATCGGGCCCGGGTGCTTTCCCCCTGAACACCGCTGTAAAGCCTCCTCCTCTTCACGTAGTGAGACTATGGGGGGCTGGAAACCCCACAGCTTAAGCGCCAATGACCTAATCATAACTGGAGGTTTGCATCGAAAAGTATAGTGCTGGCTAGCCCCAATCCTGGACACTGCTGGGCATCATATTTATGGATTGTCGCTAGCCGGAGCTAAGGCGCTAATAGCGTGAAAATTCCTGACGCTGTGGGGGAGTCGTAGGGGAAAATGGAGGCTGTGCGTGATAGAATGGCGTTAGTCAGGTTAGAGTCAGAAAACTGATGCTAACATGATTAGCAACAACCTATCTACGCACAACCCCCACATACATGACTCCTGTCTCAGAGACGACAGGACTTATGCCCCCCAGCCCAGTGGCCATGCCCACGGGGCAAATGTCCCATGGGCATGGCCACTGGGAACAGTGGCATGTAGGGGGGCCCAAGTTAGGACCCCCTATGGCACTTTGAAAAAAAATGAAAAATACTTCTGGACTTACCTGGGATGGGTACCCCCATCCTTAGGTGTCCTCCAGGTGTGGGTGTGGGTGGGTGGGGGTGTCCCTGGGGGCAGGGAAGGGCACCTGTGGGCTGTTTGGCCCATAAGTCCCCTAAGACCTGCCCATAACCAGGTATTAAATAATGGTGCTAAGCAGGCTTAGCGCCATTATTTAAGGCCCTCCTCCTCCTCCTGTGCGTGAATTCAGCACAGGAGGATTAATATGGCGCTAGGGCCATAGCATGGGTTTTTGCCCGGAAACGCCTGCACTGCATCTCATTGACGCAAGGTAGTTTTCCGCAAGCAAAAACTGACGCAAACTCCATAACTTTGGTGCTAGACGTGTCTAGCTCCAAAGTATAAATATGGAGTTAGGTTTGCGCTGAATTAGCGTAAAAACAAATGTCACTAATTCAGCGCAAACAGAGTATTAATATGGGCCTAAATGCTCCCAGTCTTGCTCTAAGAATACCCTTTTCCCATGGAAGAATTTTTATAAGCCAGACGGGCTGCCCATTCCACCCTTGGGTTCACCATTAGCGCCTTCCTGAATCTGCGATTGGCTGGTGGACATTGTTTGTCAAACCAGGAGGACCTCCCACACAGGACCGGATAGGTTTGAGGAGATTTCTGATGCCCTGATCAGTCAGTCATACCTGTCAAGCATTCCTTCTCCACTGACACTGCTTAAGCAATTTAAAAATCGATCTTGCAGTGCCTTAAAAACAAGATCTAGAGTTCCTTCTGGCTCTTTAAGGCACCAAATTAGCCTTTCCCATCCCCCGAGTGTTGAGTAACCCATGCAGGCTTAACCGAACGGATATGACTGTTTAACAGGAGTGACCCCTTAACTAAAAGGGCATTATGGTCCCCCCATTCTGTCTGAACCACCTTGCTCTCAGAGAACCAGGGCACGCAATAACGTGTTACAAACATATACTCAATGGCCGAATCCTTCCCCGACCGCTGAAGGAAGGTCTAATCAGGTTAGCGCCTCTAAAGTTACCTGTAAGGCCAACCAAGTCCAGTGTAGCAATGAGAGCTGCTAATTCCTCCCCCCCTACCATTGTTACCCAGTCTAATTGACACTTGATCCGGGCCCCCCATATCCATGTTATAGCCCCCCCCAACTTTGCATTAAAATCCCCACACAAAAATAAAAATCACTGCGCTTCGACAACATCCCCTGCAGGCAGTAAAGTATCTACGAAACTTAACAAAACATTAAAATGTGTACAGGAGCTACTTACAAAATCATTAGGATAAAAATTCACAATATCAAAAGAGAACCTTGACAATTTATTCAGAATACGCAAGGCTAACAAGGCTGAACTCACATGGTCAGTGACTGGCAGTCAATCAATCAGTTTTTGTAGAGCGCGGCTACTCACCCGTGAGGGTCTCAAGGCGCGGGGGCAACATCAACCTGCAGGCTCGGACTAATCCAGTTAGCAAGCCTTACCTACCCCTGCCCCTCGTGGAGGGCAGAACTGGGTTGAAATAACAGGCAAAACCCTCACAACGTATTGGGTCCATGGCCCAAGGTTCCTCTAGGGCAGTAACATCATACCTAGATATAGAACCTTGCCAGTCCCTATTCTTAGCTTTCGCCTTCGACCCCGCAGTTAGGTTTTGTAGAAGTGCAAGCCTCGCCAGGACAAGCCGGTCCGCCCTTAGCGCCCTTCTCAATACTGGGCGTATCCAAGGACGGGATGTGACCTACGCCAATACTGGACTCAGACCGGCGTCAATCAATCTCATAAAGAGCTTCAAACCTATTGGATGTTGGAATAGCGGGGGAGGAAGCTATACTTGCAGGTGGCCCCGCAGGCCTCAGGTTAGTGACATTCTCAGACGTCATGGCAGGAGGACACGAAAGTGGCCATCCAGAGATCCTACTACAGGAACCAATCTTAGCGACTGTATATTCTGGGGGGCGATTGGCCTTTGAGAACATAGGGCAAAAGAGTTATAAAAATAACCCAGAGGGACCAGGGAGATCTTCTCCTTGTGATGTGAGCACTTAGGCCAAACAGTAGATTATGTGCCAAAAAGGAAATCTAAAATTGACAATGACGATGGATGAGGGCCTATCCACGAACATCTCTGAACCATACAAATATCATTAGCATGGCGCAGGGGCAACCCTCCAAAACGAGCAAGCCAATCTAAAGTCTTGTTGAAGTGCTGACCATCAGACTCATGCATCCCTTGCCGAAGGGGGGAACTCCTGCCAAAATAACTACATAAGGACATGCAGCGGGGGGGTCTATCATAACTTATCTAATACCGTAGGTTTCAGAATTCTGGCCAGAGCCTCCCCTTAACTCTTTTGGGTTGTAACGTTCACTACCTCCACCAGCTCCTGAAGGACACCCCATACCACAACGGGATCGACACGGCGTAACAACTGACTTAACGCTGATTACATCCTCGTCACCAGCGGGAGGGATGATCCGTTCTGTTCCATGAACGATAACTTGTGTTTCTGTATCGGCCATATTGGCACTTTTGCAAGGAATGCCACCCCCGCTGTTCAACCTTTCACTTCTGAACTCACCTCTATCTCTCATGGCCAGAGTCGCTACCTTCTCCTCTAAAGAATTCGAACGGAGGGCCAAAGATGAAAACTCAGCCTTCAAAAGGGACGTAAGCCTCTCAAAATGTTCCACCAATAAACTGGTGATACTATATTCTACCGCCCCAATAAGCTCCTCCTTAATTAGTGACACAAATGTATGAGAAGAAGGAGATTCCAAGTCAAGGGTCGACTGTTCGGTATCCCGCGTAGTTTCTTTCTCGCCTAAGTTAATAGACCGACCCCTACTATTCCCACAGTTGACTCTGCTTGGGGAGGCCGGCGACAAGACATGTCCAGCTGACAGCGACGGGGTATCTGCCTTACGAAGATGGGGTAGAACCACTTAAAAGAGCTGGCCTGGTTCCATTGAGTCTCACAAGGCAAAATACAATCGGCCCCATCCCAGACCCAAATCCCTGTCCCAGGTTCAGCGAAAGCCTTCTCTCAGCTAGAGCAATTTCTGTATTTGTTACCCCCACAGTACGGCAGTCAAGATGAACCATAAAAGTACACTACTATCTTCCTTGAGGACACCTACGAGGTCTCCAATCTTCGAGAGGTTCTTACTCGTAGGCTTCGAGAGCCACGTCATTGTAGGGTACTTGGGCTGAGCAGCAGCATCTTCATACAAAGGAGCATCACCGAACAAAGGCTCAGCCTGATACCAACCCGGTTTTGTCAAAAATAGATTTGTTTGGGTTCACCTCTACCAAACTCCTCAGGGTGGTCAACCGGCTGGCCTGCCCAGGGTGTCCTCCCATGATGGTTTGCCTGAGTGATGAGCAGCTGGCTGTGTTCTCTTATATCCTTCTTAAAAGGAATCTAATTGTCCTCTAATGACCACCAACTAATCGACTAAAAAAATGGATGTATGCAGTCCAATTTCTAATCCTGTGTGCCTCTGTAGTTCAGCCCTTGTCTTGTAGGACAAGCTGGTGTTCTTTGCTCGCCATGGACAGGAGTCGTATATCAGTCCTTGTCTTGTAGGACCTGTCAGCACCCATCGATACAGCTCACCATGGGCCAGGGTTGTAGCTCGGCCCATGTCTTGAGGACCTGTCAGCACCCATTGATACAGCTCACCATGGACAGGAGCTGTATCTCAGTCCTTTTCTTGTAGGACCTGGCAGCACCCATCGATACACCTCACCATGGGCCAGGGTTGTAGCTCAGCCCATGTCTTGAGGACCTGTCAGCACCCATCGATACAGCTCACCATGGACGGGAGCTGTATCTCAGTCCTTGTCTTGAAGGCCCTGTCAGCACCCATTGATACAGCTCACCATGGACTGGAGGTGTATGTCAGTTCTTGTCCTGTAGGACCTGTCAGCGCCCATTGATGCAGTTCACCATGGGCCAGGGTTGTATCTCAGCCCATGTCTTGAGGACTTGTCAGCACCCATCGATACAGCTCACCATGGATTAGGTTTGTATCTCAGCCCTTGTCTTGTAGGACAAGTCAGTGCCCATCGATACATCTCACCATGGACAGGAGCTGTATGTCAGCTGTGCCTTGTAGGACACTTTAGTGCCCATTGATACAGCTCACCATGGACAGGAGCTGTATCTCAGCCCTTGTCTTGTAGGACAAGTCAACACCCATCGATACAACTTATCAAGGACGGGGCGGGATGGCAGTCTTAGGGGCATATTTATACTCCGTTTGCGCCGAATTTGCGTCGTTTTTTTCGACGCAAATTCGACGCAAAACTAAATCCATATTTATACTTTGGCGTTAGACGCGTCTAGCGCCAAAGTTCATGGAGTTAGCGTCATTTTTTTGCGTGAACACCTTCCTTGCGTTAATGATATGCAAGGTAGGCGTTCCCGTCTTAAAAAATGACTCCGATGCATATGCGTCCTATTTATACTCCCGGGCAAAAATGACGCCCGGGAGTGGGCGGGTCTAAAAAACCTGCATTAGCGCCGGATTTTAGCGCCTCGGTCAGGGCAGGTGTTAAGGGACCTGTGGGCTCAGAATGAGCCCAGAGGTCCCCTCCCCTGCCCCCAGGGACACCCCCTGCCACCCTTGCCCACCCCAGGAGGACACCCAAGGATGGAGGGACCCACCCCAGGGACATTAAGGTAAGTCCAGGTAAGTATTTTTTTTTATTTTTGTTTGTGGCATAGGGGGGCCTGATTTGTGCCCCCCTACATGCCACTATGCCCAATGACCATGCCCAGGGGACAGAAGTCCCCTGGGCATGGCCATTGGGCAAAGGGGCATGACTCCTGTCTTTGCTAAGACAGGAGTCATTTCAATGGGGGATGGGCGTCGTAAAAAAATGGCGCAAATCGGGTTGTGGCGATTTATTTGCCTCAGCCTGACTTGCACCATTTGTGGACGCCCATACGCCATTTTCCCACTACGCCGGCGCTGCCTGGTGTACGTCGTTTTTTTCAACGCACACCAGACAGCGCCGGCGGCTAACGCCGGCTAACGTCATTGAATAAATACGGCGCCCGCATGGCGCTTCAGAATGGCGTTAGCCGGCGCTAATTTTTTGGGCGCAAAACTGCGTTAGCGCAGTTTTGCGTCAAAAAGTATAAATATGGCCCTTAGTTTTAATACAACTCTTTTCACATTTAGTGAAAAAAAAAACAACAACATGTACCCTTTGAGAAAACGAACCTGCCACATCTGTTGGGATTAATTTATTTTCAAACTAGAGGTTAAAGATTTATATAGAAAAACGCTTTTATGCTCTCCTCAGTCAACCATTCGCTATTAAATAAGCCTACTGTTATGAGCATCAGTGGTTGGAAGCAGAGCAACAAAAAACGAATTCATTCAAACATGTGTCCAACGTAAAGTGACGTCACTGCACCTGACATGACTGTGACGTCACTCCTTCCAAGTGTCACTGAATGACAGCCCTGTGAGCTGGAGTTAGTGTGGCAGGTAGGCAGTAGTGAGATATGAGTGACTCACCCAGAGTGTCCAAGGAGGGGGTGCGGGGCAGCTAGGGCTGCAGGAATCTGAGCACATAGAACGCTGAGACCACTGTAGGCGCTACAACACCCACGGCGCAACACCCCGAAGCCATGCCGCCTGGCACCGGCAGGGTCACTCACCTTCTGCCATTCTTCTCACTGGGGGAGTGCGGCACATCCCAGGACCGGCAGCGCCACATTTGGACCCGCGGCACCGAGCTCTTAGACACCGTTTCTAGGCGCTAGCAGTTCCTGCGACCAACCATAGCTCCGCGAGGTCTCCTCGCCCCGTGCCGCACACGTCCGTCTCCATCAGCTTCTCTCTTTCTGTTTCTTCCTCATTCTGAACTTCCTGAAAGTTTTTTTTAAGTAATTGTGAAGTCGTATTAGACCACAGTGGTTATGGCCCCTGAGGGGGCGCCACTGTGTGACCTTGTGTCCTGGCCCCACGGCCAGACATGTTCAGTGGAAGGGCCTCGCATGTGCAACATGCACTCTATGTGCGGGACATGTGTGTGGTGAGCTGGGGCTGATTGCATTACTTGACAGTTCTGGGATGGTACCCCAGGGTACCGACAAGGGGTCTGCCCGGCCTCAGGACTGACGCACTGTGTGACCCGGAGCGAGGAAGAGGCGCCCTTCTGGCCTCGGTGAGCTATATACACGCCACGACTATTTAATGATGGTTGAACAGCTGTTGTCTCAGATGACGTCGGGATGAGGGTCGCGTGTTGTGACGTCAGATGCGCCATCCCTTGCCTCACGCGTGACGAGGGTTATAGACGGAGCCTGGTCTGCCCTATGTGGGGAGCAGCAGTGTGATGGAGTCTCATCATCCTTCAGTGTGGGGCGCTGCAGTCTCCGAGAGTCGGGTGCACCGTGAAGGGGGGGGGGGCTGTGATCACCTATACAGACTCGTGCACCTCTCGAGGGACGGCTGCTGCAGTCTAAGAGACAGACTCGTGTACTCTTGAGGGCGGGATGCTGTATGTAGGAGGCTGGACTGGCTTGTAGTGAGTACCAAGGGGTACTTGCACCTTGCACCAGGCCCAGGTATCCCTTATTAGTGTATAGGGTGTCTAGCAGCTTAGGCTGATAGATAATGGTAGCTTAGCAGAGCAGCTTAGGCTGAACTAGGAGACGTGTGAAGCTACTAAAGTACCACAAGTGTCACTTGCACAATATCATAAGAAAACACAATACACAGTTATACTAAAAATAAAGGTACTTTATTTTTATGACAATATGCCAAAAGTATCTCAGTGAGTACCCTCAGTATGAGGATAGCAAATATACACAAGATATATGTACACAATTCCAAAATATGCAGTATAGTCTTAGAAAACAGTGCAAACAAGGTATAGTTACAATAGGATGCAATGGGGACACATAGGGATAGGGGCAACACAAACCATATACTCCAAAAGTGGAATGCGAACCACGAATGGACCCCAAACCTATGTGACCTTGTAGAGGGTCGCTGGGACTATTAGAAAATAGTAAGGGTTAGAAAAATGGCCCACCCCAAGACCCTGAAAAGTGAGTGCAAAGTGCACTAAAGTTCCCCAAAGGACATAGAAGTCGTGATAGGGGAATTCTGCAGGAAAGACACAAACCAGCAATACAACAACAATGGGTTTCCAGTCGAGGGTACCTGTGGAACAAGGGGACCAAGTCCAAAAGTCACAAGCAAGTCGAAGATGGGCAGATGCCCAGGAAATGCCAGCTGTGGGTGCAAAGAAGCTGCTACTGGACAGTAGAAGCTGAGGTTTCTGCAGGAACGACAAGGGCTAGGAACTTCCCCTTTAGAGGACGGATCCCTCACGCCGTGGAGAGTCGTGCAGAAGTGTTTTCCTGAAGAAAGACTGCCAACAAGACTTGCTAGCTGCAACTCGTGCGGTTAGCGTTTTTGGATGCTGCTGTGGCCCAGGAGGGACCAGGATGTCACCAATTGCGTCTGGGGACAGCGGGGGCGTCGAGCAAGACAAGGAGCCCTCTCAGAAGCAGGCAGCACCCGCAGAAGTGCCAGAACAGGCACTACGAAGTGGAGTGAAACAGTGCTCACCCGAAGTCGCACAAAGGAGTCCCACGTCGCCGGAGGACAACTTAGAAGGTCGTGCAATGCAGGTTAGAGTGCCGTGGACCCAGGCTTGGCTGTGCACAAAGGATTTCCGCCGGAAGTGCACAGAGGCCTGAGTAGCTGCAAAAGTCGCGGTTCCCAGCAATGCAGTCTGGCGTGGGGAGGCAAGGACTTACCTCCACCAAACTTGGGCTGAAGAGTCACTGGACTGTGGGAGTCACTTGGACAGAGTTGCTGGATTCAAGGGACCTCGCTCGTCGTGCTGAGAGGAGACCCAGGGTACCGGTGATGCAGTTCTTGGGTGCCTGCGGTTGCAGGGGGACGATTCCGTCGACCCACGGGAGATTTCTTTGGAGCTTCTAGTGCAGAGAGGAGGCAGACTACCCCCACAGCATGCACCACCAGGAAAGCAGTCGAGAAGGCGGCAGGATCAGCGTTACAGAGTTGCGGTAGTCGTCTTCGCTACTTTGTTGCAGTTTTGCAGGCTTCCAGCGCGGTCAGCAGTCGATTCCTTGGCAGAAGGTGAAGAGAGAGATGCAGAGGAACTCGGATGAGCTCTTGCATTCGTTATCTAAGGAAATCCCCAAAGCAGAGACCCTAAATAGCCAGAAAAGAGGGTTTGGCTACTTAGGAGAGAAGATAGGCTAGCAACACATGAAGGAGCCTATCAGAAGGAGTCTCTGATGTCACCTGCTGGCCCTGGCCACTCAGAGCAGTCCAGTGTGCCAGCAGCACCTCTGTTTCAAAGATGGCAGAGGTCTGGAGCACACTGGAGGAGCTCTGGACACCTCCCAGGGGAGGTGCAGGTCAGGGGAGTGGTCACTCCCCTTCCCTTTGTCCAGTTTCACGCCAGAGCAGGGCTGAGGGGTCCCTGAACCAGTGTAGACTGGCTTATGCAGAAATGGGCACCATGTGTGCCCATGAAAGCATTTCCAGAGGCTGGGGGAGGCTACTCCTCCCCTGCCTGCACACCATTTTCCAAAGGGAGAGGGTGTAACACCCTCTCTCAGAGGAAGTCCTTTGTTCTGCCATCCTGGGCCAAGCCTGGCTGGACCCCAGGAGGGCAGAAACCTGTCTGAGGGGTTGGCAGCAGCAGCAGCTGCAGTGAAACCCCTGAAAAGGCAGTTTGGCAGTACCCAGGTCTGTGCTACAGACCCGTGGGATCATGGGATTGTGCCAACAATGCCAGGATGGCATAGAGGGGGCAATTCCATGATCTTAGACATGTTACATGGCCATATTCGGAGTTACCATTGTGAAGCTACACATAGGTAGTGACCTATATGTAGTGCACGCGTGTAATGGTGTCCCCGCACTCACAAAGTCCGGGGAATTGGCCCTGAACAATGTGGGGGTACCTTGGCTAGTGCCAGGGTGCCCACACACTAAGTAACTTAGCACCCAACCTTTACTAGGTAAAGGTTAGACATATAGGTGACTTATAAGTTACTTAATTGCAGTGTAAAATGGCTGTGAAATAACGTGGATGTTATTTCACTCAGGCTGCAGTGGCAGGCCTGTGTAAGAATTGTCAGAGCTCCCTATGGGTGGCAAAAGAAATGCTGCAGCCCATAGGGATCTCCTGGAACCCCAATACCCTGGGTACCTTAGTACCATATACTAGGGAATTATAAGGGTGTTCCAGTAAGCCAATATGAATTGGTAAAATTGGTCACTAGCCTGTTAGTGACAATTTGTAAAGAGAGAGCATAACCACTGAGGTTCTGGTTAGCAGAGCCTCAGTGAGACAGTTAGGAATCACACAGGGAACACATACCTATAGGTCACAAACTTATGAGCACTGGGGTCCTGACTAGCAGGGTCCCAGTGACACATAACAAACATACTGAAAACATAGGGTTTTCACTATGAGCACTGGGCCCTGGCTAGCAGGATCCCAGTGAGACAGTGAAAACACCCTGACATACACTCACAAACAGGCCAAAAGTGGGGGTAACAAGGCTAGAAAGAGGCTACTTTCTCACACTGTAGGAGACAGATTGTGGGTGTGATGTGAAGAGACAGACTTTTGTACCTCCTGAGGGTGAGATGCTGTAGTCTAGAAGACATACTGGTGTACTCTTGAGGGTGGGGTGCTGCAGTTTAGGCAACAGACTCATGTACCTCTTGAGGGCGGGATACCTTTGCCTAGGAGACAGATTGTGTACCTCTTGAGGTTGGGATACTGTAGTGGGATGTGAGGGCGGGATGCTGTAGACTAGGAGAGACTCCTATACCTCTTGATGGTGGGATGCCTTAGTCTAGGAGACAGATAGTGTACCTCCTGTGGGTAGGATGCCTTGGTCTAGGAGACAGACCTGTGTACCTCTTGATGGCGAGATGCTGTAGTCTAGAAGAGAGACGTGTACGTTTTGAGGGTGGATGCTGTGATCTTGGAGACAGACTGTTGTAGCTCCTCAGGGTGTGATGCTGTAGTCCTGGTGACTGACTCTTGGATCTCTTCAGGGTGGGATATTGTACTTTAGGAGGCAGACTCGTGCACCTCTTGAGGGTGGGTTGTGAGGGTGGGATGCTGTAGTCTAGGAGACAGACTTGTGCACCTCTTGAGGGTGGGATGCTACAGCCTTGAAGATAGACTGTTGTAACTCTTGAGAGTGGAATGATGTGGCCTCGGAGAGTGCAACACATCTTGAGGGTGGGGTGCTGTAGACTCAAGCACAAATTCAGATACATCTTTAGAGTCCAGATTCATGTACATCTTCACGGTGGGGCGCTGAAGTCTCAGGACTGGTACCCATCTTGAGAGAGGCGCTTTGTAGTCTCTGACAGGGTCAGTTGCATCTCGAGGGAGGGGGCTGTAGTCTCTAACCTCTACAATCAATCATATCAATCAATCATAGCATTTGTAAAGCGCAGCACTATCACTCCTAGGGGTATCTGGGCGCTGAGGGTGCCGTGTCTCTGTTGAAAAGCCATGTCTTGAGTCTCCTGAAGTCTGTCAGGAAGGGAGCTGTTCGGAGGTGGCCAGAAGGCTGTTCCAGGACTTGGCTGCTGTGTAGATGGAGTGGCCTCCGCTGCAGCTGTTATGGATGCGGGGTTATGTGCGAGGTTTAGCATGGTGAAGCGTAGTTGTCTTGCTGGAACGTAGAAGCATCTACATATATGGTTTGGGGTGTTGTCATCACAGATAGTATTTTGTAGAGTTTCAGGGCAGGGTGCTGTAGTCTCATAAAGGCTTAGGGGGGTATTAAAGTGCCCCTTGCAGGATCCTTCCCTTCTGCTGCCAGGGCCACAAGTGTGCCACTCAGGAACCACTTACCGTCTCCCCAAGTTACCGACATCCGGGCGTACCGTATTTATTGAAGTTGCATTTGTGTAGCGCCTCGTACCCCTGATGATGAGGCACAGATGAGCATCAGTGGACAGCTAGCATGCTACACTGTGTGGATGTGCATGGGTTGAAGGGTGTTGAACTGCGATGTGGTCCCTGTAGGAAGCATGTTAGTTTTGTGCATGAGGAATTAGAGAGGTGCTCATAAATTCTCTTAGGTAACCGAGAGATGGTGCTGAAAAGACCAACAGATAGAGTGCTCTACTTAAAATCGAGCAGTTGTGGTGAACATTTCTGCAGGATCAATCCCAGATGATGAGGAACGGGCCAGGAGGGGGTAACTGGACCGTAGGAGGACCGCGGCTAATGTGCTCCAAAGAGCGCTGGGAACACAAGGGCTGGTGCACAGCCGCAGCCCAGTAAATCCATGGGTGGCCTTGGTCAGAGTGGTTTGAATGACCAATGAGGAAGAGGAGTGTCTCCCCTGGAAGGCCAAAAAGTGGAGGCCAGTGAGCCCAGCGGTCATCTGATGACCGCAGAGGGGAAGCCACATCATGGTAAAGGTTCTTTAGGGAGCTCTCTCGAGCCACAGAGGTGTGACATTTGGGTGTGAGATGCTTACATACAGAATAGGAGCTTTATAGGGTATTTGAAGGATGGCTTCACTGCTGAATTATCTCAGGTGTCAGAAATGACACCAGGACAAATTCAGCATGTTTCCCTGGGTCGGCCGAATCTCAGATCCAGGCCAGAAATGGCTGGTGGAACCGGGATCCAATGGGATCCACCTGCTTTCCAGTACTGCCTACCGTGACCCTAGACTTCCTTAGTACACAGAGCGGACGCCAGCTCATTATTCTCCGTAACTCATTCTGAGACTTCATGTTGGACCAAGACATCTGAAAATTATGATTTGATAAAGAACAGCACTGTTCGAAGTTGGGGTCAGATTTACAAGGCCCTAGCGCCTCTTAGCGCCTCACAAGCGTCATTTTTTATGCTAATGTGGCATTAAGAAGGCCATTCTCCTTCGCCATATTTACAATGCTTGCATTATGCCACTTCGTGACCCTTGCACCACATTATAGCTGCGCCACGTATAATGTATGCAAGGGGGGCATTCCCCTGCAGGGAGGCCCATAAAGATGGGGCAGCAAAATTTACAACATTTCACTGCGCCATTTTTAGCTTCATTTTTAACACCTGCCCAGAGCAGGTGTTAAAATGACGTACCCATTGCTTTCAATATGCCTCCCCTTACTTTGCAGGATGGCTGTAATCCTGCAAAGTACCACAATTGCATCATACATTTTGACGCTATTGTCCTAATGTGTGCCATAGTGCCCCACATTGTATATATATGACACACGCATGGTGTCGTTAGGGGGGGCGCAAGAAAAGTGGTGCACCTCAGCTGATGCGCCACGTTCTTGTAAATCTGGCCCTTAGTGTCCTGGTAACATGAAGGCATCTGGTATCTTTGCATTCTGGGAGTTGTAGTCCCATTTTCTGATGAAAAAAAACAAGACTACAAGTCCCAGAATTCAAAGACAAACCCTGGAGTGGAGCAGCACATCACACATGGACCTTGGAAACCTGACAGTGCTGCCTTGCAGCTGCCCTCCTCCTAGAGTACTGTAATCTTTGGCTTGTCAAGAGTGTATTCTAGTAACACTCCCATAATTCTGTTCTCTGCCCTAGAGAGGATCACCGCTGGCGGGAGTGGATGTATCTGATTGTAAGCGTGTTATGTATAAAAGAGCTGTCCTGGGGCTCGCTGTGTGAGCTGAGGCACCAGGGCGTTTGCATTCTACAGCAGACCTCATCAAACAGGCTCCTACTTCCGGCCTCACCTCACGTGCAGACTGCCTGACCGCCCTGGTCGGAGCACACGTCAGCAGGCTCGTCCTAGAGAGAGCAAATATGGACACAATGCCGGGGCGCAGCTGCCGAGGGGCAGACTGTGCGTCAAAGGGTCACCTGCAGGACGCCAACCTTCAATCAATCAATCAGGGATTTGTAAAGCGCACTACTCACCCCTGAGGGTCTCAAGGCGCTGAGGAGGGGAAGGGGGAGAAGGCTGGGAGGTGGGGGTGCTGCTACTGCTCGAACTGCCAGGCCTTGATGCTTTGATGCTGCTGGAGCTCATCAAACAACTCCTGCATTGTCAGTGGTAGTGCGCTGAATACCTATGTAACAATTACTTCAGGTTACGTTCATGGCTACTCAAAATTATCAGCACCAGACCAGGGATGTAGGAGCCAATAACAGAGAGACAGGAAACAGCGACAGCCTAGGACTTGCCATTTGCTCTACAAAGTGTCCATGGTTTGCAAGCCGCAGGCTCCAATGACCGTGTACATCACATGGTTCTGAAGTGAGATAGGCGGGCAGATAGAGTTTGCAAGTATGCTTTATTGTAATTTACATTCTGATGCAAGGGTGGACATGTGATGTCAGCCACAGATTTTGGGGATGAAGGGTACCCATTAACACGTTGACCGCTTTGTGTGTATCAAAGTATACTACGGATAGAAAGTTTGAAAACAAACTTTTCTCAAACTTTATGGGTGCCTGAAGGAAGGGTAAAATTTTGCAAAAGGTTGTCTATTTTTTTTTGACTAGTTATTTATTTGCATCAAGCACTATGGGTGGTTGCATTTGAATGCCCATTTACAACCCTCGGAATGTCCCTTTGCTGCAAAGTACCACATACCCCTCCAGTGCATCAACTAGTTAATTACAGACACAGGTTTCTGAAGTAATCATTTTAAACAATTAACCTTTCCTACCAGCACAAAACATTTCCTACGGATTAGTTTATCTTACATCTATTTCTCACCTATTGTGTCGGCAATATATTTTACATGCAGTTATCACCCATGCTCAGGGCCACTGGTATTATATGACGAGAGGGGAAATTATGTGGCAGAGTTTGTTAAATTATGAGGCAACATAAGACATATTATGCAGCATGATGTGGCTCATCTTGCGATGGTATTGCCTCATGATTTTTACATTTTTACAAATATTGACACTGGGCAGAGGTTTCATCTCATTAGTTCCAGTTTAAGAGCCTAATACTGGAATAAGCAACTGAAACGTCAACAGAGCACCTTGGAATGGCTTTCCGCCACGTGCAGTTTGTCTGATTGCAGTTTGAGTAACTTTTGATCCATGAGCTAGATACATATATATGTTAAACTCTGAAGATTATGCACCAGATGAAAGTTTATTTGAAAAATGCAGAAAATCCTTAATTATGCGGAAAATGCAGCAGCCACAGAATCACATTATTCCAGTGGCCCTGCTCGTGATGAATTGTACAACAAGGTATTAGTAAAAGTCACAAGCGGATCCTCGCACACCTCTACAAAAGATTAGCACAGCACAGTAGGACAGTACTTATCAGGACTGGCTGCGCTCAGTCTGATGTGAAATGCAGTCACCATCAGGGGACCCATCAAAACAACGCAAAGCAGCAAGTGTCAACTTTCACCACTAAGGGCATATTTATGGGTATAGTGGTGCAGGGCTGCATAGCGAGTCACCGCGCTGCGCTGCCCTCTGCTGCAGGCAAAAGGCAGAAATGCACCATGTTTTATCTGCCATGTCCCCCTGCGCTGGTGCTGAGTTGGCTGCCTAGCGCCAACGTAGGCCCTCCCGCACCACACTGTAAGGGTGTCTCTGTTGCATGCAGGATTGTTTCTGTGTAGGAAGGGACACCTTCCTGCACAGAAACCATCTGTGGAGGCCTTTTTCCTCTTTCTATGGGTGCTGCACAACGCAGCACCCATAGAAAGAGACAAAAACGAGGATAAATAAACACACTTCTCTTCATTACGCCTCTCCTGGGGAGGCGTAAGGTTTTGACGCATCCCCAGGTTTACAAATCCTTCTAATTCTGTGAATGTCTCAAACCCCACTGGTGTTGCACGTGAACAATCCCTGCAGCGCCCATGGAATGGCTCCCTGGTGGGATGTAAGGCAACGAAGTGGCTTGGCCGCGTTGCCATCACACCATATCTACCAGGCTATGAAAAGCCACGCAACGTGGCTTTGCGTGGCCTCGGAGATATGGTTCTGCAGTCTGCACTGTCGAAGCATCAAAAAAAGTGACCCTCTGGTGGCGCGGGGCTTGTAAATATACCGTTAAACGTAAGAAAGTGGAGAAGAGGAAAACCAGCCGACAAAAGGTAACAGAATGGTAAAACTCCGAAACAGAAGCCTGAACATCCCACCGCCCATAGAGAGCGGATTAATTTACACAAGAAACTCCACCGCGGGCTGCGCGGCCCAGGACTGAGGCGCACCCACATCAGGGGTCCTTCCTAGCAGCTGATCGCGCCTGTTCCTAAATATGAGCCGTGCAGAATTTAAGTAGGGAATGAACATTATTAATTAAAGGATTTAATTGCTTTTTTTGGCTCTGGCGCCCCAATTTTAAAATCAGAATATATTTTTCAGATATTTCATAAACGAAAAGACAGAACTTAGACATCGGGGTAAAACGTCAGCTGGGTCTATAAATAACATTGTATTAAGAAGTGCCTGTAAGTCAAATGCCAGCGCCAGGATTAAATAATGCCAGAGTGATGGCCGGGGTCAGGGGGGAAAGGTCCTGTGTTGCGCGTGTTCTTGTGTCTGACCCGCAGATTGTTTCCAAGCACTAGGGGCAGGGCAGACTGAAAAGCAGGGCCAGAATAGGTTAGGGTGGCCACATTTTCAGAACCAAAAACTGAGTCATTTGACAAACACAAGTGGGATTACAAATTTGCATCAACTAAGGGGAAGGGTGAACAAACAGGAGATCCGGTGAACTAAAGTATTTGTCAATGTAGTCAAGAACAAAAGCTGGATGTGAGGCAATTCAGCCACTAGATGGGCACCTCCTGGCATCAATGGTTCATGCGCTGTCTCTAATTCTTAGAGGATGACATGAGCTGTTCAAAAGAGACAGACTACAGAACATTTTTTATTTTTCTGCCCAGTGAGATTTGCCAGTGTTCACAGGAAGTTAAGCTGAGGCCAGGATTCGAACCCGGCTCCCCATGGTACCTGGTCATCAGCTGACGCCATGACCTCACGTTGCCTCCTGTGAAAGCTCGGCTTGTTGTGGGATTGAGGTTCCAAAAGGACCTCGAGCTGAGCCACAGCCAGGGATCTTGCTCGAGTTTTCAGTGAGTTTGCCACCCCTACATTCAGTTTGGTTGCATTCTGGGACTTGTAGTTAGAGTTGGCTTTTGGTATAAATGAGCTGGGCTCAGGCCCACTGTGCCAATCTTCAGAGGGGCACACGGAACTGCCTGCATTAAGGTCTTGTAAATAGCAGTAGCCCTCTCACTTCGCTACAATTTAAAAGATTAAAATGCTTTTAATATTTTTTTTACTTGCCAAAGTTATGTTTTTAATACCCCATTCAGCCCGTACCTTCCCCTTTCATGTTCCTCTCATCCCTGGTGCCCACCTGCCTTACCAGCAACTTGGCACCAGCGTGTTTGTGCTAAGCTGTGAGCGAATTGGGCATGTTGGGAGAAGTGCCCAGATGTTTGTGTGCAGAGGCCAGGCACAGCTTTAATGTAGTCAGTCAGTGACTGATCTGTGAACACAAAACGCCCCCGCTGCTGCATCAAGGGCACCAAATGTCTCACCGCCCAGGGTGCTACCCAAGCCAGGGCCAACTTTGCTCGCAGTTTTGCATCTATAACAGTAAAAACAGAACTGAAAGGTCCTGAAAGCAAATGATGAAACCAGGACTTGAGGGGCAAATATGTGCCTACAAGGCACAGGGTGAGGCGGTGGAGAGCGGCTCCAGGATCCATTAATACATTTCCTTTGCTACAATATGGAACTGAGTGCCTGATTTAAAACTCAGTGAATGAGTTACTCAGTCACAACTGTGACAGATATTCCGTCTTCCAAAATCTAAATCCCATAGGATAAAATGTAATTTTGATTTCAGCGGGTGGGATATCCATCACTGTTGTGACTGAGTAACCTTCCGCCAAGTTTAAAATCATGACCTAAGTCCTTTACAAACTAATCACAACTCTTCACTGTCACTCATGGCCAGGGACAGCTCTGAATAGTAGCTGGGAAACCCGGAAGGCAGCTCTCTGCAGCTTGCTGTCTCGCCCTGCCTGAGTGGGACATCTGGCTGCGGGAAAAAAATAACTTAAACTTTACCATGTAGAAGTTAGGCAAAGTCAGGTATCTTCAGTCCCACAGCTGACAAGGAGTGGAAAATGACTTCATTCCATCTTTGACACAAACCTCTCCTCAAAGAACACATTGGCAAGAAAAGCAAGGCCGCATGGGACAGAGCCTCCCTCCTGAAGCTTGTGTAATCCTACCTTCTGGAAGTCAACTTCTGCAAAACCCTCCTGGTCGTATTCCACTGGATCTGAATGGAGACAACACTGCCCTGCTGTTTCCCTGACAGCACCATGGGTTCCTTGAAGGTCATCCTCAGGGGCCTAAAGAAGTTTGGACGTACACTTCGACTGCGATGGAATTCCACTGGTTCCCTCTCGAAGCTCGCTTCACATAAAAGTCCCAGAGAAGACTCACCCCTCTAGCCTGGCAAGGATGTCACCACCACCAGATAGATAGTACCTCAAGAGAAGCCAGGAGATTACCAGACGAGAAACCAAAAACTGCAAAAACCTAAATGTAAGCCTTTTCAGTCTATCATCCCAGGAGCTTAAATAACATACTCGTCAACCACAATCCTACGCCAACCATCCTGCAATGGGAGTGAAAGGCCCACCTCTTCGGATCCTCTCCACGGAAGGAGCCGTACCCAGGAACATGCAGCTTCACTGTGAATATTAAATCAGGGTCCCTAGCCTTACTTAGCTGTCCATGGATTTCTAGCTTAGTTTAAAGCTACAAGTACATATATGAGACCTATGACTGATCCCCCATGACTCACATCTCCAGGGGGTTGCAAAACCGATTCCCAGTGAACCCCAAAATCAGGGCACCTACACAGGTGGCAAACTTGATTCCTCTTCAAATGTCAAACCAACTCTAGCAGGACACAATCAAATCCCTATTAGCTCAACACAAAAGAGAAACAGTAGATTCCAAAAAAATTTCAGCAAACCCAGGTCACATATTGACCAACTCCCAAAAAACGGCACAATGAACAAACCATCTCACTAAACTCCACTATATGCCCTGATGACAAACAGTCCCAATAACATTTTTCAGTCCTGAAAAAGAAAGTCCACACCCTACACTTACCAGCCGCTGCACGGGATATTCTTGGTGTGGGGTGTCCCATTGTCAGGACAGTCTGTGCCACTAAATCCAGAGGGAAGTTGGGGCACTCCCACTCAGGTGAAGGTGCTGGGAAGGGGAAGCAGCTAGTGGGTGGGGGCATGGTGATGAGTCCATGGCCTGGTGCCAAGATGGCTGCAGAGGAAACGTTGTCAGGAGGGGCTTGGATGATGGCATGGTGATGAGTCCATAGCTTGGTGCCAAGATGGCTGCATAGGAAGGGGGATCAACAGGGGCTTTGGTGATGGCACGGCGATGAGTCCATGGCTTGGTGCCAAGATGGCTGCAGACGAAGTGGGGTCAGGAGGGGCTTGGATGACGGCACGGTGATGAGTCCATGGACTTGTGCCCACATGCCCGTAGAGGAAGCAGGGTCAGCAGAAGCTTGGTTGATGGCACAACGATGACATAATGGCCTGGTGCCAAGATGGCTGCAGAGGAAGGGGGGTGAGCAGGGGCTTGGATGATGGCACGGGGATGGCGCCATGGTTCGGTGCCAAGATGGCTGCAGAGGAGGCAGGGTCAGCAGGGTTGGGTGATGGCAGGGAGGTGGGGGCAAAAGAGACTCTTGTGGAAGTAGCGGGGTCCGATACTCCCCCCCCCCCCCCCCCCCAAGTACCTGGATAAGCAAAGGCCCCCCTTGTGCCCAGAGAGGGGCTCCCTTTCACAGCAGTGACCCCCGTCTCCCAGCCCTGCAAGGATCTACAGAAACTGTCTCCTTTTTGTCACAAAATCCTAGCAAGCTTTGAATTTTGTGAAACTCGAGATTAAAAAAAAAAAAGTTTCGAGTTTGAGGCGTACAAAGGAACTCTCATAAATCAAAGTAACTCATCCGATGTCCACAACAAAAAATAATTAACAGTTATTTCTCAAACAATTCACTATGAGATTATGGTGATAAAATGTTAAGTAATGATATTCCTTTACAATTTCGGGTAGTATAGCATCCAGGCAATTACAATATTTAACATGCACGAAACAAGCATGGAAACATCCACAAATAAACATATTGCTGTGTCTGCCTAGTTTAACTATCTGAGGCTTGGCAAGAAGAACTTAAAGGAAGAGGTAAACTGCCGCAGAATCGTCGAGAAATACACCCTCGATTGCCTAGAGCGCTTCAAAGCCAGGTATTGTCAGAAAGGCACTATACAAGTCCTGATAACGTAACACAACACAATGAGAGACGGCATCAGGGATTGTGGAATATGGCAAATCACACCTCGTTATGAAATGCTGCACGTACCAGAATCCTAAAGCAACTTGTTCTAATTCCACTGTCTTCCAGCGGTATTTCATAAATAAATCACTCACCCGCACGCGGCCATCTGCTCCTGGGTGCAACCCCTGTTCACAGAACGCAAGAGGTACTGGGTCTCAGAGCAGGCAATACACATGCAAATGAAGGCTGCGTAGGTATGCTGTTTCTAAATACACCTGGTGCAACTATTTGAATATTTGGAAAACCGGTCCTGAGTTTGCATTCACTTGAGAAGGCTTTTGCGCACACTTGGGGATGACAACTTGAGATGAGTGGAAATACAAGAATATTATCATTTTTGGAGGCGGAAAGTCTTTAGATATGAGAGTATTTTTATGTTTTTCCTTCTTCCTGGCATCGTATACCCGGGGTCTGACTAAGGCTGGCTGGCGTTAGCCAAGGTTTTTTTATTTTACTGAAATGATATATATAACGTATTAATGATAGGGGCTTTAAGCCAGCCCAGTTCGTCCATTGGTCTGTTGCTATGTCCTTCATGTTTGTATTCAGCCCACCTCAGCCAAAGGATAACTTCACTGTGAGTGACAGACTTCCACCCTTTCACTACGTGCACCTCCACAAAGTAGTTCCCTTCAGTGCCAGGGACTTCGAAGGCAATGTGTGCTTGTGGAGATCAAAAACATATTTATGCTTTTTAGCTAATGTCTTTTTTTATTTAGCTTGACGAGGGCCCAGAAGCTTTACAAATACTGACGATTTGCAAAAACCGTGAATAAACAAGCTCTGACAATATCCCAAAAAAAATCTGTCCGCCAAAGCTATACCATTTGGCTTGGCCAAAGCTTGTTTTTGCAGGTAGCTCAGATCCCCAGAGAACCCACATGGTTGCAGATGAAGGACTTCTGCTGGCTTAGAGTACACAAACATGCTCCCATAAGTTAACACTCCTAGACTGTCTAAGTACTGTCCCTCGGATTGGGTATATCTTGGTTACCTTATCTGGTGCAGCGCTACCTACCTGTAACCCCAGTAGAATGCAGGAGTAGAAGGGTGATACCACTTGCACCGGGTGAAAAGTTTGGAAGGAGGTTAGAACTATCTCAGGACTTCGCACGCACAGTTTCAGCACAGCGCTAAACAACTTTTCTCACTTCTGCATTAAAAAAGTCCTGCCTAAAACTTCAGTCACAAGGGCTGAGTGCAAACAAAATGGAGAAAAGACTTGTTACAAAAAACGATGGTGTGAAAAATGCCGCTCAGAAGATCTAATGACCATAAAAACCTTCATTGTACCTCTTGGCAAAACTCAGCCACTATCTCCACAGCATCTCAAGCGTCAAGTTCCCAAACAAGGCATCAAGGTCCTACCACTAGGCCACATTTGCCTGCAAAATCCACAGGCATCAATCAATACTTCACTGACACATCAGCACCCTAAGGCACAACAGTGACCCTATAAACACCTGCACCAGCAATTTCAACCACAAGACACCCCGACAAACCTTGAAATCACCAACCCTGAAGACAAAGGGGGTTATTACAACTTTGGAGGAGGTGTTAATCCGTCCCAAAAGTGACAGTAAAGTGACGGATATACCACCAGCCGTATTACGAGTCCATTAGATCCTATGGAACTCGTAATACGGCTGGTGGTATATCCGTCACTTTTGGGACGGAATAATATCTCCTCCAAAGTTGTAATAACCCCCAAAGTCTTCTTAAGTCACTTAAACCCACCTCTTAAGAAGATGACTCCCTATCCTCCTCGATCACCGTGCAATTCCCTTAAGATTTATTACCTCTCTAACTCAATATCATTGGGGCTGGATGGAACTCATGGAATTTGACTCAGCGGAATTCTGCAGAGTTACATAAAAACTCAGTGAGATTCCGCAGTGTTCCACCAACGGACAGAAATAGGCACATCACGGTACTCGCTCTGTGATTTAGCGCCGGCAGTGCGTTACGCTCTAAAAAAATAGTGTGAGTGGCACCGTGTGGTGTGCCAGAGGATGCAACTGCTCGAGTTGATTTTGCTGCCGCTCAAGTAGATTTTCTACTCGAGCTGCAGCTTTCCGACCACGAATGGTCGCGACTGCCCGCGACTGCCAGTAGTAGAAAAATCTCGCCAGATGTCCTCCTAGCACCTGGAAATCGCACTATGGAATGCCAAATATTGATCGTGCTCGTCAACCTACCATCCTGGAGCTGTGTGTAAGAAAAAGCTCCACCACACAGCAATTGGCAGAATTAGGCCAGAACTCCGCTTTACAAGAGTAACTCGTGGTCGCCAAACTCGCCAAAATTCTGAGAATTCCACCTGGGGAACGGTCACCCCTAAATATCATCAGTCCCTCCCCTCACTCAAACCCACCTCTTACAAGCAATGATACTAAAGATGCCTGAAAAAACGTAGGTGCAACTCCACAACACAGCGATGATCTCCTTGTCGTCTTCAAATTTAAAGTAACCAAAATCTGAGACGCCAAATCAGCCTCATCTGATCACACTCCCTATTACTTGGAACAGAAATTCAGAAGAGCGGGAATTCAATATCATTGTACCTGTTTATACTGGGAAGTGTTGGTACTCTCCCATTAGAAGTATTGCATCTTCTCTGAGAAGCACAGGTACTCTCACCTTGAAATTTAGGAAGTGCAGGTACCCAGTACTGAAAACATGCCATCATCCCCCGATGTGAGAAGGCCATCTGCTGATCCGTAGATACATGTGAAGAACCAGTCCATCTCTGACATCCAATTCCTTACCAAGATCATGGTAAGGAACTAGACAAATTCAAGAGTTACTAGAACTCAACAGTTTTCTCCACAACCCGCAGTTTGGCTTCCGACTTTTGAAAGTCAGTAGATCAGCAAAAGCCAACATAAGGAATGATCTCCGTCTCTGCACGGATGAAGAAAAGAAAACACAGCACAGATTCTCTTCGACCTGTCCATGGCTGCGATACCCTTGAGCATGCAATTCTGCTGGGAAAGTTGGAGGTATGGGTGGACAAAGCTACACATACTCTGTCAAGGACCAAGGGCCCGATTTAGGTCTCAGCGGATGGAATACTCTGTCACAAAGGTGATGGATATCCCGTCCGCTGTGCTACGATCTCCATAGGATATAATGTGATAGTAATGCGGCAGACGGGATATCCGTCAAGTTTGTGATGGAGTATTCCCTTCCTCCAAGAATTAAAACAGGTCCCTTGTCTTTTCTAACATGCGTAAAAAAAATACTGATTAGTTGAACCCAATCATCTTGATTCCTTGTATCATGGGGTCTGCCCCAAAGCTCAAGCCCAGGGCTTGATTGGCCGTGGTGCCACTCTGGCATTTTCCCTGGGGCTGCTGGCCAGGATGCTGCTTTCACAGCTGGTTGAGCTGCCAACCATGGTCCATACATCACATTCCGGCACCAGCTCAGCTACCACCCCCTGCAGTCTGGGTCTGGGTTGAACATTTTTACCAGGGTCGATTTTATTTTCCAGTTGGCCCCGATGATTCCTCTTGTGCCTTTTGTTCAATCAGTACACAGAACTCCTGCCCCAATACCAAGTGCACTTCCAAATGTAGCAAACGGCATGAAAATCCCCTTGTAGCTCAACAACAAATCTGATAACTCAACTAGCATCACAGCGTACTTGAGTTGTGTGCTCTTCCTGAAGGCATAAAGCTTTCCCGGCATAACCTGAGCTAAAGCAGGGGACACAGTCGTGGCATTCGACTAGCCCACAGGCATTAGAGCTGTTCTGTCAGCATTACCCAGAAGTACGGAGCCCGGGGATGCACTTTGACGCTAAACTCTTGTTAGGCCATAAAGTTAATGATTTAGTTAAAAGTATCAATTCTCAGCCCTTGTGCCTCTCAAACATTGTACCACTGCTTGAAACTAGTCATAAAGTGGTGCTGACAAGAGCGACTAAGGGCCTGGGTTAGGGTTCGGCAGTAACAAACATGCAGATATCCCATCCGCATATTACGATTCCCATAGGGTACGATGGGATCGTAATACTGCAGATGGGATACCCGCCACCTTTGTGATGGAGTTTCTCCATCTTCCAAACACTAAATCATGCCCCAAGTCCCTACGGCAGATCCTGACGACGAGGAGACTCAGCTCTGTCATCCTCCTTACGGCTTAGGACTTATCATGGTCCCATGAAATTTTACTAATAATTCAGCCTCCAACTGTTTTTAATATACTGCCTCCTTGACATCTCTGAAAAGAAGATAGTGTGTGGATTTCCTCTGATATATTCTTGTTAAGATTGAGCGCCAGGCACAGTTTACCCATGAGTGAACGAACTATACCATAGATGGGTTGCATCATACTACGCTTTTATGCCTTGAGAAAGTCATAAAAGTGACGAAACACGTGTTGCTGTTTTAACATGAATTAAATTGCTGGTATCGCAAGCTTACAATAAAGAAGAATTTGTTTATCAAGAAAGATTGGTCCAGAATTTTTATGACTTCAAAGACATTTAAACTACATCTATTGTGATTGAGACTGAGTGCTGTGGTTAGATTTTGGTACTTGTGTGCTGACGTTTATGTTGACCAGATACACAACCCTACTCGATTCCCCCCACATTGAGTCTGGACGCTCCTAAAGTTAACGCTGTAGTTAAACGTATCAATCCTCAGCCCCGTGTCTCTCAAACATGGTACCACTTCTTGAAACTAGTCAAAAAGTGGTGCTGACAAGAGCTTTGGTCTTGGCCTGCCTGGATTACTGTAAAATCATTTCCACTGGCAGTCCCAAAATCTCAAATATTACAAGACGAGGCGGCCGGACCGTGCTTAGTCGTCTTCCAGTTCTACCACATACAAGCAGAGCTGAAGGCACTCCAATGGCTCCCAGCTGAAAATACAGGCATATGTATGGGACTCAGGGGATGCCTTACCGCTTGCCTATGGGGGCCCAGACTACCTGCCCCAGATCTCCCTGTGGCTGGGAGGTGGCTGCATCATTTACTGCCCCAGGCGGGCACGTCTAAAACCATCAAATATTCCTGTGGTGATGAAAGCACCCTGGCATGTGCCCAGGTGAATACCAGGCCCTTCTGCACCCATCCAGGGCTGAATGAGGTTGGACTGGGCCACCTCTCTCAGATCCTATAACTGCCTACTCCCCTTTGCTATGACCATCTGCAAATAGAAGCTATGGATAGGAGAAAATCAGTTGCCTTATCAATGACCGTCCAATAACTGCTTCAATAACTAGCTTTTTATACAATGCTATGGGTGCAATTAACTCTGAGATCGAGGTCCTGATTGAGGGGCAGCAAGAAAAGTGTCGCACGAATGCTGATGCACCATTGTCTTGTATTTATGAGACTTACACTTATACTTCTTTCCTATGTTTCTTTACAGATCTTCCCCAGGTTCATGCTCACGTCATTTGATTACCTGATTCTTAAAGTTTTGCTGAATTGCTGCCCCTCGTTGCTGTGTTAGGCACTAATAGATTTTAGACTCTTCAAATGTTTAATTACCTTTTGGCTGAATGTTTTAACTTTTGAAATGTAATTCTTACTTGTTGTTGCTATATGCTTAAATTAAATTCTGTACTCTTCTTGTTATTTTTTTGGTAAATCGAATAAAGATTGAACTACTTACATGGTACACAAGGTGTCTGGGGGTTTAGTGATGTTCCAGAAACTGGTACCATCTGTAAGCCCCAGTCAGTCTGCTTCATACGCCACTATATCGAAGAGTATGACGTCGACCTACAATAATATTGCATCCACTACATTGTCAAGGTAAACATGTCATTACTATCCCTCCCCCACTTCTACTTGCCTGTACTCAGTACTCACTGAGTGATGTAGTTGTTAGGTTGACATAGTCAGTATCATATTTTGTTATATTATGTGATGCACAAAAATATCTTGTGTATACTTCATACAGTGTCCACCCATGTGATCAACTAATGATCCTTCAAATGATGAAAATGTTGGCACATCCATGGGATGGTCCAAGAATGTGGGGTCCCCTCATCTCTAATCAGGGGTGATTGGTGTTCATGGGCAAAAGGGGCGTTGCCCTGCCCCCCTCGGGGGAGAGGCAAGAATAGGTAAATAAGCAGAGCCCAGGTGAAAAGAAGTTACTGCTTGGAGACAGTGCTGAATCTCCTGGGTAAACTCTACTGAACTTTGCAGATGTCCTGTTGCATAAAGTGCCAGCCGGCGAGGCTATCTCCGACCTGTAGCCACAAGCTACAGTAGTGATATCACAGGAGAGGGAGTGCTACAGCAGTGACATCACAAGAGAGGGAGTGCTACAGCAGTGACATCATCGGAGAGGGAGTGTGCTGCAGCAGTGACTTTATGGGAGGGGGAGTGTGCTACAACAGTGACATCATTGGAGAGGGAGTGCTAGAGCAGTGACATCACAGGAGAGGGAGCGTGCTACAGCAGTGACATCACAAGAGAGGGAGCGTGCTACAGCAGTGACATCACAGGAGAGAGTGTGCTACAGCAGTGATATCACAGGAGAGGGAGCTTACAACAGCAGTGACATCACAGGAGAGGGAGTGCTACAGCAGACATCACAGGTGAGGGAGTGCTACAGCAGTGACATCACAGGAGAGAGTGTGCTACAGCAGTGACATCACAGGAGAGGGAGCGTGCTACAGCAGTGACATCACAGGAGAGGGAGCGTCCTACAGCAGTGACATCACAGGAGAGGGAGCGTGCTACAGCAGTGACATCATCAGAGAGGGAGTGCTAGAGCAGTGACATCACAGGAGAGAGAGCGTTATAGCCCTGACATCACAGGAGAGGGAGTGTGCTACAGCAGTGACATCACAGTAGAGGGCGTGTGCTACAGCACTGACATCACAGGAGAGGGAGTGTGCTACAGCAGTGACATCACAGGAGAGGAAGTGCTACAGCATTGACATCACAGGAGAGAGAGTGCTACAGCAGTGACATCACAGGAGAGGGAGTGCTACAGCAGTGCCTTTACAGGAGAGGAAGTGTGCTACAGCAGTGACATCACAGGAGAGGGAGTGCTACAGCCATGACATCACAGGAGAGGGAGTGCTACAGCAGTGACATCACCGGAGGAGGAGTGTGCTACAGAAATGACATCACAGGAGAGGGAGCATGCTACAGCAGTGACATCACAGGAAAGGGAGCGTGCTACAGCAGTGACATCACAGGAGAGGGAGATCTGCAGCAGTGACATCACAGGAGAGAGAGCGTGCTACAACAGTGACATCACAGGAGAGGGAGCGTGCTGCAGCAGTGACTTTACAGGAGAGGGAGCGTGCAACAGCAGTGACATCACAAGAGAGGGAGCGTGCTACACCAGTTGCATCACAGGAGAGGGAGTGTGCTACAGCAGTGACATCACAGGAGAGGGAGCGTGCTACAGCAGTTGCATCACAGGAGAGGGAGTGTGCTACAGCAGTGACATCACAGGAGAGGGAGCGTGCTACAGCAGTGACATCACAGGAGAGGGAGTGGGTGCAACATCAATGACGTCACAGGAGAGGGAGTGCTATAGCAGTGACATCACAGGCGAGAGAGTGCTACAGCAGTGTCATCACAGGAGGGGGAGTGCTACAGCAGTGACATCCCAGGAGAGGGAGTTTGTGCTACAGCAGTGACACCACAGGAGAGGGAGTGCTACAGCAATGACATCACAGGAGAGGGAGTGTGCAACAGCAGTGACATCACAGGAGAGGGGGTGCTACAGCAATGAAATCACAGGAGAGGGAGTGTGCTACAGCAGTGGCATCACAGGATAGGGAGTACTACAGCTGTGACATCACAGGAGAGGGAGCGTGCTACAGCAGTGACATCACAGGAGAGGGAGTGCTACAGCAATGACATCACAGGAGAGGGAGTGTGCAACAGCAGTGACATCACAGGAGAGGGAGTGCTACAGCAGTACCATCATCGGATAGGGAGTGTGCTGCAGCAGTGACATTATGGGAGGGGGAGTGTGCTACAGCAGTGACATCATCGGAGAGGGAGTGCTACAGCAGTGACATCACAGGAGAGGGAGCGTGCTACAGCAGTGACATCACAGGAGAGGAAGTGCTACAGCATTGACATCACCAGAGAGGGCGTGTGCTACAGCAGTGACATCACAGGGGAGGGAGTGTGCTACAGCAGTGGCATCACAGGAGAGGGAGTACTACAGGAGTGACATCACAGGAGAGGGAGTGCTACAGCAGTGCCTTTACAGGAGAGGGCGTGTGCTACAGCAGTGACATCACAGGAGAGGGAGTGCTACAGCGGTGACATCAAAGGAGAGGGAGTGCTACAGCAGTGACATCAGCGGAGGGGGAGTGTGCTACAGAAATGACATCACAGGAGAGGGAGCTTGCTACAGCAGTGACATCACAGGGGAGGGAGTTCTGCAGCAGTGACATCACAGGAGAGAGAGCGTGCTACAACAGTGACATCACAGGAGAGGGAGCGTGCTACAGCAGTGACTTTACAGGAGAGGGAGCGTGCAACAGAAGTGACATCACAAGAGAGGGAGCGTGCTACAGCAGTGGCATCACAGGAGAGGGAGTGTGCTTCAGCAGTGACATCACAGGATAGGGAGCGTGCTACAGCAGTGACATCACAGGAGAGGGAGTGTGTGCTACAGCAATGACGTCACAGGAGGGGGAGTGCTACAGCAGTGACATCCCAGAAGAGGGAGTTTGTGCTACAGCAGTGACACCACAGGAGAGTGAGTGCTACAGCAGTGACATCACAGGAGAGGGAGTGTGTGCTACAGCAATGACGTCACAGGAGAGGGAGTGCTATAGCAGTGACATCACAGGAGAGAGAGTGCTACAGCAGTGACATCACAGGAGAGGGAGTGCTACAGCAGTGACATCCCAGAAGAGGGAGTTTGTGCTACAGCAGTGACACCACAGGAGAGGGAGTGCTACAGCAGTGACATCACAGGAGAGGGAGTGCTACAGCAGTGACATCACAGGAGAGGGAGTGCTACAGCAGTGACATCCCAGAAGAGGGAGTTTGTGCTACAGCAGTGACACCACAGGAGAGTGAGTGCTACAGCAGTGACATCACAGGAGAGGGAGTGCTACAGCAGTGACATCACAGGAGAGGGAGTGCTACAGCAGTGACATCACAGGAGAGTGAGTGCTACAGCAGTGACATCACAGGAGAGGGAGTGCTACAGCAGTGACATCACAGGAGAGGGGCAGTTGAATTAGAATGCCATAGGTCCGGCTGCTTTTCTGGCGGTTATTCAGTGGCCCTGGGAGGAGTAACAAAGCTCCATTCACTTCCATGGCTGAACGTGAGGGAGGCCGTTGAGACGAGGAGGGAGTGGGCGGCAACAGTTTGTTGTCCATCACAGAGGGGCAGGCTGTAGGAGGGGTGCAGGGGGCTGCTCTCCTTGCAGTAACACCTGTTTAGTGCTGCATTTGGTTTCACTTTGAAAAAACATTATGGAGCTGAGCAGGACAGAGAGCTCCTTATCTCACTATAGAGAACCAAGAGAGGAAAGGAACCATCTGCCAACAACAATTGCACCAGTGGACTAAGAGGTGAGGGTGCAGTTACGCTTCCGCGTCAGGGGCATCGTCACCCCCCACTCCCTGCTTTAGCAGCTACAGTGGGTGGGCTTCTTACTGGGCCTCTTCTGCCTGCAGCTCGGCATGAAAGGTTCAGAATGAGCTCGGGAGGGTGAGTGAGTGAAAGGAAGGATGGGTGGGTGGATGGATGAAATGGTGGATAGACAGAGGCATTGATGAATGAGTGAAAGGATGGATGTAGGAATGGAAGAGTGAAAAGGAGAGAGGGTGTATGAGTGAAAGGGATGTTGGATGGATGGATAGATGGATGGATGGACGTATGGATGGATGGATGAGAGAAAGGATTCTCCATCTCAAGCCCCAGCGACCATTCATGTCCCTGAGTTGGAGGGCGGGGCTTCATCCTTCACTTTACTAACCCTGGCTGGCCTCGAGCTGCCTGAAATATCTCTACAGCCCTTACAGTGTGTGACCCATGTTCAGCAAGCAGTCAGCCGTGTAGGCCCTCAGCCCAAGTCAAACCCCAGTGACAGCTATAGCAGACCTACCACTCTAGCTCCTCGTGCCGGTCTTTAGGCGCCATGCTTGGGTGAGCAAGTTCCCTTTATTTCATTCTTTTGTGTTTCATTTTTGCGTTCTTGTGGCTAACCCGGATGTGCTTTACCAAGCAGGGCCATCTCTTCAGGCGCACAGATTCACTGGTGCAGGACCAGACACAGGGGGTGTTTACCAGCCCCAGGGCCAACCTGTATGACCTGTATGGCCACCCCCCCCCCCACCCGAGCCTGTCTCCCCCACTCCTTTCTCAGTCCAGTGGAGCAGGACATCACCTGGGTCTGACCCCATCCATGGCCTCAGGCAGTGTTTCTTTCCCTGGGCTTTTATACTGCTGTTTTTCGTTTTTTTAATCAAGTATAATAATTAGGGATCCAGTTTTATGGTATTCATTTTTTAAACATTTCTATCTATATTTCTTTTAGTCATGTTGTTGCTATTTATCTATATTTATTTTGGGGTTTAAACTAAATGGAGTCATAAAATTGCATATTTCCACATGTACTTAATTGGTAAACATTCCTTCATACTCTAATACCTTTTGCATTTAAAAAAATTAAGCAGCCTAACATAACAAAACACTACACCCACGGCTAAATATTAGCATTATACTACAAATGCATGCTCAGATATTCATCTATTTAAGGTAATTTCATCCTGTGTTTTTTACCTCCCCATGATGTCTATCTGCTCAGCTGTTGGCCTGAAACTCACAAAAGACAGCTTGGAGAATCACTCAAAAGAAGCACAATTCTCAGTATTTTTCTACTTTTAAAAATAAATGCAGACAGAAAACATATTGTTTTCTGTCTGTATTTATCTGCATTTATCTGTAAAATCAGTAAAAATGGAAAACTGGGAGCCTTGATAGTCCAACTGGTTCACTAAAAGCAGACGAAGGCTGCAACACCCAGAATGCTTTAGGCTGTCAAATGTAAACAAATTACTGGAAATATTGTTGGCCTGGAGGAGCCAGCAGCATCTCTAGCTGCAGCACCCGGTGAACTGCTGGCCAGTGTCCTCTTGGGGCCCTGATTCAGAGGAGCCAGGAGTATCTGACTGGTATTCCAATTCCAGGAATTATTGGTTCTATGGGAGTGGGTAATTGTGGAATGGGGGAATATCAGCGTACTTTGGGTTGTACCCCTACAGAAATCTGAGAAGTTGGGAATTACCACAGGAATGTGTGTTCTCACACCTGATGCTCACATTCATTTTCCATTTTTGGACACTTTCCCATCCAGAAAGTTTCAGCAAGTTTCAGGTGGTGAAATATCTTTTTGGGTAACAGTGTGATAGTGTTGTTTACCTGTATTTTTTGCCCCACACATTCAGGCAATAATACTTATGTCATGCAGTCAGTTTTTAGCCAGCAGCTCTAAGCATGCTGGCACCTGTGTGCCAAGCCTATAATGTGCACGGTTAAGCTATAAGTGCCATTATCCTTGGTACCTTTAGATGAATGCCCTGGACTAGCAGGAAATCACACATATTAAATGGGGCCAGTTCCCTGCTATGTTTGGAGTTTAGGGGTGAGGGTGGGGCTGCATCTGTTATATTTCCAGGTTTGTTTTCAGCTTGAAGGCCTTGCCATGGCAGTTTTTACCCCTCCAGGAAAAAAACACAGTTGGCCTTGCTTTGTGGGGGATGCACAAAATATGCATCCAGTAGAAGCTGCAAATTGGCAGCGCTCAGCCTCTGAACCCGACTGGTTGATGTTCCTCCGGCCGTACCATGTCAGACATTGCAAATGAAGAAGGTGCAGCCATTGACTGGTGATTTAAGATTTTACTCCCAGGTGACCTGTTGGCCCTTGAACATGAATCCTTCTTTGGACATCATTTGCTTCTTCTTTAGGGGACTTTACTGTTCCTCTTCCAGTCATGATCAGTACATAGAATATCTGCCCTGATGAAGACTTGTGGACGTACAGCTAGTTGGGTCGAAACATCAACTTTTTTAAGGGAGCAAATGAGCAGTTATACTACTGAAGAGTTTTTGAACCAGCAAAACCAAAAGTGTCTTCATAAATGTACTGAGTAAAACCTTACCTCACTACTTATTGAAGTGCTACTTTGTATGGGTCTCTAAAAGGTGCACCTCGCAAGGGTGGGGCCTGGCACGAGGGACATGGCGGTGCTCTACTGGAGCTTTGGTGCTGCCAGCACATCCGTGGACAGACTCAGCAACACATGAGGGATCCAAGTACCGGTGAAAGGGCCCTGATCAGAGGGACAGAGGAACCAACCATGCACATCTTTGATAAAAACACACTTCTCATTAGTAGTCCTGTGACCAGATGTGTACCACCATAATCGCCGCCATGAACCTCCGCCGGTGGAGTGTCCGTACGCTATCTGCCGCCGTGGTAGGACTTTGCTATCATTGAGACGCCACAAAGTGCACATGGGCGCTGACCCACTGAGCTCCTGGGGCGCCTACTCACCGCTTCATGACAGCGGAGTCCTTTGAGGCCGGATGGACTGGTATGACTCTGCTGCCGGAATATAGATGTCCGGCTGGTGGAGAGGGCCGGAAAATGAGAGTGGTCACTCGCCCCTTGACCTCTGTTCCCCCTGTAAACGATGCAGACCGGATGTGGGGAGAGAACAGCAGGAACCAAATAGAGCAATGAGAAGAGGTCTACTGTGCAACCCAATGGATGAGCCCAATAGGAGGGTAATTTTCAATGCAGGAGAGCAATAGACATAGAGAGAGGACTGGAAGGGTGCTACATAGAAGCTACCCTTGTTTTCACATTTCTACATTCATGACTTCTTAGCAAATTCACTGATCAGGCTGCATACATTGAGAGCTACTGAAGCTCCTAACACACAGCTCATCCTCAAAGCATGCTGTATGGCTCTCTTGAAAACGTGAGGGTTTTTTCATCTCAGAGCTTCAGTTACCCAAAAAACATCTGATTAAAAATGACAAAGTACAGAACTTTAGATACATTACTCTCTAAGTGTCTACCATCCCCCATAACTTTTCCCCAAGAGATAACGGCTGTGTGCTCACATACGTCTCCTGCATGTACTGGAAGCTTCCTGGATTCAAACACAATTGCCTACTACGTGGTCTGATGACAGGTCACCTAAGGGTGCGTTGTCTGGTGACGGGTCACCTAAGGACGCGTGGTCTGGTGACAGGTCACCTAAGGACGCGTGGTCTGGTGACAGGTCACCTAAGGACACGTGGTCTGGTGACCAGTCACCTAAGGGTGCATTGTCTGGTGATGGGTCACCTAAGGACACGTGGTCTGGTGACCGGTCACCTAAGGGTGCGCTGTCTGGTGACGGGTTACCTAAGGACACGTGGTCTGGTGACAGGTCACCTAACAGCACGTTGTCTGGTGACGGTTCACCTAAGACCACGTGGTCTGGTGACGATTCACCTAAGGACATGTGGTCTGGTGACAGGTCACCTAAGGGCGCATTGTCTGGTGACGGATCACCTAAGACCACATGGTCTGGTGACGGTTCACCTAAGAACACGTATTCTGCTGACGGGTCACGTAAGGGCACGTTGTCTGCTGACGGGTCATCTAAGGGCACGTTGTCTGCTGACGGATCATGTAAGGGCACATGGTCTGGTGACAGGTCACTTAAGGGCACGTGGCTTGGTAACGGGTCACCTATGGGACGTGGTCTGGTAACAGATCACCTAAGGACACGTGGTCTGATGATGGGTCACCTAACGGTACGTTGTCTGGTAACAGGTAACTTAAGGACACATGGTCTGCTGACAGGTCACCTAAGGGCACGTGGTCTGGTGACGGGTCACCTAAGGGCACGTTGTCTGGTGACGGGTCACCTAAGAGCACGTGGTCTGGTGACGGGTCATGTAAGGGCATGTGATCTGGTGATGGGTCACCTAAGGGCACGTGGTCTGGTGATGGATCACCTAAGGGATGTGGTCTGGTGATGGGTCACCTAAGGGCACATGATCTGGTGACGGGCCACCTAATGGCACATGGTCTGGTGACAGGTCACCTAAGAGCATCCTGTAACACCTCACTGCTGTTGAGAACTCCTCAGATCTCCAAACAGAAACTGGCTTGACAACTGCTGTCTTACGAAGCCATTGCCACCAGCATTAGAAGTTCCCCCGTGAAGCAGTAATGACAAATGCCAGAAGTCACCTTCGACTCCTCAGTGAAGGACCTAACTGATATTAATCTGTTGACTGGATCAGTAGAGTCAAGCACAAAAATACAAACAATGAGATCCAATGGATCAGGAATTAAATCAAATCCTTCAAAAGTCAATCCTCGTCCATGTGCAGCGCTGTTCTCAGTCGCCACCAGGCTGCCTCCTGCTGGCCACTTTGCGCATCCCGGCAGCAGCAGGACTGGGCTGGACTGCTCCTAATCTCATCGCTGCAGTCAGGAATTCTCTAGCGCCTCTAGCACTTCTCAGTGGTCCAAGTGTATTTTAAAAAGTATGGGAACTGTGATGCTGCTTTCAATGGGGGCAGGCTCAGTGAGCAGAGTCAAAGGTGTGGCTAAAAAAATAGTCTGTAAGTTTTATGATCTTTCACTGTCAGGTAGCTACATATAAAATAACCTGCAGCTTAAATGAAAAATAAATAAATAAAAAGTTGTTACTTGGTGGGAAATGCACTAAAGTACATCATGAAACCTCCATTAGTTAATGCACTGCGTCTGTGTGTAACCAGAGAGCCGCACAATTAGAGCTTGGTTGGGGCGGTAGAGAATGACTTGTGTATTTTTAGTGCTACAAAGTCAAGCCTGTGACAGTATGCACTGTGAATATGTAAGTTGTTATTTTTTAACTTGCATTACACACAGTATAAGACAGACTGCTACAAAATGTGCAGAAAGGTTTAAGATAAAATGACACTTCCATAATATAGATTTTAGTAATACCCAGACTGGACGTACTGCACTTTTTAACATAACGGTCCCTTCAACCCTGTGAGGGGTAGAAAGCGCTGTATTGATACAATTACAATAAAAGCACCTTCACAGCTCAGTTGTTGACTCTTTGCACTGTCACTCAAAAGAAAAATAAATCTTTGTCATCACAAAGCTTTGAGTGATTCGATCAATTAAAGTCAGTACCGGTGGCCAGGCATCCTTCACATTTGCAGATTAACCTTTACATTTGCAGATTAACTTGTAGGGCACAGTTGCATTTCTTTCAGACAAGCAGGCACCCCAGCAGGAAGGCTTGTTTAGCTGTCTGCCCGGCTTTGTTTTCACTACACAGGAGACTCACTGAATGATACTTCAGCTGTAAAATTTAAACTATCAGAATTAAATGTCCCAGGATGGGAACTTTTTACATAAATCAAAAAAGTATGGGCATTCTGTGCCCCTCTGATCCAGCCCACTTTGACCGGTGGCACGTCTTGTAACACACATGCACCAACCATATGAGCTTTATTCCTGCGTGGTTCCTGCCCTCTTATACAGTGCTTAATTTGAGCCAGTGCGTGGCACCAGCACTTAATTTGGGGCACGGTCAATTATTTATCCTCATTAGACATTTTCCGAGAGCATTAGATGAAAAAACACACAAAACGGAAAGACAGAGGAAGAGAAAGACAGAAATCTGTCACCAAGCGAGAAAGCGGAAGCCTGTAAGAGTGAAATAACGCAGGAGGGAGTACCTGGAAGTGGATTAAGGAGGCCTACGGTGGATTCAGGACTACGCACCCTTGATATTTAGCACCCTGACATGTTGTAGCGCCGGCTGCGGGTGTATGAGGAGCACTTCGGGCACCGGCACCTATTATGTTACAAATAAAGCACTGGTCCTCTACATTACATTCAAAAAGGGCTGCATATAAAAGGGCTGCTTTCAGCTCCTCCTTTCATCACAGGTATTCACACCTCCTCAGTCCCGGCTCTGCTTCCAGCTACTTGGTCTTCTGCTGCCATCTGCTGGCTCCTCCCCCCACCAACAACCTCCTGTTGACTGGCTTCATTCACCCATTCATTTTTTCGTACCCAGGGTCATCTTAAAGCTTTCAGGGCAATGGAAAGATATATTTGGAGGCCCCTGTATGAAATAAATTTGAGTGGTATTAGCCATTTCCTGCTAGTTCATTCCTGCATGTTGCCAAACAATTCTAAATTATATGGTACATTTTACCAGGGTCACAGAAAAGTAGTTGAGGTGTGTCTATCGGAAAATGACAGACAGTACAGAGACAGAGTCAGGGTAAAGGCAGGGAGAGAGACTTAGCAAAAGAAATAGGGTAGAAAGAGGTTACATAGGGTGAAAATGCACTTTCTGAAGGCTGCCCTTGGAAGGAGGGGGCCCTGGACAATTGCCCTTTGCGCATGCCTTAAAGCATCTGTGCCTGTAGTATATTCTCTTTGAAAATGGAAGCAACTTGTTTTGTGTTTCCTCTGGGTATTGTCTGTGATGTGTAACTTCTATGGGGCGGTGTCTGGGGCGCAACCTCTACTGGCTCTTACTACAGGGGATTGTGGTGGGACTTACTGGTTCCTTGAGCCCTGGGAGTCTGTCCGGGTTTAGCTCATTGGACACATTTCTGAGTTCTCAGCTTTCTCCCTCCTTTTGGGAGCCATATAACAGGTAGTGTCCATATACCTTCCTGCTCTGATACCTTCCTCTGTCCTTCCAGCTTGGAGGCTGCTGGACAACGAGAATCTTGCTCAGTGCCATGACTTGTTTCAGGACCCACCTTTTCTGCTCACCAGTGCTTTAAATGGCCAGGCCCTGTCTGGCACTGAGAACCTGTTCTTTAATTTAAAAGGGAGAGTACCTGGGCTTCACAGCACTTCTGCAGTATATTTAATGGGGGTATCTACACTTCTCAGCAGTGCTGCAATACATTCATTAGGAGAGTATCTGCACTTCTCAGCACTGCTGCAATACATTCAATGGAAGAGTACCTGCACTTAGCACAGCTGCAATACATTTCATTGGAGAAAACAAACACAGCGCCATGATACCCTTGCAGGCAATAGTGTTGTGTACAGATACTCATAACATAACGACTCAGGAGCAAAGATGTACTCTAAATAGTGAGCACCTGCACTTCTTTAATTACAAAGGGAGAGTACAAGCACTTCTCAGCACCGCTGCAATATATTCAATGGGAGAGCACCAGCACTTCTCAACATTGTTGCAATACATTTCATGGGAGAGTACCGCTACTTCTTAGCAGTGCTGCAATTCATTGAATGGGTGAGTACCTGCACTCCACAGCACAGCTGCAATACATTTGATGAGAGAGTACCTGCACTTCTCAGCACTGCTGAAATACATTTAATAGTACTTTATCTGCATTTCTCAGCACTGCTGCAATGTGTTTCATGGGAGAATACCTACACTTCTCAGCACCACTACAATACATTTAAAGTGAGAGTACCTGCACTTCTAAGCACCACTGCAATGCATTCAGTGGGATAGTACCTGCACTTCTCAGCACCGCTTAGCACCGCTGCAATACATTACATGTGAGAGTACCTGAACTCCTCAGCACCGCTGCAAAACATTCTATGGGAGAATACCTGCACTTCCTAACACAGCTGCAATACATTTCATAGGTTAAAACCTGCGCTTCTGAGCACCATTGTAATACATTTCATGGGAGAGTACCTGCACTTCTCAGCTCTGCTGTAATACATTTAATTGGAGAGTACCTGCACTTATCAGGAGCAAAGATGTCCTCTAAATAATGAGTATCGGCACTTCTATATTTCCATCTAAAGCACTGCTGTTAGCTGGATCGATCTGTTCTGAGGAGGCCCCAGTGGATGGGGAGAGGGCGTGTCTTACTCATCTGAAACTGTCTCCTAGACATTTCTGTGGACAAGGGAGACGTAAACACAGTGAACGAGGATAAAGCCAGCAGGTATTACCTGCACAGAAGCAGTCTCAAGGCACCATCCTCCTGATACAGAATAAATGTGACGCCTTCTGACCACGCCCTTCAGCGACACATCTTCTTGAGCGACCTCTATAATTCGGGTCAGGCTGATACCTCATTTTATGTCACACATTTCATGGTTCCCCTGTGGTCTTTGGGCTACAGAATAAAATGGGTAAAGTCTGAGGCCCTACCAGTGACTGAATATAACACTGAGGCCTGCGCCCTCTAAGAGGTTACATCCTGCTCAAAAGAATTAGGTGTTTTGGTTAATACATGGGGAGAGGGGTTATCCAGTTTGTTAGACACGTTGATGAACGACTTCTCCGCACTGTCCGAATTGCAAACCTCTCTTCACAAGTGTTGCCACTAGTAAGGACAACCGAAGCAAAGTGTGCACTTGCCACTAGGTGGCAGCAGGCCATTATCTGTCTCAGACATGAAACTCCGCTTGCAGTCTTTTAATGCTCGTCCTGACACGAGACGAGGAAGAGGTTGTGATGTTGCAACAGCTTGAAGGGACCTCGTGTCTAGTTAGGCCGCTCAGGGCCGCCTTTAGCATGGGGGAGCTGTGCCTAGGCCCAGGGCGCCAGTATCCCCAGGGGTGTCACTCATGCTGCAGAGCACAGCACTCTGGCAGTCTTAGCCTCCAACTTTACCCTGCACACGTGCCCCTAGCATGTTCACCTTTGAATAAGCTCATTTGCAGTCCCTTGGCCTCATCGTGTATTGGTGACGCCCATCTTGACAGCCCTGACAAGTTTCCTAGGCAATGCGTGATGTGCTGCTCCAGTCCATGTTTTTCCTTTGAATTCTGGGACTTGTAGTTTTATTTATTCAATTATAAACCAGAACTACAAGTCCCATGAATCAAAGGAAAACAAACTTGGACTGGTTTCAACACCTTGGAAACTTGGCAGCTATGTCTTGGGTCTACTGTGCCTCACACTTGTTGGCTGAAGGAGCTCACGGTGGCCCTTGTTGGCTGAAGGAGCTCACGGTGGCCCTTGTTGGCTGAAGGAGCTCACGGTGGCCCTTGTTGGCTGATGGAGCTCACGGTGGCCCGTGTTGGCTGAAGGAGCTCACAGTGGCCCTGTCATAAACCATAGTGGCTCTCATCACTGAACCATCTTCTAAAAACCACACAATGACAACGTGGTCGCATGGGAATGCAGGCATTAAAACCATGTTTCCTGGTTCCATAATTTCCACATTGTCCACTGCTCTAGAACTGGGGAGGGTTCAAAGACAGTCCCTTCCATGGACAGTCCCTTCTATGCCACGTCTGGGGACCCTGCTCACACCTCTGAAGAGAGCATATTACCAAGTCATTTTGGTAAAGTGGTAAATCTAGGAACATATGTCAAGATTTCTAGTTTTTTGATGACCTAATTTTTATTGATTTTCAGAACAGAGCCATCAAAACACACATTAGTCATATTCACATAGCCATGAGATTAACATAGTTCAAGGGACACACCCTCTTCACACCTCCAGCCCATGATACCCCCACCATTCCCCCCAAATCTTCTCATGCTTTGGGCATCCCCTCGCCGCGTAAATTGGGCACACCAGTCCACCCCCCTCCTCCACTACTCAATTGATGGGGACTCGGGGGTCTCCCATCTACGTCCAATGTTCTCTTTGGCCACCAGTGTGGCCATCCCATAAAAGATTTGCTCAAGATTTCTAGTTTTACATCTCAAATGTACCCACTGGACAACATACAATGTGGAGTGCGGTGGTGTCTGCCCAACCCAGCTACTTGCCTACCGTGGTGGGGTCGTGTCATTGTTTTTTTACTCACACAGTACTTTAAGTGAGCATCTTTCTAAGTACACTTAGTATTGGCAGAGGGTGGTATCTTTGATGGATATGTCTGTTTTCTGCTGGTGTCTCAAATCCTGAGATACTGTCACATTTCACATTGATAGCAAAGAAGGTTTCTTCAGGTTAAAGATGGTCCAGCCACAATAAATTTGTTATTGGATCAGTAATATGATTTCTTCTAATGTCTGGAAAAATAAAATTTCAGCATCATTGTGGAGTGTTGAAGTCTGTAGGCCCTGATAACCACAGATGTTAATAAGTTGGGAAAACACTGAAAAATCCCCAACGGAATCAACAAACTAAAAATACTGAAAACAGGATTCCCTACATATGTAATATGTACTGTTTGTCAATATTAATGGGCCTCATGAGCGCATCCACTAACCAGACCTTTGGCGTGGATGGAGGGTCTACATGTTGTTAAGATTACTGAGTTGTGGTACTTAAGTGACCATTGCTTGTTCTCCAGTGTGTGACCATAGGAGATGCCCACCCAGAACAGACCATGGGGCAAAGGGTTTTCCAATCCTGGGTAATGACTAATTAACAAACATGGATAAATACGCACGTTTTTCTGCCTCACACGTGTTTTGATCACATTTCCTTCCATGCATGATATGAGTGTCAGTGTGCTCTCATGTGGGCCACGAGTGTCTCGATCCTTTAATGACAAGGCATACTTGAGGTAAGTAAGGGTCATAATACCCGGTGGCTTCCTCTGAGAAACACTCCCAGTATTTTTTAAGTCATACTTACAGCACCACCAGAATGAAAGGACATTTTGTGGTTTACCCTAAGGTATTTTTAACAGTATCAACTGGATCGATGTGAATTATCCAGAATAGTACTATCTTAGAACTCCCTCCAGATAGTCCCACTTGAGGTTGAGTCCGCCCTGGTAGTACCACCTTACCTGGGTGGGATGAGGTGGGCTATGATGAAGCATGTCACATTGTGTGAGTGAGCCCACCTCGTCTAAATCTCTGGGATTCCCACTATTTCAAGTAGGAAACTGAACAGCAGGGGCACAGGGTCTTCAACGATGTGACTAGCAGATCACTGATCTTCAGGTTCTCAGAAACAGGTTACCAACGTCATCTTTTGTGTTTCAATTAATACAGATGAAGCCAGCTCACAGATGGTCGCAACTTTGACAGATCTATTCTTCTAACACAACTTCTCTGTACTTTCGGGCATTATTCTGCCAGTTTAATGTACAACTTGGGTACTACACTGTCATAAAAAATTATTTCAACTCTGTGTTTAGCTTCCACTGAAATATATTAACAATTAGGGGGTCATTACGACCCTGGCGGTTGACGGAGAAGTGGCGGTTTTACCGCCAACAGGCTGGCAGTAAAAACATTGGAATTATGACCATGGCGGTTACCGCCATGGTCATCTGCCACTTCTCCGATCAGACCGCCATGGCGGAGACGACCGCTGGGCCGGAGACTTGGGTCTCCAGCCCGGCAGCCGTCACAAGACCGCCGGCGGTATCATGACCCGGCTTACTGCCATGGATTTCATGGGGTTTGGAACCGCCATGAAATCCATGGCGGTAAGCACTATCAGTGCCAGGGAATTCTTTCCCTGGCACTGATAGGGGTCTCCCCCACCCCTCACCCCCACCCCGAGTCCTTCTCCTACACCCCCCATGACCCCTGCCACCCCCCAATGGTGGCAGGACTCCCCTCCCCACCCCTACCCCGACATCACAACACAGACACACACCTGACACGCATGCAGGCACCACAACACACATTCCCGCACACACACGAACAAACATGCCAACAGACACACACACAGTCATACACGCACACCCTCATTCAGACATACACGCACACATCCATACAGACATTCATACAGACAGGCACGCACACATTTCCATTCACACTACACCCCCTCTACATACTCACACGCACACCCCCACGCACCCACACATCACACAACACCCCCCCACCCCCCCCCCCTAACTGACGTTCAACTTACCTTGTCTGTTGATCTTTCGGGAGGGGACGGGATCCATGGGGGCTGCTCCGCCGCCACCACACCGTCAACAGAACACCGCCACGCCGAATCACAGAACGTGATTCGGTGGGCGGTGTTCTGTTGACGTGGCGGTGGAGGTGGAGCAACCTCCACTTCCCCGCCGCCCGCCAGTATGACTGCTGGCGGCTCTACGTCCGGAAAAGGACAGAGGGCTGCCAGCAGTCATAATACGCCGGCGGAAAACCGCCACCACTGGCGGTCTTCAGCACGGCGCTCTTGTCAAAAGACCGCCGAGGTCGAAATAACCCCCTTAATCTCTATGTATTGATTACCCTTTCAATTGTTTCATTGATTAAGACCCTCATAAGAATACATTGTGTGCTAAAGGCTGTAAATCCAAGTCAAAAGAAGAAATTGCCAGGAACCAGAATCGGTAGCCCCTGTGCTAACACCTCCTTAACTCTTTCAGGTTCACTCGCCTGCTCATGGGTTTTAATGGTATTTAGTGCCACGGCTGGGATTAAAACACAGCCAATATTTTGCAGCACTTGTGAGCACTTCACCTAAGTTCACCATGTGTGCACGTCACAAAGGTGAGCACATGGCACTGCCATGATCACCATGCCATGGCACCCAGCAGCCCTCTGTGCCTCACTTCAAGCCACGGTGCCTGGTGGTTCAGGCACTCACCCACTGTGCTTAGAAGACCCAAAGCTCAGGCAGAACCAAACCTTGATCCAGCCCTTCTGCAGGTGTGCTGCTACCGACTCAGTGCTTAATTTAAAAAAAAAAAAAAGAAGTACCAGGGCCCTCGTCTGGAGGCCACTGCAGCTTGCATCACCCATTGCCCCTCCCAGCATTGCTAATGACAGCACCAACACAACAACTAACCATCCCACCCCTACAAGTGTGACAATTCAGACTATTCCAGGCCACTAAAAACTGGCTGGCTGGCTGGCTTGGGCAGTAGGTATTTGTCATTTGAATGCATGTTAAATGCTTAAATAACTGTAAATGTGCACATTTCAAAATTGCCAAACAGCACCATCATGTGGCAGACTGCCATAACAGCCAGTGTTGACTACTAAGTGCCTGTGCCGAGCACCGTAAACCACTGGCACAAATTAAGTACTGTAAGAACTGGAGCTCACTTGAATCTGATGTGCCCCACACCTTCCACTCTCCAAGAAGGACAACATCAACAAGGGTTGGTCACCCTACATCTACTCGAAGAGTGGCCGCCTACCCGGAGCCCGCAGAAAGCGTGGGTCTGAGCTGTACATCAATGCACCCGTGCAACTCCTGCTGTGCGGACCCTTCCATGACACTTACGTATCTAGAACTGTCAGAAACACACAGCTCGGTCTCACGCTTGAGATGACTCGTTTGCTCCTCATAGGTAAATTACTCTCTCAAATGCATGTTTAGAGTTAGGTCGTGCTCAGGATGCATGCTTGTTGAACTCGTTCATAATGGCACTGATTAAGACCCTGGTAATGGCGGGGTTCGGGGTTGGTAATCCATACTAGTAAACAAACATTCACCAAAACCCCGCCAGTACAATGCAATTATAAGTGCATCCACCTGGAATGGAGAAAGTGAATGTGGACCCAGGTCTATCAGGAACAGTTCTGCATGGAGCTCCCTTTTCCATGAGGTTTACCGCTCACATTTACCAGCCGCTCTGAGAAGGTGGTGCATGTGAGTAGCTGGGATGAGGGTGTGGGGACTGCTGCAGAATCATGTGTGGGTTAGAGGTGTGCGAAATACTGAACTGTTCTTCCAACATTTGACAAGTTGTAATAAAACTTTGCAACTTTACACAGTTTGTGAACTTCTGAACTCAGAGCTTCCACAAAAGGTTTGACATCTTATGTCACACATATTTTTTTAAGACTAAAAGATAAATTTGTATGTGGAAGGCATACGTCGCTGACCTCTTAAGGCACGATTTACGCAGATTTTAATGTGAGTAACAAACTTTACAAAAGTGAAAACCTGGAACTATGTAATACTTTGCTGCTCTAAAAAACAATTTTCCATAGTGGCGGAGTATTCTTTTGTGCAGCAAATGCAGTGACACTGTGAACCCACTACTGTGAGTGGCCTGTACACCCCAACTAAGGCAGCTTTTCATCAGGGCCGGGCTGGGAACCAGCACCAGCAACCACTGCAAATCCCACAAGCAGCAACCACTGCAAATCCTTCAACAATGAAAGGATAATAAACTGAGTTTATTATCCTTTTATTGTTAAAGGGGCAGGGCCATGGGGGATGATGGGGACAAGGGGAGTGCACTGTGCACTCCCCCTAAGTGCACATGTGTGTTTGACCAGCCGTCTCGTGCCGGCCAAACACACATGCGCACTGTGCTCTCTCCAGCCCAGCATTGTGTTGCCGAGCTGGAAAGAGCAGGCACAGGCTCTCAGTCTGCCTTGGAGCGCCCTGGCTGGGCGCTCTCAGCCAATCCTAATGCGCCTCTGAGCAGCGTCGAGATTGGCCGCAAGGCAGGCTGGGAGCCTGTGCCTGTCTGCTGAAGAGAGGGAGGATCAGCGGCACTGCGCGGAGGTAAGTTTTCTTTTTTTAAATCACTTTTTAATGTTATGAATATCCCCCCCCCGTAACCCCTGCGACTGCTGGGAACCCAAAGCATCCCTGGTACTTTTGTCAGACCAGCCCCCTGGTCAGGTGGCAGGGGGGGATTGGGCAGCTTGCAAGTGCGAAGCACGGCTGCTTTTGTTACTGGAGGACAAAATTGCAGCACTGCTGCAAAACCGCCCCCCACTGCTGCAAAACCGTCCCCCACTGCTGCAAAACCGACCCCCACTGCTGCAAAACCGGGCCCCACTGCTGCAAAACCGACCCCCACTGCTGCAAAACCGTCCCCCACTGCTGCAAAACCGGGCCCCACTGCTGCAAAACCGACCCCCACTGCCCCAAAACCGGGCCCCACTGCTGCAAAACCGGCCCCACTGCTGCAAAACCGGGCCCCACCGTTCCGGGAAAATGCCCAATGCCCTACGGCCAGTCCGGCCCTGCTTTTCACCAAGCAACCGAAGGATGGGCCTCATTTTTCTTGCTTGCACAAGGGCCCTTGTTATTGTTGCTACACCTGTGCCTTCACACGCAGAGACGTTTTAAGGCATGGGCAAAGTGGGCTCTGGCCCAGGGCTCCAGCCTTTCATGGAGCCCATGAAACAGCTAGCTCTCTTCTGCCGAAGGTTTTGCCCAAATGACTATGAATAATTCTTAAACAAAATGTTTTAAATATCGTTTCTTGTAATTTAGTTTTAATGTTGGTGATGTGTGAGAGTCTATGACTGTCATTTTGCAGAGAAATGTTGTGTTTGTTTAATGCAGCATCCATAAAAAAGTTTCTTTTAGATCAAAACAAGATCTCACATATGAGAAATGAGAGAGTGTAGCAGAGATTATTTGCAGTAATATTAGTGAGCTGCTGCTGTGTTACAATATTTAAATCACACATCACTATCCTTCAATATTAGATGTGAGCACATTTAGAATGTGGCCAGTGTGACTGAGCACTGTCAGTGACCTGGTCAAAGAGGGCTTGAAAGAGCTGAAATTGGATCATATTTCAAAACTGTTCATAAACAGGGGCCTCACAGGGTCCCCAAAATCATTAAGATGTCCCTGTTCACACGCCCCTGAATTGGAGACACTGTTATCTATCAACGTCCAACGAAAGAAGCAACCCCTGTCTGGTTAAGTAAAAATCCCATAATGAATCCGCCTGAAGTCTCACTTTGCGGCAGCAGGGGGCAGAGCATCACTGGTTTATAAATAATGTTGTGCGTAAAGACAGAGGTCCCGGAAATTAAAACTGTTCTTAGATTTATTTTAAACGTTCTCTTGATGGTTTTACTTAAGGACATGTGACCCCTGTATGGCAGAAGGCCTGGCCCAAGCACCCTCTGCCAGGACAGAAGACAGTGCCCCCCCTCAGCCCCTTGTCCTCGTGTACACTTAGGCCCAGGTTTGCTTTCACCCAGTGCAGGATGAAGCGCCAGATTTAGTAAGAGTCGCCTGCTGATGACATCATCAGTGGCCCTTGCACCACATCTGGCTGTTCTTTGTGACGAGCCAGCAATGTCTGGCATGGCCTATGGACTATGGTGTGAACTCCAGTAACAATCCCTGGGTGGAAACAGATGTCAGATATGCAAGCTGTGTGCTTATGCACACGCTACATGTAAGGTCATCAGCAGGTGTATGACTTGTTCCTATTTTTCCTAAGTATAAGAATTTGAGACACAGCTGGATCATGCAAATTATGTAAATGTGCCTTTCTGCCCTGGCCAGCTGCAGGCATGTCCCCTTTCATATACTAATATGGAGCTGGCAAACGGGTTGGGGCGCAGTCAACGTTCAGCACAGGTGGGGCATATTTACAAGAAATTTGCGCATCTATCCCGGTGCGCCACTTTTCTCGCGTCGCCCCTGTCCCGCGTAACAACACAATGGTTGTGCTGTATTTACAATATGGCGCACATTGGCAGTCTTTAGGTCATTGCGCCAAACCTTTTGATGCTATTGTGGCGCTTTGCTGCATTAAGTGTCATAAATGTTGACGCTAGTGCAGCAAATCACAGGGAGGCCCACTGATTAAAATGGGTGCGTCATTTTAATGCCTGCCCTGAGCAAGCATTAAAAATTATGGGAAAAACTTTGCAGTGAAATGCTGTAAATTTCACTGCGACTTTTTTTAGGGCCTCCCTGTGTCGAAACACCCCCCTTGCATATATTATTCCTGGCGCAGGCATAATGTGGCATACAGGGTTGCAAAGTGGCACAATGCAAGCATTGCACAACTTTGTAAATATGGTGTGGGTGAAAAGCCACCTTATCGCCACCTTAGTGTAAAAAAAAAAAGCTAGGGCAGCGCAAGGTGGAGCTAGCGGCTTGTAAATATGCCCCAAAGTATCTTGAGCATGGGATAGTTCATTTGTCGCATTGTTTCCCCACACTTTGAGATACATAGCGTTGCTTTGCATTGCATGAGCTTCAACACAAACCTATAGCTTTGGCCTGTGTCTTGGCTGACCTTTGCAACCAAAACCTCCGTTCTGCAGATACATAACAAGACCTCATCCCACATAAGGGGCAGGACAGTGGCATTTTACCCTAGAGATCTGCCCACTAGTCGCGGCTCAACCGCAGCATTCGGTTAAAATAAGCCCTGGGAAATGCAACGCAACGCACATCATATATCAATGGGTTCTTTCAATCACTGACTATCTCTTTACCTTTCTTTCACTCACTCTTTTTATCCGTCTCCCTCTCTCTGCCTTCTCTCCCCATCCCTCTCTTTCTCCCTTCTTCTCTCTCCCTTTCTCCCCCTCTCTGTCTCTCTTTCATTTACAATGGAACCTGTGGATTTGTTTGTCACAGGCACCATTCATGCCTGACTGTACCCAGCGCGTGCTTCTGGGTTACTCCTTTGTCAGTCCAGGGTGAACTCTACAGATCGTTTGTCGCAGGCACCATCCATGCTTGACTGTATCCAGTGCGTGCCTGTGGGCTGCGCCTCTCTCACACCTGGGTAAACTCTACAGATCGTTTGTCACAGTCACCATCCATGCCTGACTGTATCCAGCGCGTGCCTGTGGGCTGCGCCTCTCTTACACCTGTGTGAACTCTACAGATCGTTTGTCACAGGCACCATCCATGCCTGACTGTATCCAATGCGTGCCTGTGGGCTGCGCCTCTCTCACACCATTGTGAACTCTATAGATCGTTTGTCACAGGCACCATCCATGCCTGACTGTATCCAGTGCGTGCCTGTGGGCTGCGCCTCTCTTACACCTGCGTGAACTCTACAGATCGTTTGTCACAGGCACCATCCATGCCTGACTGTATCCTGTGCGTGCCTGTGGGCTGCGCCTCTCTCACACCTGCGTGAACTCTACAGATCGTTTCTCACAGGCACCTTCCATGCCTGACTGTATCCTGTGCCTGCCCGTGGACTGCGCCAGTCTCACACCTGGGTAAACTCTACAGATCGTTTGTCACAGGCACCATCCATGCCTGACTGTATCCAATGCATGCCTGTGGGCTGCTCCTCTCTCACACCTGCGTGAACTCTTCAGATCGTTTGTCGCAGGCACCATCCGTGCCTGACTGTATCCAGCACGTGCCTGTAGGCTGCGCCTCTCTCACACCATTGTGAACTCTATAGATCGTTTGTCACAGGCACCATCCGTGCCTGACTGTATCCAGCGCGTGCCTGTGGGCTGCGCCTCTCTTACACCTGCGTGAACTCTACAGATCGTTTGTCACAGGCACCTTCCATGCCTGACTGTATCCAGTGCGTGCCTGTGGGCTGCGCCTCTCTCAGACCTGGGCGAACTCTACAGATCATTTGTCACAGGCACCTTCCATGCCTGACTGTATCCTGTGCCTGCCCGTGGACTGCGCCAGTCTCACACCTGGGTAAACTCTACAGATCGTTTGTCACAGGCACCTTCCATGCCTGACTGTATCCAGTGCGTGCCTGTGGGCTGCGCCTCTCTCACACCTGGGTAAACTCTACAGATCGTTTGTCACAGTCACCATCCATGCCTGACTGTATCCAATGCGTGCCTGTGGGCTGCTCCTCTCTCACACCTGCGTGAACTCTTCAGATCGTTTGTCGCAGGCACCATCCATGCCTGACTGTATCCTGTGCCTGCCCGTGGACTGCGCCAGTCTCACACCTGGGTAAACTCTACAGATCGTTTGTCACAGGCACCTTCCATGCCTGACTGTATCCAGCACGTGCCTGTGGGCTGCGCCTCTCTCACACCATTGTGAACTCTATAGATCGTTTGTCACAGGCACCATCCATGCCTGACTGTATCCAGTGCGTGCCTGTGGGCTGCGCCTCTCTTACACCTGCGTGAACTCTACAGATCGTTTGTCACAGGCACCATTCATGCCTGACTGTATCCTGTGCGTGCCTGTGGGCTGCGCCTCTCTCACACCTGCGTGAACTCTACAGATCGTTTGTCACAGGCACCTTCCATGCCTGACTGTATCCTGTGCCTGCCCGTGGACTGCGCCAGTCTCACACCTGGGTAAACTCTACAGATCGTTTGTCACATGCACCATCCATGCCTGACTGTATCCAATGCATGCCTGTGGGCTGCTTCTCTCTCACAACTGCGTGAACTCTTCAGATCGTTTGTCGCAGGCACCATCCGTGCCTGACTGTATCCAGCACGTGCCTGTAGGCTGCGCCTCTCTCACACCATTGTGAACTCTATAGATCGTTTGTCACAGGCCCCATCCGTGCCTGACTGTATCCAGCGCGTGCCTGTGGGCTGCGCCTCTCTTACACTTGCGTGAACTCTACAGATCGTTTGTCACAGGCACCTTCCATGCCTGACTGTATCCTGTGCGTGCCTGTGGGCTGCGCCTCTCTCAGACCTGGGCGAACTCTACAGATCGTTTGTCACAGGTACCTTCCATGCCTGACTGTATCCTGTGCCTGCCCGTGGACTGCGCCTGTCTCACACCTGCGTGAACTCTACAGATCGTTTGTCACAGGCACCTTCCATGCCTGACTGTATCCTGTGTGTGCCTGTGGGCTGCGCCTCTCTCACACCTGCGTGAACTCTACAGATCGTTTGTCACACCACCTTCCATGCCTGACTGTATCCAGTGCGTGCCTGTGGGCTGCGCCTCTCTCACACCTGCGTGAACTCTACAGATCGTTTGTCACAGGCACCATCCATGCCTGACTGTATCCTGTGCGTGCCTGTGGGCTGCGTCTCTCTCACACCTGCGTGAACTCTTCAGATCGTTTGTCGCAGGCACCATCCATGCCTGACTGTATCCTGTGCGTGCCTGTGGGCTGCGCCTCTCTCACACCTGCGTGAACTCTACAGATCGTTGTTCACAGGCACCATCCGTGCCTGACTGTATCCAGCGCGTGCCCGTGGACTGCGCCAGTCTCACACCTGGGTAAACTCTACAGATCGTTTGTCACAGGCACCATCCATGCCTGTCTGTATCCAGTGCGTGCCTGTGGGTTACTCCCCTGTCAATCCTGCGTGGTATCTACAGTACATTTTTCACTGAGCACTAACCAAGTGTACCTGTGACCAGTTCATGCCTGTGGGCTACTCCTCTGTCAGTCATGGGTGATCTCTACAGTGCATGTATCACAGACACTATGCATGCCTGACTGCATCGAGTGCATGCCTGTGGGTCACTCCTGAGTGAATTTGTGAGAGAATTTACCAATGTTGCAGGTATCCAGATCATGCGCATGTTGCTCCTCTGTCGCCCCTGGGTGCACCATTAATTGCTGGAGATAACTGGCTGGATGTAGCTCACAGAAGCCCAGCAGAAGGCAGCAGCATCCTTGAGCGGTGACTTACTGCACTTGTTTTACTCCTGCCTTTCAGGTTACATAGCCTCATATGTTGACCCGGATTGTGACCTCAGCCTGGCTTCCCGTGTCTGGAGCAAGCATGAGGGTAGATACTAACACCCCTGGGAAGTTTCTGATGAGCATCTACAGCTCCTTCATCTGCTGCGCATGCCTGGAAGTAAGAGCCTCCAACGCTCCCACATAGACTCTTTAGAAGAATCTACGTGGCTGCCTCCCTTCAGCGCATGCCTGGAAGTAACAGCCTCCAACGCTCCCACATGGACTCTTTAGAAGAATCTCCGTGGCTGCCTCCCTACGCCTGGAAGTAAGAGCCTCGAACGCTCCCACATAGAGCCTTTAGAAGAATCACAGTGGCTGCCTCCCTTCAGCACACCCCTGGAAGTAACAGCCTCCAACGCTCCTACATAGACCCCTTAGAAGAATCACCGTGGCTGCCTCCCTTCAGCGCACACCTGGAAGTAACAGCCTCCAACGCTCCCACATTGACCGTTTAGAAGAATCTCGGTGGCTGCCTCCCTTCAGCGCATGCCTGGAAGTAACAGCCTCCAACGCTCCCACATAGACCCTTCACAAGAACCTCCGTGGCTGCTTCCCTTCAGCGCACACCTGGAAGTAACAGCCTCCAACGCTTCCACATAGACCCTTTAGAAGAATCTCAGTGGCTGCCTCCCTTCAGCACAGGCCTGAAGTAACAGCCTCCAACGCTCCCACATAGAGCCTTTAGAAGAACCACCGTGGCTGCCTCCCTTCAGCGTACGCCTGGAAGTAACAGCCTCCAACGCTCCCACATTGACCCTTTAGAAGAATCTCCGTGGCTGCCTCCCTTCAGCGCACGCCTGGAAGTAACAGCCTCCAACGCTCCCACATAGACCCTTCAGAAGAATCACCGTGGTTGCCTCCCTTCAGCGCAGGCCTGGAAGTAACAGCCTCCAACGCTCCCACATAGACCCTTTAGAAGAATCACCGTGGCCGCCTCCCTTCAGAGCACGCCTGAAAGTAAGAGCCTCCAACTCTCCCACACAGACTCTTTAGAAGAATCTACGTGGCTGTCTCCCTTCAGCGCATGCCTGGAAGTAAGAGCCTCCAACGCTCCCACATGGACTCTTTAGAAGAATCTACGTGGCTGTCTCCCTTCAGCTCATGCCTGGAAGTAAGAGCCTCAAACGCTCCCACATAGAGCCTTTAGAGGAGTCATAATGGCTGCCTCCCTTCAGCGCACGCCTGGAAGTAACAGCCTCCAACGCCCCACATAGACCCCTTAGAAAAATCACCATGGCTGCCTCCCTTCAGCGCACACCTGGAAGTAACAGCCTCCAACGCTACCACATAGACCGTTTAGAAGAGTCTCGGTAGCTGTCTCCCTTCAGCACATGCCTGGAAGTAACAGCCTCCAATGCTCCCACATAGACCCTTCACAAGAACCTCCGTGGCTGCTTCCCTTCAGCGCACACCTGGAAGTAACAGCCTCCAACGCTCCCACATAAACACTTTAGAAGAATCTCCGTGGCTGCCTCCCTTCAGCACAGGCCTGGAAGTAACAGCCTGGAACGCTCCCACATAGAGCCTTTAGAAGAACCACAGTGGCCGCCTCCCTTCAGCGCACGCCTGGAAGTAACAGCCTCCAACGGTCCCACATAGAACCTTTAGCAGAATCTCCGTGGCTGCCTCCCTTCAGCACAGGCCTGGAAGTAACAGCCTCCAACGCTCCCACATAGAGCCTTTAGAAGAACCACAGTGGCCGCCTCCCTTCAGCGCACGCCTGGAAGTAACAGCCTCCAATGCTCCCACATAGAGCCTTTAGAAGAACCACAGTGGCCGCCTCCCTTCAGCGCACGCCTGGAAGTAACAGCCTCCAACGCTCCCACATAGACCCTTTAGAAGAATCTCCGTGGCTGCCTCCCTTCAGCGCACGCCTGGAAGTAACAGCCTCCAACGCTCCCACACAGACCCTTTAGAAGAATCTCCGTGGCTGCCTCCCTTCAGCGCACGCCTGGAAGTAACAGCCTCCAACGCTCCCACATAGACCCTTTAGAAGAATCACTGTGGTTGCCTCCCTTCAGTGCATGCCTGGAAGTAACAGCCTCCAACGCTCCCACATAGACCCTTTAGAAGAATCACCGTGGCCGCCTCCCTTCAGAGCACGCCTGAAAGTAAGAGCCTCCAACGCTCCCACATAGACCCTCTAGAAAAATCTCCGTGGCTGCCTCCCTTCAGCGCATGCCCGGAAGTAAAAGCCTCCAACGCTCCCACATAGACCCTTTAGAAGAATCACCGTGGCTGCCTCCCTTCAGCGCATGCCCGGAAGTAAGAGACTCCAAACGTTCCCACATAGACCCTTTAGAAGAATCACTGTGGCTGCCTCCCTTCAGCGCATGCCTGTAAGTAACAGCCTCCAACGCTCCCACATAGACCCTTTAGAAGAATTACTGTGGCTGCCTCCCTTCAGTGCAGGCCTGGAAGTAACAGCCTCCAATGCTCCCACATAGACCCTTTAGAAGAATCACCGTGGCCGCATCCCTTCATCACACGCCTGGAAGTAACAGCCTCCAATGCTCCCACATAGACCCTTTAGAAGAATCACCGTGGCTGCCTCCCTTTAGCGCATGCCTAGAAGTAACAGCCTCCAACGCTCCCACATAGACCCTTTAGAAGAATTACTGTGGCCGCCGCTCTTCAGAGCACGCCTGGAAGTAACAGCCTCCAACGCTCCCACATAGATCCTTTAGAAGAATCACTGTGGCCGCCTGCCATCAGCGCATGCCTGGAAGTAACAGCCTCCAACGCTCCCTCATAGACCCTTTAGAAGAATCACTGTGGCCGCATGCCATCAGCGCATGCCTGGAAGTAACAGCCTCCAACGCTCCCACATAGACCCTTCAGAAGAATCACTGCGGTTGCCTCCCTTCATCGCAGGCCTGGAAGTAACAGCCTCCAACACTCCCACATAGACCCTTTAGAAGAATCACTGTGGTTGCCTCCCTTCAGCGCAGGCCTGGAAGTAACAGCCTCCAACGCTCCCACATAGACCCTTTAGAAGAATCTCCCTGGCCGCCTCCCTTCAGAGCATGCCTGGAAGTAACAGCCTCCAACGCTCCCACATAGACCCTTTAGAATAATCACTGTGGCCGCCTCCCTTCAGAGCACGCCTGAAAGTAACAGCCTCCAACGCTCCCACATAGACCCTCTAGAAAAATCTCCGTGGCTGCCTCCCTTCAGCGCATGCCCGGAAGTAAGAGCCTCCAACACTCCCACATAGACCCTTTAGAAGAATAACCGTGGCTGCCTCCCTTCAGCGCATGCCCCGAAGTAAGAGCCTCCAAATGCTCCCACATAGACCCTTTAGAAGAATCACTGTGGCTGCCTCCCTTCAGCGCATGCTTGGAAGTAACAGCCTCCAACGCTCCCACATAGACCCTTTAGAAGAATCACCGTGGCTGCCTCCCTTCAGTGCAGGCCTGGAAGTAACAGCCTTCAAGGCTCCCACATAGATCCTTTAGAAGAATCACCGTGGCTGCCTCCCTTTAGCGCATGCCTAGAAGTAACAGCCTCCAACGCTCCCACATAGACCCTTTAGGAGAATTACTGTGGCCGCATGCCATCAGCGCATGCCTGGAAGTAACAGCCTCCAACGCTCCCACATAGACCCTTCAGAAGAATCACCGCGGTTGCCTCCCTTCAGCGCAGGCCTGGAAGTAACAGCCTCCAACACTCCCACATAGACCCTTTAGAAGAATCACCGTGGTTGCCTCCCTTCAGTGCAGGCCTGGAAGTAACAGCCTCCAACGCTCCCACATAGACCCTTTAGAAGAATCTCCGTGGCCGCCTCCCTTCAGTGCATGCCTGGAAGTAACAGCCTCCAACGCTCCCACATAGACCCTTTAGAAGAATCACTGTGGCCGCCTCCCTTCAGAGCACGCCTGAAAGTAACAGCCTCCAACGCTCCCACATAGAGCCTTTAGAAGAACCACAGTGGCCGCCTCCCTTCAGCGCACGCCTGGAAGTAACAGCCTCCAATGCTCCCACATAGAGCCTTTAGAAGAACCACAGTGGCCGCCTCCCTTCAGCGCACGCCTGGAAGTAACAGCCTCCAACGCTCCCACATAGACCCTTTAGAAGAATCTCCGTGGCTGCCTCCCTTCAGCGCACGCCTGGAAGTAACAGCCTCCAACGCTCCCACACAGACCCTTTAGAAGAATCTCCGTGGCTGCCTCCCTTCAGCGCACGCCTGGAAGTAACAGCCTCCAACGCTCCCACATAGACCATTTAGAAGAATCACTGTGGTTGCCTCCCTTCAGTGCATGCCTGGAAGTAACAGCCTCCAACGCTCCCACATAGACCCTTTAGAAGAATCACCGTGGCCGCCTCCCTTCAGAGCACGCCTGAAAGTAAGAGCCTCCAACGCTCCCACATAGACCCTCTAGAAAAATCTCCGTGGCTGCCTCCCTTCAGCGCATGCCCGGAAGTAAAAGCCTCCAACGCTCCCACATAGACCCTTTAGAAGAATCACCGTGGCTGCCTCCCTTCAGCGCATGCCCGGAAGTAAGAGACTCCAAACGTTCCCACATAGACCCTTTAGAAGAATCACTGTGGCTGCCTCCCTTCAGCGCATGCCTGTAAGTAACAGCCTCCAACGCTCCCACATAGACCCTTTAGAAGAATTACTGTGGCTGCCTCCCTTCAGTGCAGGCCTGGAAGTAACAGCCTCCAATGCTCCCACATAGACCCTTTAGAAGAATCACCGTGGCTGCCTCCCTTTAGCGCATGCCTAGAAGTAACAGCCTCCAACGCTCCCACATAGACCCTTTAGAAGAATTACTGTGGCCGCCGCTCTTCAGAGCACGCCTGGAAGTAACAGCCTCCAACGCTCCCACATAGATCCTTTAGAAGAATCACTGTGGCCGCCTGCCATCAGCGCATGCCTGGAAGTAACAGCCTCCAACGCTCCCTCATAGACCCTTTAGAAGAATCACTGTGGCCGCATGCCATCAGCGCATGCCTGGAAGTAACAGCCTCCAACGCTCCCACATAGACCCTTCAGAAGAATCACTGCGGTTGCCTCCCTTCAGCGCAGGCCTGGAAGTAACAGCCTCCAACACTCCCACATAGACCCTTTAGAAGAATCACTGTGGTTGCCTCCCTTCAGCGCAGGCCTGGAAGTAACAGCCTCCAACGCTCCCACATAGACCCTTTAGAAGAATCTCCCTGGCCGCCTCCCTTCAGAGCATGCCTGGAAGTAACAGCCTCCAACGCTCCCACATAGACCCTTTAGAATAATCACTGTGGCCGCCTCCCTTCAGAGCACGCCTGAAAGTAACAGCCTCCAACGCTCCCACATAGACCCTCTAGAAAAATCTCCGTGGCTGCCTCCCTTCAGCGCATGCCCGGAAGTAAGAGCCTCCAACACTCCCACATAGACCCTTTAGAAGAATAACCGTGGCTGCCTCCCTTCAGCGCATGCCCCGAAGTAAGAGCCTCCAAATGCTCCCACATAGACCCTTTAGAAGAATCACTGTGGCTGCCTCCCTTCAGCGCATGCTTGGAAGTAACAGCCTCCAACGCTCCCACATAGACCCTTTAGAAGAATCACCGTGGCTGCCTCCCTTCAGTGCAGGCCTGGAAGTAACAGCCTTCAAGGCTCCCACATAGATCCTTTAGAAGAATCACCGTGGCTGCCTCCCTTTAGCGCATGCCTAGAAGTAACAGCCTCCAACGCTCCCACATAGACCCTTTAGGAGAATTACTGTGGCCGCATGCCATCAGCGCATGCCTGGAAGTAACAGCCTCCAACGCTCCCACATAGACCCTTCAGAAGAATCACCGCGGTTGCCTCCCTTCAGCGCAGGCCTGGAAGTAACAGCCTCCAACACTCCCACATAGACCCTTTAGAAGAATCACCGTGGTTGCCTCCCTTCAGTGCAGGCCTGGAAGTAACAGCCTCCAACGCTCCCACATAGACCCTTTAGAAGAATCTCCGTGGCCGCCTCCCTTCAGTGCATGCCTGGAAGTAACAGCCTCCAACGCTCCCACATAGACCCTTTAGAAGAATCACTGTGGCCGCCTCCCTTCAGAGCACGCCTGAAAGTAACAGCCTCCAACGCTCCCACATAGACCCTCTAGAAAAATCTCCGTGGCTGCCTCCCTTCAGTGCATGCCCGGAAGTAAGAGCCTCCAACGCTCCCACATAGACACTTTAGAAGAATAACCGTGGCTGCCTCCCTTCAGCGCATGCCCCGAAGTAAGAGCCTCCAAACGCTCCCACATAGACCCTTTAGAAGAATCACTGTGGCTGCCTCCCGTCAGCGCATGCTTGGAAGTAACAGCCTCCAACGCTCCCACATAGACCCTTTAGAAGAATCACAGTGGCTGCCTCCCTTCAGTGCAGGCCTGGAAGTAACAGCCTTCAAGGCTCCCACATATATCCTTTAGAAGAATCACCGTGGCTGCCTCCCTTTAGCGCATGCCTAGAAGTAACAGCCTCTAACGCTCCCACATAGACCCTTTAGGAGAATTACTGTGGCCGCCTTCCTTCAAAGCACGCATGGAAGTAACAGCCTCCAACGCACCAACATAGAACCTTTAGAAGAATATCCGTGGCTGCCTGCCTTCAGGGCATGGCTGGAAGTAAGAGCCTCCAACGCTCCCACATGGACCCTTTAGAAGAATCACCGTGGCTGCCTGCTCTCAGTGCATGCCTGAAAATAAGAGCCTCCAACGCTCCCACATGGACTCTTTAGAAGAATCTATGTGGCTGCCTCCCGTCAGCTCATGCCTGAATGTAAGAGAATCCAACGCTCCCACATAGACCTTTTAGAAGAATCTCCGTAGCTGCCTCCCTTCAGCGCACACCTGGAAGTAACAGCCTCCAACGCTCCCACATAGACCCTTTAGAAGAATCACCGTGGCAGCCTCCCTTCAGCACACACTTGGCAGTAACAGCCTTCAACGCTCCCACATAGACCCTTTAGAAGAATCACCATGGCCGCCTCCCTTCAGCGCCTGCTTGGAAGAAACAGCCTCCAACGCTCCCACATAGACTCCTTAGAAGAATCACCGTGGTCACCTCCCTTCAGTGCATGCCTGGAAGTAACAGCCTCCAACGCTCCTACATAGACCCTTTAGAAGAATCTCCGTGGCTGCCTCCCTTCAGCTCATGCCTGGAAGTAACAGCCTCCAACGCTCCCACATAGACCCTTTAGAAGAATCACCGTGGCTCTCTGCCATCAGTGCATGCCTGGAAGTAAGAGCCTCCAACGCTCCCACATAGACCTTTTAGAAGAATCTCCGTGGCTGCCTCCCTTCAGCACACCCCTGGTAGTAACAGCCTCTAACGCTCCCACATAGACCCTTTAGAAGAATCTCCGTGGCTGCATCCTTTCAGCTAATGCTTGGAAGTAACAGCCTCCAATGCTCCCACATAGACCCGTTAGAAGAATCACTGTGGTTGCCTCCCTTCAGCGCAGGCCTGGAAGTAACAGCCTCCAACGCTCCCACATAGACCCTTTAGAAGAATCTCTGTGACCGCCTCCCTTAAGTGCATGCCTGGAAGTAACAGCCTCCAACGCTCCCACATAGACCCTTTAGAAGAATCACCGTGGCCACCTCCCTTCAGAGCACGCCTGAAAGTAAGAGGCTCCAACGCTCCCACATAGACCCTCTAGAAAAATCTCCGTGGCTGCCTCCCTTCAGCGCATGCCCGGAAGTAAAAGCCTCCAACGCTCCCACATAGACCCTTTAGAAGAATTACCGTGGCTGCCTCCCTTCAGCGCATGCCCGGAAGTAAGAGACTCCAAACGTTCCCACATAGACCCTTTAGAAGAATCACTGTGGCTGCCTCCCTTCAGCGCATGCCTGGAAGTAACAGCCTCCAACGCTCCCACATAGACCCTTTAGAAGAATTAGCGTGGCTGCCTCCCTTCATTGCAGGCCTGGAAGTAACAGCATCCAATGCTCCCACATAGATCCTTTAGAAGAATCACCGTGGCCGCATCCCTTCAGCGCACGCCTGGAAGTAACAGCCTCCAACGCTCCCACATAGACCCTCTAGAAAAATCACTGTGGCCGCCTGCCATCAGTGCATGCCTGGAAGTAACAGCCTCCAACGCTCCCACATAGACCCTTCAGAAGAATCACTGCGGTTGCCTCCCTTCAGCGCAGGCCTGGAAGTAACAGCCTCCAACACTCCCACAGAGACCCTTTAGAAGAATCACTGTGGTTGCCTCCCTTCAGCGCAGGCCTGGAAGTAACAGCCTCCAACGCTCCCACATAGACCCTTTAGAAGAATCTCCGTGGCCCCCTCCCTTCAGTGCATGCCTGGAAGTAACAGCCTCCAACGCTCCCACACAGACCCTTTAGAAGAATCACTGTGGCCGCCTCCCTTCAGAGCACGCCTGAAAGTAACAGCCTCCAACGCTCCCACATAGACCCTCTAGAAAAATCTCCGTGGCTGCCTCCCTTCAGCGCGTGCCCAGAAGTAAGAGCCTCCAACGCTCCCACATAGACCCTTTGGAAGAATAACCGTGGCTGCCTCCCTTCAGCGCATGGCCCGATGTAAGAGCCTCCAAACGCTCCCACATAGACCCTTTAGAAGAATCACTGTGGCTGCCTCCCTTCAGCTCATGCCTGGAAGTAACAGCCTCCAACGCTCCCACATAGACCCTTTAGAAGAATCACTGTGGCTGCCTCCCTTCAGTGCAGGTCTGGAAGTAACAGCCTTCAAGGCTCCCACATAGATCCTTTAGAAGAATCACCGTGGCTGCCTCCCTTTAGCGCATGCCTAGAAGTAACAGCCTCCAATGCTCCCACATAGACCCTTTAGGAGAATTACTGTGGCCGCCTTCCTTCAAAGCACGCCTGGAAGTAACAGCCTCCAACGCACCAACATAGAACTTTAGAAGAATCTCCGTGGCTGCCTGCCTTCATGGCATGGCTGGAAGTCAGAGCCTCCAACGCTCCCACATGGACCCTTTAGAAGAATCATCGTTGCTGCCTGTTCTCAGTGCATGCCTGAAAATAAGAGCCTCCAACGCTCCCACATGGACTCTTTAGAAGAATCTATGTGGCTGCCTCCCGTCAGCTCATGCCTGGATGTAAGAGCCTCCAACGCTCCCACATAGACCCTTTAGAAGAATCTCCGTAGCTGCCTCCCTTCAGCGCACACCTGGAAGTAACAGTCTCCAACACTCCCACATAGACCCTTTAGAAGAATCACCGTGGCTGCCTCCCTTCAGCACACACTTGGAAGTAACAGCCTTCAATGCTCCCATATAGACTCTTTAGAAGAATCACCATGGCCGCCTCCCTTCAGCGCCTGCTTGGAAGAAACAGCCTCCAACGCTCCCACATAGACTCCTTAGAAGAATCACCGTGGTCATCTCCCTTCAGTGCATGCCTGGAAGTAACAGCCTCCAACGCTCCTACATAGACCCTTTAGAAGAATCACTGTGGCCGCCTCCCTTCAGCTCATGCCTGAAAGTAACAACCTCCAACGCTCCCACATAGACCCTTTAGAAGAATCACCGTGGCTCTCTGCCATCAGTGCATGCCTGGAAGTAAGAGCCTCCAACGCTCCCACATAGACCCTTTAGAAGAATCTCCGTGGCTGCCTCCCTTCAGCGCACACCTGGTAGTAACAGCTTCCAACGCTCCCACATAGACCCTTTCGAAGAATCTCGGTGGCTGCCTAACTTCAATGCACGCCTAGAAGTAACAGCCTCCATCGCTCCCACATAGACCCTTTAGAAGAATCTCGGTGGCTTCCTCCCTTCAACAAAGGCCTGGAAGTAACAGCCTCCAACACTCCCACAGAGACCCTTTAGAAGAATCTCCGTGGCTGCCTCCCTTCAGCTCATGCCTGGAAGTAACAGCCTCCAACGCTCCAACATAGACCCTTTAGAGGAATCACCGTGGCTCTCTGCCATCAGTGCATGCCTGGAAGTAAGAGCCTCCAACGCTCCCACATAGACCCTTTAGAAGAATCTCCGTGGCTGCCTCCCTTCAGCGCACGCCTGGAAGTAACAGCCTCTAACGCTCCCACATAGACCCTTTAGAAGAATCTCCGTGGCTGCCTCCCTTCAGCTCATGCCTGGAAGTAACAGCCTCCAACACTCCCACATAGACCCTTTAGAAGAATCACCGTAGCTCTCTGCCATCAGTGCATGCCTGGAAGTAAGAGCCTCCAACGCTCCCACATAGACCCTTTAGAAGAATCTCGGTGGCTGCCTAACTTCAACGCACGCCTAGAAGTAACAGCCTCCATCGCTTCCACATAGACCCTTTAGAAGAATCTCTGTGGCTTCCTCCCTTCAACAAAGGCCTGGAAGTAACAGCCTCCAACGCTCCCACATAGACCCTTTAGTAGAATCTCCGTGGCTGTCTCCCTTCAGCGCACGCCTGGAAGTAATAGCCTCTAACGCTCCCACATAGACCCTTTAGAAGAATCTCTGTGGCCCCCTCCCTTCAGTGCATGCCTGGAAGTAACAGCCTCCAACGCTCCCACATAGACCCTTTAGAAGAATCACTGTGGCCGCCTCCCTTCAGAGCACGCCTGAAAGTAACAGCCTCCAACGCTCCCACATAGACACTTTAGAAGAATAACCGTGGCTGCCTCCCTTCAGCGCATGGCCCGATGTAAGAGCCTTCAAACGCTCCCACATAGACCCTTTAGAAGAATCACTGTGGCTGCCTCCCTTCAGCGCATGCCTGGAAGTAACAGCCTCCAACGCTCCCACATAGACCCTTTAGAAGAATCACCGTGGCTGCCTCCCTTCAGTGCAGGTCTGGAAGTAACAGCCTTCAAGGCTCCCACATAGATCCTTTCGAAGAATCACCGTGGCTGCCTCCCTTTAGCGCATGCCTAGAAGTAACAGCCTCCAACGCTCCCACATAGACCCTTTAGGAGAATTACTGTGGCCGCCTTACTTCAAAGCACGCCTGGAAGTAACAGCCTCCAACGCACCAACATAGAACTTTAGAAGAATCTCTGTGGCTGCCTGCCTTCAGGGCATGGCTGGAAGTAAGAGCCTCCAACGCTCCCACATGGACCCTTTAGAAGAATCACCGTTGCTGCCTGCTCTCAGTGCATGCCTGAAAATAAGAGCCTCCAACGCTCCCACATGGACTCTTTAGTAGAATCTATGTGGCTGCCTCCCGTCAGCTCATGCCTGGATGTAAGAGCCTCCAACGCTCCCACATAGACCCTTTAGAAGAATCTCCGTAGCTGCCTCCCTTCAGCGCACACCTGGAAGTCACAGCTTCCAACGCTCCCACATAGACCCTTTAGAAGAATCACCGTGGCTGCCTCCCTTCAGCACACACTTGGAAGTAACAGCCTTCAACGCTCCCACATAGACTCTTTAGAAGAATCACCATGGCCGCCTCCCTTCAGCGCCTGCTTGGAAGAAACAGCCTCCAACGCTCCCACATAGACTCCTTAGAAGAATCACCGTGGTCACCTCCCTTCAGTGCATGCCTGGAAGTAACAGCCTCCAACGCTCCTACATAGACCCTTTAGAAGAATCTCCGTGGCTGCCTCCCTTCAGCTCATGCCTGGAAGTAACAGCCTCCAACGCTCCCACATAGACCCTTTAGAAGAATCACCGTGGCTCTCTGCCATCAGTGCATGCCTGGAAGTAAGAGCCTCCAACGCTCCCACATAGACCCTTTAGAAGAATCTCCGTGGCTGCCTCCCTTCAGCGCACACCTGGTAGTAACAGCCTCCAACGCTCCCACATAGACCCTTTCGAAGAATCTCGGTGGCTGCCTAACTTCAACGCACGCCTAGAAGTAACAGCCTCCATCGCTTCCACATAGACCCTTTAGAAAAATCTCGGTGGCTTCCTCCCTTCAACGCAGGCCTGGAAGTAACAGCCTCCAAAGCTCCCACATAGACCCTTTAGTAGAATCTCCGTGGCTGTCTCCCTTCAGCGCACGCCTGGAAGTAATAGCCTCTAACGCTCCCACATAGACCCTTTAGTAGAATCTCCGTGGCTGCCTCCCTTCAGCGCACACCCGGAAGTAGCAGCCTCCAACGCTCCCACATGGACTCTTAAGAAGAATCACTGTGGCTGCCTGCTCTCAGTGCATGCCTGAAAATAAGAGCCTCCAACGCTCCCACATGGACTCTTTAGAAGAATCTATGTGGCTGCCTCCCGTCAGCTCATGCCTGGATTTAAGAGCATCCAACGCTCCCACATAGACCCTTTAGAATAATCTCCGTATCTGCCTCCCTTCAGCGCACACCTGGAAGTAACAGCCTCCAACGCTCCCACATAGACCCTTTAGAAGAATCACCGTGGCTGCCTCCCTTCAGCGCACACTTGGAAGTAACAGCCTTCAACGCTCCCACATAGACCCTTAAGAAGAATCACCATGGCCGCCTCCCTTCAGCGCCTGCTTGGAAGAAACAGCCTCCAAGGCTCCCACATAGACTCCTTAGAAGAATCACTGTGGTCACCTCCCTTCATTGCATGCCTGGAAGTAACAACCTCCACCGCTCCTACATAGACCCTTTAGAAGAATCTCCGTGGCTGCCTCCCTTCAGCTCATGCCTGGAAGTAACAGCCTCCAACACTCCCACATAGACCCTTTAGAGGAATCACCGTGGCTCTCTGCCATCAGTGCATGCCTGGAAGTAAGAGCCTCCAAAGCTCCCACATAGACCCTTTAGAAGAATCTCCGTGGCTGCCTCCCTTCAGCGCACGCCTGGTAGTAACAGCCTCTAATGCTCCCACATAGACCCTTTAGAAGAATCACTGTGGTTGCCTCCCTTCAGCGCAGGACTGGAAGTAACAGCCCCCAACACTCACACATAGACTCTTTAGAAGAATCACCATGGCCGCCTGCCATCAGCGCATGCCTGGAAGTAACAGCCTCCAACGCTCCCACATAGACTCTTCGGAAGAATCACAGTGGCTGACTTCTTTCAGCACACGCCTGGAAGTAACAGCCTCCAACGCTCACATATAGACCCTTTAGAAGAATCTCCGTGGCCGCCTCCCTTCCTCGCAGGCCTGGAAGTAAGAGCCTCCAACGCTCCCACATAGACCATATAGAAGAATCTCCGTGGCCACCTCTCTTCAGCGCATGCCTGGAAGTAACAGCCTCCAACGCACCCACAAGGACCCTTCAGAAAAATCACTGTGGCTGCCTCCCTTCAGCGCACGCCTGGAAGTAACAGCCTCCAACGCTCCCACATACACCCTTTAGAAGAATCTCCGTGCCCGCCTGCCATCAGTGCATGCCTGGAAGTAAGAGCCTCCAACGCTCCCACATAGACCCTTTAGAAGAATCACCGTGGTTGCCTCCCTTCAGCGCAGGCCTGAAAGTTCCTACAAGGACCCTTCAGAAGAATCACCGTGGCTGCCTCCCTTCAGCGCAGGGCTGGAAGTCAGAGCCTCCAACGCTCCCACATAGACCCTTTAGAAGAGTGACCGTGGCTGCCTCCCTTCAGTGCAGGCCTGGAAGTAACAGCCTCCAACGCTCCCACATAGACCCTTTAGAAGAATCACTGTGGCTGCCTCCCTTCAGAGCACGCCTGGAAGTTACAGCCTCCAACGCTCCCACATAGACCCTTTAGAAGAATCACCATGGCCATCTGTCATCAGTGCATGCCTAGAAGTAACAGCCTCCAACGCTCCCACATAGACCCTTCAGAAGAATCACCGTAGTCGCCTCCCTTCAGCGCAGGCCTGTAAGTAACAGCCTCCAAGCTCCAACATAGACCCTTTAGAAGAACCTCCGCGGCCGCCTCCCTTCAGCGCAGGCCTGGAAGTAAGAGCCTCCAAAGCTCCCACATTGACCCTTTAGAAGAATCACCGTGGCTGCCTCCCTTCAGAGCACGCCTGGAAGTAACAGCCTCCAATGCTCCCACATAGATCCTTTAGAAGAATCACTGTGGCCGCCTGCCATCATCGCATGCCTCGAAGTAACAGCCTCCAACGCTCCCACATAGACCCTTTAGAAGAATCACCGTGGCTGACTCCCTTCAGCGCATGGCTGGAAGTAACAGCTTCCAAACACTCCCACAAAGACCCTTTAGAAGAATCTCCGTGGCCGCCTGCCATCAGCGCATGCCTGGAAGTAACAGCATCCAATGCTCCCACATGGACTCCTTTGAAGAATCTCCGTGGCCGCCTCCCTTCAGCACCCGCCAGAAGTAACAGCCTCCAACGCTCCCACATGTCTCCTTAGAAGAATCTCCGTGGCCACCTCCCTTCAGCGCATGCCTGGAAGTAAGAGCCTCCAACGCTCCCACATAGACCCTTTAGAAGAATCTCCGTGGCTGCCTCCCTTCAGTGCACGGCTGGAAGTAACAGCCTCCAGTGCTTCCACATAGACCCTTTAGAAGAATCTTTGTGGCTGCCTCCTTTCAGTGCACGCCTGCTCCCACATAGACCCTATTGAAGAATCTCTGTGGTTGCCTCCCATCAGCGCACACCTGGAAGTAACAGCCTCCAACGCTCTCACATAGACTCTTTAGAAGAATCTCCGTTGCTGCCTCCCTTCAACGCACGCCTGGAAGTAACAGCCTCCAACGCTCCCACATAGACTCCTTAGAAGAATCACCATTGCCGCCTCCCTTCAGCTCATGCCTGGAAGTAACAGCCTCCTATGCTCCCACATAGACTCCTTAGAAGAATCTCCGTGGCAGCCTCCCTTCAGCGCATGCCTGGAAGTAACAGCCTCCAACGCTCCCACATAGACCCTTTAGAAAAATCACTGTGGCCGCCTCGCTTCAGCGCACGCCTGGAAGTAACAGCCTCCAACGCTCCCATACAGACTCTTTAGAAGAATCACTTTGGCTGCCTCCCTTCAGCGCACACCTGGAAGTAACAGCCTCCAATGCTCCTACATAGACCCTTTAGAAGAATCTCTGTGGCTGCCTCCCTTCAGCGCACTCCTGGAAGTAACAGCCTCCAACGCTCCCACACAGACCTTTTAGAAGAATCTCAGTGGCTACCTCCCTTGAGCGCACGCCTGGCAGTATCAGCCTCCAACGCTCTCACACAGACCCTTTAGAAGAATCTCCGTGTCTGCCTCCCTTCAGCGCATGCCTGGAAGTAACAGCCTCCAACGCTGCCACATAGACCCTTCAGAAGAATCACCGTGGTCGCGTCCCTTCAGCACACGCCTGGAAGTAAGAGCCTCCAACGCTCCCACATAGACCCTTTAGAAGAATCACTGTGGCCGTCTCCCTTCAGCGCAGGCCTGGAAGTAACAGCCTCCAACGCTCCCACATAGACCCTTCAGAAGAATCACCGTGGTCGCCTCACTTCAGCGCAGGCCTGTAAGTAACAGCCTCCAACGCTCCCACTTAGACCCTTTAGAAGAATCTCCGTGGCCGCCTCCCTTCAGCGGAGGCCTGGAAGTAAGAGCCTCTAACGCTCCCACATAGACCCTTTAGACGAATCACCGTGGCTGCCTCCCTTCAGCGCATGCCTGGAAGTAAGAGCCTCCAACGCTCCCACATAGACCCTTTAGAAGAATCACCGTGGCTGCCTCCCTTCAGTGCAGGCCTGGAAGTAACAGCCTCCAACGCTCCCACATAGACCCTTTAGAAGAATCACCGTGGCTGCCTCCCTTCAGAGCACGCCTGGAAGTAACAGCCTCTAATGCTCCCAAATAGACCCTTTAGAAGAATCTCCGTGGCTGCCTCCCTTCAGTTAATGCCTGGAAGCAACAGCCTCCAACGCTCCCACATAGACCCTTTAGAAGAATCACCGTGGCTCTCTGCCATCAGTGCATGCCTGGAAGTAGGAGCCTCCAACGCTCCCACATAGACCCTTTAGAAGAATCTCCGTGGCTGCCTCCCTTCAGCGCACACCTGGTAGTAAGAGCCTCCAACGCTCCCACATAGACCCTTTCGAAGAATCTCCGTGCCCGCCTGCCATCAGTGCATGCCTGGAAGTAAGAGCCTCCAACGCTCCCACATAGACCCTTTACAAGAATCACCGTGGTTGCCTCCCTTCAGCGCAGGCCTGAAAGTTCCTACAAAGACCCTTCAGAAGAATCACCGTGGCTGCCTCCCTTCAGCGCAGGCCTGGAAGTCAGAGCCTCCAACACTCCCACATAGACCCTTTAGAAGAGTGACCGTGGCTGCCTCCCTTCAGTGCAGGCCTGGAAGTAACAGCCTCCAACGCTCCCACATAGACCCTTTAGAAGAATCACTGTGGGTGCCTCCCTTCAGAGCACGCCTGGAAGTTACAGTCTCCAACGCTCCCACATAGACCCTTTAGAAGAATCACTGTGGCCGTCTCCCTTCAGCGCAGGCCTGGAAGTAACAGCCTCCAACGCTCCCACATAGACCCTTCAGAAGAATCACCGTGGTCGCCTCACTTCAGCGCAGGCCTGTAAGTAACAGCCTCCAACGCTCCCACTTAGACCCATTAGAAGAATCTCCGTGGCCGCCTCCCTTCAGCGGAGGCCTGGAAGTAAGAGCCTCTAACGCTCCCACATAGACCCTTTAGACGAATCACCGTGGCTGCCTCCCTTCAGCGCATGCCTGGAAGTAAGAGCCTCCAACGCTCCCACATAGACCCTTTAGAAGAATCACCGTGGCTGCCTCCCTTCAGTGCAGGCCTGGAAGTAACAGCCTCCAACGCTCCCACATAGACCCTTTAGAAGAATCACCGTGGCTGCCTCCCTTCAGAGCACGCCTGGAAGTAACAGCCTCTAACGCTCCCACATAGACCCTTTAGAAGAATCTCCGTGGCTGCCTCCCTTCAGTTAATGCCTGGAAGCAACAGCCTCCAACGCTCCCACATAGACCCTTTAGAAGAATCACCGTGGCTCTCTGCCATCAGTGCATGCCTGGAAGTAGGAGCCTCCAACGCTCCCACATAGACCCTTTAGAAGAATCTCCGTGCCTGCCTCCCTTCAGCGCACACCTGGTAGTAAGAGCCTCCAACGCTCCCACATAGACCCTTTCGAAGAATCACCGTGGCTCTCTGCCATCAGTGCATGCCTGGAAGTAAGAGCCTCCAACGCTCCCACATAGACCCTTTAGAAGAATCTCCGTGGCTGCCTCCCTTCAGCGCACACCTGGTAGTAACAGCCTCCAACGCTCCCACATAGACCCTTTACAAGAATCACCGTGGTTGCCTCCCTTCAGCGCAGGCCTGAAAGTTCCTACAAAGACCCTTCAGAAGAATCACCGTGGCTGCCTCCCTTCAGCGCAGGCCTGGAAGTCAGAGCCTCCAACACTCCCACATAGACCCTTTAGAAGAGTGACCGTGGCTGCCTCCCTTCAGTGCAGGCCTGGAAGTAACAGCCTCCAACGCTCCCACATAGACCCTTTAGAAGAATCACTGTGGGTGCCTCCCTTCAGAGCACGCCTGGAAGTTACAGTCTCCAACGCTCCCACATAGACCCTTTAGAAGAATCACTGTGGCCGTCTCCCTTCAGCGCAGGCCTGGAAGTAACAGCCTCCAACGCTCCCACATAGACCCTTCAGAAGAATCACCGTGGTCGCCTCACTTCAGCGCAGGCCTGTAAGTAACAGCCTCCAACGCTCCCACTTAGACCCATTAGAAGAATCTCCGTGGCCGCCTCCCTTCAGCGGAGGCCTGGAAGTAAGAGCCTCTAACGCTCCCACATAGACCCTTTAGACGAATCACCGTGGCTGCCTCCCTTCAGCGCATGCCTGGAAGTAAGAGCCTCCAACGCTCCCACATAGACCCTTTAGAAGAATCACCGTGGCTGCCTCCCTTCAGTGCAGGCCTGGAAGTAACAGCCTCCAACGCTCCCACATAGACCCTTTAGAAGAATCACCGTGGCTGCCTCCCTTCAGAGCACGCCTGGAAGTAACAGCCTCTAACGCTCCCACATAGACCCTTTAGAAGAATCTCCGTGGCTGCCTCCCTTCAGTTAATGCCTGGAAGCAACAGCCTCCAACGCTCCCACATAGACCCTTTAGAAGAATCACCGTGGCTCTCTGCCATCAGTGCATGCCTGGAAGTAGGAGCCTCCAACGCTCCCACATAGACCCTTTAGAAGAATCTCCGTGGCTGCCTCCCTTCAGCGCACACCTGGTAGTAAGAGCCTCCAACGCTCCCACATAGACCCTTTCGAAGAATCTCCGTGCCCGCCTGCCATCAGTGCATGCCTGGAAGTAAGAGCCTCCAACGCTCCCACATAGACCCTTTACAAAAATCACCGTGGTTGCCTCCCTTCAGCGCAGGCCTGAAAGTTCCTACAAAGACCCTTCAGAAGAATCACCGTGGCTGCCTCCCTTCAGCGCAGGCCTGGAAGTCAGAGCCTCCAACACTCCCACATAGACCCTTTAGAAGAGTGACCGTGGCTGCCTCCCTTCAGTGCAGGCCTGGAAGTAACAGCCTCCAACGCTCCCACATAGACCCTTTAGAAGAATCACTGTGGGTGCCTCCCTTCAGAGCACGCCTGGAAGTTACAGTCTCCAACGCTCCCACATAGACCCTTTAGAAGAATCACCATGGCCATCTGTCATCAGTGCATGCCTAGAAGTAACAGCCTCCAACGCTCCCATATAGACCCTTCAGAAGAATCACCGTGGTCGCCTCCCTTCAGCGCAGGCCTATAAGTACCAGCCTCCAAGCTCCCACATAGACCCTTTAGAAGAATCTCCGCGGCCGCCTCACCTCAGCGCAGGCCTGGAAGTAAGAGCCTCCAAAGCTCCCACATTGACCCTTTAGAAGAATCACCGTGGCTGCCTCCCTTCAGAGCACGCCTGGAAGTAACAGCCTCCAATGCTCCCACATAGATCCTTTAGAAGAATCACTGTGGCCGCCTGCCATCAGCGCATGCCTCGAAGTAACAGCCTCCAACGCTCCCACATAGACCCTTTAGAAGAATCACCGTGGCTGACTCCCTTCAGGGCATGGCTGGAAGTAACAGCCTCCAAACACTCCCACAAAGACCCTTTAGAAGAATCTCCGTGGCTGCCTGCCATCAGCGCATGCCTGGAAGTAACAGCATCCAATGCTCCCACATGGACTCCTTTGAAGAATCTCCGTGGCCGCCTCCCTTCAGCACACGCCAGAAGTAACAGCCTCCAACGCTCCCACATAGACCCTTTAGAAGAATCTCCGTGGCTGCCTCCCTTCAGTGCACGGCTGGAAGTAACAGCCTCCAGTGCTTCCACATAGACCCTTTAGAAGAATCTTTGTGGCTGCCTCCTTTCAGTGCACGCCTGCTCCCACATAGACCCTTTTGAAGAATCTCCGTGGTTGCCTCCCATCAGCGCACACCTGGAAGTAACAGCCTCCAACGCTCTCACATAGACTCTTTAGAAGAATCTCCGTTGCTGCCTCCCTTCAGCGCACGCCTGGAAGTAACAGCCTCCAACGCTCCCACATAGACTCCTTAGAAGAATCACCGTGGCTGCCTCCCTTCAGCGCATGCCTGGAAGTAACAGCCTCCAACGCTCCCACATAGACCCTTTAGAAAAATCACTGTGGCCGCCTCCCTTCTGCGCACACCTGGAAGTAACAGCCTCCAACGCTCCCATACAGACTCTTTAGAAGAATCACTTTGGCTGCCTCCCTTCAGCGCACACCTGGAAGTAACAGCCTCCAATGCTCCCACATAGACCCTTTAGAAGAATCTCTGTGGCTGCCTCCCTTCAGCGCACTCCTGGAAGTAACAGCCTCCAACGCTCCCACACAGACCCTTTAGAAGAATCTCAGTGGCTGCCTCCCTTGAGCGCACACCTGGCAGTATCAGCCTCCAACGCTCTCACACAGACCCTTTAGAAGAATCTCCGTGTCTGCCTCCCTTCAGCGCATGCCTGGAAGTAACAGCCTCCAACGCTGCCACATAGACCCTTCAGAAGAATCACCGTGGTCGCGTCCCTTCAGCACACGCCTGGAAGTAAGAGCCTCCAACGCTCCCACATAGACCCTTTAGAAGAATCACCGTGGCCGTCTCCCTTCAGCGCAGGCCCGGAAGTAACAGCCTCCAACGCTCCCACATAGACCCTTCAGAAGAATCACCGTGGTCGCCTCACTTCAGCGCAGGCCTGTAAGTAACAGCCTCCAACGCTCCCACTTAGACCCTTTAGAAGAATCTCCGTGGCCGCCTCCCTTCAGCGCAGGCCTGGAAGTAAGAGCCTCCAACGCTCCCACATAGACCCTTTAGACGAATCACCGTGGCTGCCTCCCTTCAGCGCATGCCTGGAAGTAACAGCCTCCAACGCTCCCATATAGACTCTTTAGAAGAATCTCCGTGGCTGCCTCCCTTCAGAGCATGCCTGGAAGTAACAGCCTCCAACGCTCCCACATAGATTCTTTGGAAGAATCACAGTGGCTGCCTCCCTTCAGCGCACGCCTGGAAGTAACAGCCTCCAATGCTCACATATAGGCCCTTTAGAAGAATCTCCGTGGCCGCCTCTCTTTAGCGCATGCCTGGAAGTAACAGCCTCTAACGCTCCCACATAGACCCTTTAGAATAATCACCGTGGCTGCCTCCCTTCAGAGCACGCCTGGAAGTAACAGCCTCTAATGCTCCCAAATAGACCCTTTAGAAGAATCTCCGTGGCTGCCTCCCTTCAGTTAATGCCTGGAAGTAACAGCCTCCAACGCTCCCACATAGACCCTTTAAAAGAATCACCGTGGCTCTATGCCATCAGTGCATGCCTGGAAGTAGGAGCCTCCAACGCTCCCACATAGACCCTTTAGAAGAATCTCCGTGGCTGCCTCCCTTCAGCGCACACCTGGTAGTAAGAGCCTCCAACGTTCCCACATAGACCCTTTCGAAGAATCTCGGTGGCTGCCTAACTTCAACGCACACCTAGAAGTAACAGCCTCCATCGCTTCCACATAGACCCTTTCGAAGAATCTCAGTGGCTTCCTCCCTTCAACACACGCCTGGAAGTAACAGCCTCCAACGCTCCCACATAGACCCTTTAGTAGAATCTCCATGGCTGCCTCCCTTCAGAACACGCCTGGAAGTAATAGCTTATAACGCTCCCACATAGACCCTTTAGTAAAATCTCAGTGGCTGCCTCCCTTCAGCGCACACCCGGAAGTAGCAGCCTCCAATGCTCCCACATAGACCCTTTAGATGAATCTCTTTGGCTGCCTCCCTTCAGCGCATGCCTGGAAGTAAGAGCCTCCAACGCTCCCACATAGACCCTTTAGAAGAATCTCCTTGGCCGCCTCCCTTCAGCGCACGCCTGGAAGTAACAGCCTCCAACGCTCCCATATAGACTATTTAGAAGAATCTCCGTGGCTGCCTCCCTTCAGAGCATGCCTGGAAGTAACAGCCTCCAATGCTCCCACATAGATACTTTGGAAGAATCACAGTGGCTGCCTCCCTTCAGCGCACGCCTGGAAGTAACAGCCTCCAACGCTCACATATAGACCCTTTAGAAGAATCTCCGTGGCCGCCTCTCTTTAGCGCATGCCTGGAAGTAACAGCCTCCAACGCACCCACAAAGACCCTTCAGAAGAATCTCTGTGGCTGCCTCCCTTCAGCGCACGCCTGGAAATAACAGCCTCCAACGCTCCCACATAGACCCTTCAGAAGAATCTCCGTGGCCACCTCCCTTCAGCGCACGCCTGGAAGTAACAGCCACTAACGCTCCCACATAGACCCTTTAGTAGAATCACTGTGGCCGCCAGCCATCAGCGCATGCCTGGAAGTAACAGCCTCCAACGCTCCCTCCTAGACCCTTTAGAAGAATCACCGCGGTTGCCTCCCTTCAGCGCAGGCCTGGAAGTAACAGCCTCCAACGCACTCACAAAGACCCTTCAGAAGAATCTCCGTGGCCACCTCCCTTCAGCGCACGCCTGAAAGTAACAGCCTCTAACGCTCCCACATAGACCCTTTAGAAGAAACATTGTGGCCGCCTCCCTTCAGCGCATGTCCGGAAGTAATAGCCTCTAACGCTCCCACATAGACCCTTTAGTAGAATCACTGTGGCCGCCAGCCATCAGCGCATGCCTGGAAGTAACAGCCTCCAACGCTCCCTCATAGACCCTTTAGAAGAATCACTGCGGTTGCCTCCCTTCAGCGCAGGCCTGGAAGTAACAGCCTCTAACGCTCCCACATAGACCCTTTAGAAGAATCACTGTGGTTGCCTCCCTTCAGCGCAGGACTGGAAGTAACAGCCTCCAACGCTCACACATAGACCCTTTAGAAGAATCACCATGGCCGCCTGCCATCAGCGCATGCCTGGAAGTAACAGCCTCCAACGCTCCCACATAGACTCTTCGGAAGAATCACAGTGGCTGCCTTCTTTCAGCACACGCCTGGAAGTAACAGCCTCCAACGCTCACATATAAAGCCTTTATAAGAATCTCCGTGGCCGCCTCCCTTCCTCGCAGGCCTGGAAGTAAGAGCCTCCAACGCTCCCACATAGACCCTTTAGAAGAATCTCCTTGGCCGCCTCCCTTCAGCGCACGCCTGGAAGTAACAGCCTCCAACGCTCCCATATAGACTCTTTAGAAGAATCTCCGTGGCTGCCTCCCTTCAGAGCATGCCTGGAAGTAACAGCCTCCAACGCTCCCACATAGATTCTTTGGAAGAATCACAGTGGTTGCCTCCCTTCAGCGCACGCCTGGAAGTAACAGCCTCCAACGCTCACATATAGACCCTTTAGAAGAATCTCCGTGGCCGCCTCTCTTTAGCGCATGCCTGGAAGTAACAGCCTCCAACGCACCCACAAAGACCCTTCAGAAGAATCTCCGTGGCTGCCTCCCTTCAGCGCACGCCTGGAAATAACAGCCTCCAACGCTCCCACATAGACCCCTCAGAAGAATCTCCGTGGCCACCTCCCTTCAGCGCACGCCTGGAAGTAACAGCCTCTAACGCTCCCACATAGACCCTTTAGTAGAATCACTGTGGCAGCCAGCCATCAGCGCATGCCTGGAAGTAACAGCCTCCAACGCTCCCTCATAGACCCTTTAGAAGAATCACTGTGGTTGCCAGCCATCAGCGCATGCCTGGAAGTAACAGCCTCCAACGCTCTCACATAGACCCTTCAGAAGAATCTCCGTGGCCACCTCCCTTCAGAGCACGCCTGGAAGTAAGAGCCTCCAAAGCTCCCACATAGACCCTTTAGAAGAATCTCCTTGGCTGCCTCCCTTCAGCGCACGCCTGGAAGTAACAGCCTCCAACGCTCCCATATAGACTCTTTAGAAGAATCTCCGTGGCTGCCTCCCTTCAGAGCATGCCTGGAAGTAACAGCCTCCAACGCTCCCACATAGATTCTTTGGAAGAATCACAGTGGCTGCCTCCCTTCAGCGCACGCCTGGAAGTAACAGCCTCCAACGCTCACATATAGGCCCTTTAGAAGAATCTCCGTGGCCGCCTCTCTTTAGCGCATGCCTGGAAGTAACAGCCTCCAACGCACCCACAAAGACCCTTCAGAAGAATCTCCGTGGCTGCCTCCCTTCAGCGCACGCCTGGAAATAACAGCCTCCAACGCTCCCACATAGACCCTTCAGAAGAATCTCCGTGGCCACCTCCCTTCAGCGCACGCCTGGAAGTAACAGACTCTAACGCTCCCACATAGACCCTTTAGTAGAATCACTGTGTCCGCCAGCCATCAGCGCATGCCTGGAACTAACAGCCTCCAACGCTCCCTCATAGACCCTTTAGAAGAATCACCGCGGTTGCCTCCCTTCAGCGCATGTCCGGAAGTAATAGCCTCTAACGCTCCCACATAGACCCTTTAGTAGAATCACTGTGGCCGCCAGCCATCAGCGCATGCCTGGAAGTAACAGCCTCCAACGCTCCCACATAGACCCATTAGAAGAAACATTGTGGCCGCCTCCCTTCAGCGCATGTCCAGAAGTAATAGCCTCTAACGCTCCCACATAGACCCTTTAGTAGAATCACTGTGGCCGCCAGCCATCAGCGCATGCCTGGAAGTAACAGCCTCCAACGCTCCCTCATAGACCCTTTAGAAGAATCACTGCGGTTGCCTCCCTTCAGCGCAGGCCTGGAAGTAACAGCCTCTAACGCTCCCACATAGAGCCTTTAGAAGAATCACTGTGGTTGCCTCCCTTCAGCGCAGGACTGGAAGTAACAGCCTCCAACGCTCACACATAGACTCTTTAGAAGAATCACCATGGCCGCCTGCCATCAGCGCATGCCTGGAAGTAACAACCTCCAACGCTCCCACATAGACTCTTCGGGAGAATCACAGTGGCTGCCTTCTTTCAGCACACGCCTGGAAGTAACAGCCTCCAACGCTCACATATAGACCCTTTAGAAGAATCTCCGTGGCCGCCTCCCTTCCTCGCAGGCCTGGAAGTAAGAGCCTCCAACGCTCCCACATAGACCATTTAGAAGAATCTCCGTGGCCACCTCTCTTCAGCGCATGCCTGGAAGTAACAGCCTCCAACGCAACCACCAGGACCCTTCAGAAAAATCACCGTGGCTGCCTCCCTTCAGCGCACGCCTGGAAGTAACAGCCTCCAACGCTCCCACATACACCCTTTAGAAGAATCTCCGTGGCTCTCTGCCATCAGTGGATGCCTGGAAGTAACAGCCTCCAATGCTCCCACATAGACCCTTTAGAAGAATCTCCATGTCTGCCTCCCTTCAGCGCACTCCTGTAAGTAACAGCCTCCAACGCTCCCACATAGACCCTTCAGAAGAATCTCCGTGCCCGCCTGCCAACAGTGCATGCCTGGAAGTAAGAGCCTCCAACGCTCCCACATAGACCCTTTAGAAGAATCACCGTGGTTGCCTCCCTTCAGCGCAGGCCTGAAAGTTCCTACAAAGACCTTCAGAAGAATCACCGTGGCTGCCTCCCTTCATCGCAGCCCTGGAAGTAACAGCCTCCAACGCTCTCACATAGACCCTTTAGAAGAATCACTGTGGCTGCCTCCCTTCAGAGCACGCCTGGAAGTTACAGCCTCCAACGCTCCCACATAGACCCTTTAGAAGAATCACCATGGCCATCTGTCATCAGTGCATGCCTAGAAGTAACAGCCTCCAACGCTCCCACATAGACCCTTCAGAAGAATCACTGTGGTCGCCTCCCTTCAGCGCAGGCCTGTAAGTAACAGCCTCCAAGCTCCCACATAGACCCTTTAGAAGAATCTCCGTGGCCGCCTGCCATCAGCGCATGCCTGGAAGTAACAGCATCCAATGCTCCCACATGGACTCCTTTGAAGAATCTCGTGGCCGCCTCCCTTCAGCACACGCCAGAAGTAACAGCCTCCAACGCTCCCATATGTCTCCTTAGAAGAATCTCCGTGGTCACCTCCCTTCAGCGCATGCCTGGAAGTAAGAGCCTCCAACGCTCCCACATAGACCCTTTAGAAGAATCTCCGTGGCTGCCTCCCTTCAGTGCTCGGCTGGAAGTAATAGCCTCCAGTGCTTCCACATAGACCCTTTAGAAGAATCTTTGTGGCTGCCTCCTTTCAGTGCACGCCTGCTCCCACATAGACCCTTTTGAAGAATCTCCGTGGTTGCCTCCCATCAGCGCACACCTGGAAGTAACAGCCTCCAACGCTCTCACATAGACTCTTTAGAAGAATCTCCGTTGCTGCCTCCCTTCAGCGCACGCCTGGAAGTAACAGCCTCTAACGCTCCCACATAGACCCTTTAGAAGAAACATTGTGGCCGCCTCCCTTCAGCGCATGTCCGGAAGTAATAGCCTCTAACGCTCCCACATAGACCCTTTAGAAGAATCACTGTGGTTGCTTCCCTTCAGCGCAGGACTGGAAGTAACAGCCTCCAACGCTCACACATAGACTCTTTAGAAGAATCACCATGGCCGCCTGCCATCAGTGCATGCCTGGAAGTACGAGCCTCCAACGCTCCCACATAGACCCTTTAGAAGAATCACCGTGGTTGCCTCCCTTCAGCGCAGGCCTGAAAGTTCCTACAAAGACCCTTCAGAAGAATCACCGTGGCTGCCTCCCTTCAGCGTAGGCCTGGAAGTAACAGCCTCCAACGCTCCCACATACACCCTTTAGAAGAATCTCCGTGGCTCTCTGCCATCAGTGGATGCCTGGAAGTAACAGCCTCCAATGCTCCCACATAGACCCTTTAGAAGAATCTCCATGTCTGCCTCCCTTCAGCGCACTCCTGTAAGTAACAGCCTCCAACGCTCCCACATAGACCCTTCAGAAGAATCTCCGTGCCCGCCTGCCAACAGTGCATGCCTGGAAGTAAGAGCCTCCAACGCTCCCACATAGACCCTTTAGAAGAATCACCGTGGTTGCCTCCCTTCAGCGCAGGCCTGAAAGTTCCTACAAAGACCTTCAGAAGAATCACCGTGGCTGCCTCCCTTCATCGCAGCCCTGGAAGTAACAGCCTCCAACGCTCTCACATAGACCCTTTAGAAGAATCACTGTGGCTGCCTCCCTTCAGAGCACGCCTGGAAGTTACAGCCTCCAACGCTCCCACATAGACCCTTTAGAAGAATCACCATGGCCATCTGTCATCAGTGCATGCCTAGAAGTAACAGCCTCCAACGCTCCCACATAGACCCTTCAGAAGAATCACCGTGGTCGCCTCCCTTCAGCGCAGGCCTGTAAGTAACAGCCTCCAAGCTCCCACATAGACCCTTTAGAAGAATCTCCGTGGCCGCCTGCCATCAGCGCATGCCTGGAAGTAACAGCATCCAATGCTCCCACATGGACTCCTTTGAAGAATCTCGTGGCCGCCTCCCTTCAGCACACGCCAGAAGTAACAGCCTCCAACGCTCCCATATGTCTCCTTAGAAGAATCTCCGTGGTCACCTCCCTTCAGCGCATGCCTGGAAGTAAGAGCCTCCAACGCTCCCACATAGACCCTTTAGAAGAATCTCCGTGGCTGCCTCCCTTCAGTGCTCGGCTGGAAGTAATAGCCTCCAGTGCTTCCACATAGACCCTTTAGAAGAATCTTTGTGGCTGCCTCCTTTCAGTGCACGCCTGCTCCCACATAGACCCTTTTGAAGAATCTCCGTGGTTGCCTCCCATCAGCGCACACCTGGAAGTAACAGCCTCCAACGCTCTCACATAGACTCTTTAGAAGAATCTCCGTTGCTGCCTCCCTTCAGCGCACGCCTGGAAGTAACAGCCTCTAACGCTCCCACATAGACCCTTTAGAAGAAACATTGTGGCCGCCTCCCTTCAGCGCATGTCCGGAAGTAATAGCCTCTAACGCTCCCACATAGACCCTTTAGAAGAATCACTGTGGTTGCTTCCCTTCAGCGCAGGACTGGAAGTAACAGCCTCCAACGCTCACACATAGACTCTTTAGAAGAATCACCATGGCCGCCTGCCATCAGTGCATGCCTGGAAGTACGAGCCTCCAACGCTCCCACATAGACCCTTTAGAAGAATCACCGTGGTTGCCTCCCTTCAGCGCAGGCCTGAAAGTTCCTACAAAGACCCTTCAGAAGAATCACCGTGGCTGCCTTCCTTCAGCGTAGGCCTGGAAGTCAGAGCCTCCAACGCTCCCACAGAGACCCTTTAGAAGAGTGACCGTGGCTGCCTCCCTTCAGTGCAGGCCTGGAAGTAACAGCCTCCAACGCTCCCACATAGACCCTTTAGAAGAATCACCATGGCATCTGTCATCAGTGCATGCCTAGAAGTAACAGCCTCCAACGCTCCCACATAGACCCTTCAGAAGAATCACCGTGGTCGCCTCCCTTCAGCGCAGGCCTGTAAGTAACAGCCTCCAATATCCCACATAGACCCTTTAGAAGAATATCCGCGGCCGCCTCCCTTCAGCGCAGGCCTGGAAGTTAGAGCCTCCAACGCTCCCACATTGACCCTTTAGAAGAATCACCGTGGCTCCCTCCCTTCAGAGCACGCCTGGAAGTAACAGCCTCCAACGCTCCCACTTAGATCCTTTAGAAGAATCACTGTGGCCGCCTGCCATCAGTGCATGCCTCGAAGTAACAGCCTCCAACGCTCCCACATAGACCCTTTAGAAGAATCACCGTGGCTGACTCCCTTCAGCGCATGGCTGGAAGTAACAGCCTCCAAACACTCCCACAAAGACCCTTTAGTAGAATCTCCGTGGCCGCCTGCCATCAGCGCATGCCTGGAAGTAACAGCATCCAATGCTCCCACATGGACTCCTCTGAAGAATCTCCGTGGCCGCCTCCCTTCAGCACACGCCAGAAGTAACAGCCTCCAACGCTCCCACATGTCTCCTTAGAAGAATCTCCGTGGCCACCTCCCTTCAGCGCATGCCTGGAAGTAAGAGCCTCCAACGCTCCCACATAGACCCTTTAGAAGAATCTCCGTGGCTGCCTCCCTTCAGTGCACGGCTGGAAGTAACAGCCTCCAGTGCTTCCACATAGACCCTTTAGAAGAATCTTTGTGGCTGCCTCCTTTCAGTGCACGCCTGCTCCCACATAGACCCTTTTGAAGAATCTCCGTGGTTGCCTCCCATCAGCGCACACCTGGAAGTAACAGCCTCCAACGCTCTCACATAGACTCTTTAGAAGAATCTCCGTTGCTGCCTCCCTTTAGCGCACGCCTGGAAGTAACAGCCTCCAACGCTCCCACATAGACTCCCTAGAAGAATCACCATTGCCGCCTCCCTTCCGTTCATACCTGGAAGTAACAGCCTCCTATGCTCCCACATAGACTCCCTAGAAGAATCTCCGTGGCAGCCTCCCTTCAGCGCATGCCTGGAAGTAACAGCCTCCAACGCTCCCACATAGACCATTTAGAAAAATCACTGTGGCCGCCTCACTTCAGCGCACGCCTGGAAGTAACAGCCTCCAACGCTCCCACATAGACTCTTGGGAAGAATCACAGTGGCTGCCTTCTTTCAGCACACGCCTGGAAGTAACAGCCTCCAACGCTCACATATAGACCCTTTAGAAGAATCTCCGTGGCTGCCTCCCTTCCTCGCAGGCCTGGAAGTAAGAGCCTCCAACGCTCCTACATAGACCATTTAGAAGAATCTCCGTGGCCACCTCTCTTCAGCGCATGCCTGGAAGTAACAGCCTCCAACGCACCCACAAGGACCCTTCAGAAAAATCACCGTGGCTGCCTCCCTTCAGCGCACGCCTGGAAGTAACAGCCTCCAACGCTCCCACATACACCCTTTAGAAGAATCTCCGTGGCTCTCTGCCATCAGTGGATGCCTGGAAGTAACAGCCTCCAATGCTCCCACATAGACCCTTTAGAAGAATCTCCATGTCTGCCTACCTTCAGCGCACTCCTGGAAGTAACAGCCTCCAACGCTCCCACATAGACCCTTTAGAAGACTCTCCGTGCCCGCCTGACATCAGTGCATGCCTGGAAGTAAGAGCCTCCAACGCTCTCACATAGACCCTTTAGAAGAATCACCGTGGTTGCCTCCCTTCAGCGCAGGCCTGAAAGTTCCTACAAAGACCCTTCAGAAGAATCACTGTGGCTGCCTCCCTTCAGCGTAGGCCTGGAAGTCAGAGCCTCCAACGCTCCCACAGAGACCCTTTAGAAGAGTGACCGTGGCTGCCTCCCTTCAGTGCAGGCCTGGAAGTAACAGCCTCCAACGCTCCCACATAGACCCTTTAGAAGAATCACTTTGGCTGCCTCCCTTCAGAGCACGCCTGGAAGTTACAGCCTCCAACGCTCCCACATAGACCCTTTAGAAGAATCACCATGGCATCTGTCATCAGTGCATGCCTCGAAGTAACAGCCTCCAACGCTCCCACATAGACCCTTCAGAAGAATCACCGTGGTCGCCTCCCTTCAGCGCAGGCCTGTAAGTAACAGCCTCCAAGCTCCCACATAGACCCTTTAGAAGAATATCCGCGGCCGCCTCCCTTCAGCGCAGGCCTGGAAGTAAGAGCCTCCAACGCTCCCACATTGACCCTTTAGAAGAATCACCGTGGCTGCCTCCCTTCAGAGCACGCCTGGAAGTAACAGCCTCCAACGCTCCCACATAGATCCTTTAGAAGAATCACTGTGGCCGCCTGCCATCAGTGCATGCCTCGAAGTAACAGCCTCCAACGCTCCCACATAGACCCTTTAGAAGAATCACCGTGGCTGACTCCCTTCAGCGCATGGCTGGAAGTAACAGCCTCCAAACACTCCCACAAAGACCCTTTAGTAGAATCTCCGTGGCCGCCTGCCATCAGCGCATGCCTGGAAGTAACAGCATCCAATGCTCCCACATGGACTCCTTTGTCGAATCTCCGTGGCCGCCTCCCTTCAGCACACGCCAGAAGTAACAGCCTCCAACGCTCCCACATGTCTCCTTAGTAGAATCTCCGTGGCCACCTCCCTTCAGCGCATGCCTGGAAGTAAGAGCCTCCAACGCTCCCACATAGACCCTTTAGAAGAATCTCCGTGGCTGCCTCCCTTCAGTGCACGGCTGGAAGTAACAGCCTCCAGTGTTTCCACATAGACCCTTTAGAAGAATCTTTGTGGCTGCCTCCTTTCAGTGCACGCCTGCTCCTACATAGACCCTTTTGAAGAATCTCCGTGGTTGCCTCCCATCAGCGCACACCTGGAAGTAACAGCCTCCACCACTCTCACATAGACTCTTTAGAAGAATCTCCGTTGCTGCCTCCCTTCAGCGCACGCCTGGAAGTAACAGCCTCCAACGCTCCCACATAGACTCCCTAGAAGAATCACCATTGCCGCCTCCCTTCAGCTCATGCCTGGAAGTAACAGCCTCCTATGCTCCCACATAGACTCCTTAGAAGAATCTCTGTGGCAGCCTCCCTTCAGCGCATGCCTGGAAGTAACAGCCTCCAACGCTCCCACATAGACCATTTAGAAAAATCACTGTGGCCGCCTCCCTTCAGCGCACTCCTGGAAGTAACAGCCTCCAACGCTCCCATACAGACTCTTTAGAAGAATCACTTTGGCTGCCTCCCTTCAGCGCACACCTGGAAGTAACAGCCTCCAATGCTCCCACATAGACCCTTTAGAAGAATCTCCATGTCTGCCTCCCTTCAGCGCACTCCTGGAAGAAACAGCCTCCAACGCTCCCACAAAGACCCTTTAGAAGAATCTCCGTGCCCGCCTGCCATCAGTGGATGCCTGGAAGTAACAGCCTCCAATGCTCCCACATAGACCCTTTAGAAGAATCTCCATGTCTGCCTCCCTTCAGCGCACTCCTGGAAGTAACAGCCTCCAACGCTCAAACATAGACCCTTTAGAAGAATCTCCGTGCCCGCCTGCCATCAGTGCATGCCTGGAAGTAAGAGCCTCCAACGCTCCCACATAGACCCTTTAGAAGAATCACCGTGGTTGCCTCCCTTCAGCCCAGGCCTGAAAGTTCCTACAAAGACCCTTCAGAAGAATCACCGTGGCTGCCTCCCTTCAGCGCAGGCCTGGAAGTCAGAGCCTCCAAAGCTCCCACATAGACCCTTTAGAAGAGTGACCGTGGCTGCCTCCCTTCAGTGCAGGCCTGGAAGTAACAGCCTCCAACGCTCCCACATAGACCCTTTAGAAGAATCACTTTGGCTGCCTCCCTTCAGAGCACGCCTGGAAGTTAGAGCCTCCAACGCTCCCACATAGACCCTTTAGAAGAATCACCATGGCATCTGTCATCAGTGCATGCCTAGAAGTAACAGCCTCCAACGCTCCCACATAGACCCTTCAGAAGAATCACCGTGGTCGCCTCCCTTCAGCGCAGGCCTGTAAGTAACAGCCTCCAAGCTCCCACATAGACCCTTTAGAAGAATATCGGCGGCCGCCTCCCTTCAGCGCAGGCCTGGAAGTAAGAGCTTCCAACGCTCCCACATTGACCCTTTAGAAGAATCACCGTGGCTGCCTCCCTTCAGAGCACGCCTGGAAGTAACAGCCTCCAACGCTCCCACATAGATCCTTTATAAGAATCACTGTGGCCGCCTGCCATCAGAGCATGCCTCGAAGTAACAGCCTCCAACGCTCCCACATAGACCCTTTAGAAGAATCACCGTGGCTGACTCCCTTCAGGGCATGGCTGGAAGTAACAGCCTCCAAACACTCCCACAAAGACCCTTTAGAAGAATCTCCGAGGCCGCCTGCCATCAGCGCATGCCTGGAAGTAACAGCATCTAATGCTCCCACATGGACTCCTTTGAAGAATCTCCGTGGCCGCCTCCCTTCAGCACACGCCAGAAGTAACAGCCTCCAACGCTCCCACATGTCTCCTTAGAAGAATCTCCGTGGCCACCTCCCTTCAGCGCATGCCTGGAAGTAAGAGCCTCCAATGCTCCCACATAGACCCTTTAGAAGAATCTCCGTGGCTGCCTCCCTTCAGTGCACGGCTGGAAGTAACAGCCTCCAGTGCTTCCACATAGACCCTTTAGAAGAATCTTTGGGCTGCCTCCTTTCAGTGCACGCCTGCTCCCACATAGACCCTTTTGAAGAATCTCCGTGGTTGCCTCCCATCAGCGCACACCTGGAAGTAACAGCCTCCAATGCTCTCACATAGACTCTTTAGAAGAATCTCCGTTGCTGCCTCCCTTCAGCGCACGCCTGGAAGTAACAGCCTCCAACGCTCCCACATAGACTCCCTAGAAGAATCACCATTGCCGCCTCCCTTCAGCTCATGCCTGGAAGTAACAGCCTCCTATGCTCCCACATAGACTCCTTAGAAGAATCTCCGTGGCAGCCTCCCTTCAGCGCATGCCTGGAAGTAACAGCCTCCAACGCTCCCACATAGACCCTTTAGAAAAATCACTGTGGCCGCCTCCCTTCAGCGCACGCCTGGAAGTAACAGCCTCCAATGCTCCCATACAGACTCTTTAGAAGAATCACTTTGGCTGCCTCCCTTCAGCGCACACCTGGAAGTAAGAGCCTCCAATGCTCCCACATAGACCCTTTAGAAGAATCACTGTGGCTGCCTCCCTTCAGCGCACCCCTGGAAGTAACAGCCTCCAACGCTCCCACACAGACCCTTTAGAAGAATCTCAGTGGCTGCCTCCCTTGAGCGCACGCCTGGCAGTATCAGCCTCCAACGCTCTCACACAGACCCTTTAGAAGAATCTCCGTGTCTGCCTCCCTTCAGCGCATGCCTGGAAGTAACAGCCTCCAACGCTGCCACATAGACCCTTCAGAAGAATCACCGTGGTTGCGTCCCTTCAGCACACGCCTGGAAGTAAGAGCCTCCAACGCTCCCACATAGACCCTTTAGAAGAATCACCGTGGCCGTCTCCCTTCAGCGCAGGCCTGGAAGTAACAGCCTCCAACGCTCCCACATAGACCCTTCAGAAGAATCACCGTGGTCGCCTCACTTCAGCGCAGGCCTGTAAGTAACAGCCTCCAACGCTCCCACTTAGACCCTTTAGAAGAATCTCCGTGGCCGCCTCGCTTCAGCGCCGGCCCGGAAGTAAGAGCCTCCAACGCTCCCACATAGACCCTTTAGACGAATCACCGTGGCTGCCTCCCTTCAGCGCATGCCTGGAAGTAACAGGCTCCATCGCTCCCACATAGACCCTTTAGAAGAATCACCGTGGCTGCCTCCCTTCAGTGCAGGCCTGGAAGTAACAGCCTCCAACGCTCCCACATAGACCCTTTAGAAGAATCACCGTGGCTGCCTCCCTTCAGAGCATGCCTGGAAGTAACAGCCTCCAACGCTCCCACATAGATCCTTTAGAAGAATCACTGTGGCCGCCTGCCATCAGTGCATGCCTGGAAGTAACAGCCTCCAACGCTCCCACATAGACCCTTTAGAAGAATCACCGTGGCTGACTCCCTTCAGCGCATGCCTGGAAGTAAGAGCCTCCAAACACTCCCACATCGACTCTTTAGAAGAATCTCCGTAGCTGCCTGCCATCAGCGCAAGCCTGGAAGTAACAGCCTTCAACGCTCCCACATGGACTCCTTGGAAGAATCTCCGTGGCCGCCTCCCTTCAGCACACGTCTGGAAGTAACGGCCTCCAGTGCTCCCACAAAGACCCTTTAGAAGAATCTCCGTGGCTGCCTCCCTTCAGCGCAGGCCTGGAAGTAAGAGCCTCCAACGCTACCACATGGACTCCTTAGAAGAATCTCTGTGGCCGCCTCCCTTCAGTGCATGCCTGGAAGTAACAGCCTCCAACGCTCCCACATGGACTCCTTAGAAGAATCTCCGTGGCCGCCTCTTTTCAGTGCACGCCTGGAAGTAACAGCCTCCAATGCTCCCACATGGACTCCTTAGAAGAATCTCCGTGGCCACCTCCCTTCAGCGCATGCCTGGAAGTAAGAGCCTCCAACACTCCCACATAGCCCCTTTAGAAGAATCTCCGTGGCTGCCTCCCTTCAGTGCACGCCTGGAAGTAACAGCCTCCAGCGCTTTCACATAAGCCCTTTAGAAGAATCTTTGTGGATGCCTCCTTTCAGTGCATGCCTGTAAGTAACAGCCTCCAATGCTCCCACAAAGACCCTTTAGAAGAATCTCCGTGGCTGCCTCCCTTCAGCGCAGGCCTGGAAGTAAGAGCCTCCAACGCTCCCACATGGACTCCTTAGAAGAATCTCCGTGGCCGCCTCCCTTCAGCGCATGCCTGGAAGTAACAGCCTCCAACGCTCCCACATAGACTCCTTAGAGGAATCACCATGGCCGCCTCCCTTCAGCTCATGCTTGGAAGTAACAGCCTCCAATGTTTCCACATAGACTCCTTAGAAGAATCTCCGTGGCTGCCTCCCTTCAGTGCACGGCTGGAAGTAACAGCCTCCAGTGTTTCCACATAGACCCTTTAGAAGAATCTTTGTGGCTGCCTCCTTTCAGTGCACGCCTGCTCCCACATAGACCCTTTTGAAGAATCTCCGTGGTTGCCTCCCATCAGCGCACACCTGGAAGTAACAGCCTCCAACACTCTCACATAGACTCTTTAGAAGAATCTCCGTTGCTGCCTCCCTTCAGCGCACGCCTGGAAGTAACAGCCTCCAACGCTCCCACATAGACTCCTTAGAAGAATCTCTGTGGCAGCCTCCCTTCAGCGCATGCCTGGAAGTAACAGCCTCCTATGCTCCCACATAGACTCCTTAGAAGAATCTCTGTGGCAGCCTCCCTTCAGCGCATGCCTGGAAGTAACAGCCTCCAACGCTCCCACATAGACCATTTAGAAAAATCACTGTGGCCGCCTCCCTTCAGCGCACGCCTGGAAGTAACAGCCTCCAACGCTCCCATACAGACTCTTTAGAAGAATCACTTTGGCTGCCTCCCTTCAGCGCACACCTGGAAGTAACAGCCTCCAATGCTCCCACATAGACCCTTTAGAAGAATCTCCATGTCTGCCTCCCTTCAGCGCACTCCTGGAAGAAACAGCCTCCAACGCTCCCACATAGACCCTTTAGAAGAATCTCCGTGCCCGCCTGCCATCAGTGGATGCCTGGAAGTAACAGCCTCCAATGCTCCCACATAGACCCTTTAGAAGAATCTCCATGTCTGCCTCCCTTCAGCGCACTCCTGGAAGTAACAGCCTCCAACGCTCCCACATAGACCCTTTAGAAGAATCTCCGTGCCCGCCTGCCATCAGTGCATGCCTGGAAGTAAGAGCCTCCAACGCTCCCACATAGACCCTTTAGAAGAATCACCGTGGTTGCCTCCCTTCAGCGCAGGCCTGAAAGTTCCTACAAAGACCCTTCAGAAGAATCACCGTGGCTGCCTCCCTTCAGCGCAGGCCTGGAAGTCAGAGCCTCCAAAGCTCCCACATAGACCCTTTAGAAGAGTGACCGTGGCTGCCTCCCTTCAGTGCAGGCCTGGAAGTAACAGCCTCCAACGCTCCCACATAGACCCTTTAGAAGAATCACTTTGGCTGCCTCCCTTCAGAGCACGCCTGGAAGTAACAGCCTCCAACGCTCCCACATAGACCCTTCAGAAGAATCACCGTGGTCGCCTCCCTTCAGCGCAGGCCTGTAAGTAACAGCCTCCAAGCTCCCACATAGACCCTTTAGAAGAATATCCGCGGCCGCCTCCCTTCAGCGCAGGCCTGGAAGTAAGAGCCTCCAACGCTCCCACATTGACCCTATAGAAGAATCACTGTGGCTGCCTCCCTTCAGAGCACGCCTGGAAGTAACAGCCTCCAACGCTCCCACATAGATCCTTTAGAAGAATCACTGTGGCCGCCTGCCATCAGTGCATGCCTCGAAGTAACAGCCTCCAACGCTCCCACATAGACCCTTTAGAAGAATCACCGTGGCTGACTCCCTTCAGGGCATGGCTGGAAGTAACAGCCTCCAAACACTCCCACAAAGACCCTTTAGAAGAATCTCCGTGGCCGCCTGCCATCAGCGCATGCCTGGAAGTAACAGCATCCAATGCTCCCACATGGACTCCTTTGAAGAATCTCCGTGGCCGCCTCCCTTCAGCACACGCCAGAAGTAACAGCCTCCAACGCTCCCACATGTCTCCTTAGAAGAATCTCCGTGGCCACCTCCCTTCAGCGCATGCCTGGAAGTAAGAGCCTCCAATGCTCCCACATAGACCCTTTAGAAGAATCTCCGTGGCTGCCTCCCTTCAGTGCACGGCTGGAAGTAACAGCCTCCAGTGCTTCCACATAGACCCTTTAGAAGAATCTTTGTAGCTGCCTCCTTTCAGTGCACGCCTGCTCCCACATAGACCCTTTTGAAGAATCTCCGTGGTTGCCTCCCATCAGCGCACACCTGGAAGTAACAGCCTCCAACGCTCTCACATAGACTCTTTAGAAGAATCTCCGTTGCTGCCTCCCTTCAGCGCACGCCTGGAAGTAACAGCCTCCAACGCTCCCACATAGACTCCCTAGAAGAATCACCATTGCCGCCTCCCTTCAGCTCATGCCTGGAAGTAACAGCCTCCTATGCTCCCACATCGACTCCTTAGAAGAATCTCCGTGGCAGCCTCCCTTCAACGGATGCCTGGAAGTAACAGCCTCCAACGCTCCCACATAGACCCTTTAGAAAAATCACTGTGGCCGCCTCTCTTCAGCGCACGCCTGGAAGTAACAGCCTCCAACGCTCCCATACAGACTCTTTAGAAGAATCACTTTGGCTGCCTCCCTTCAGCGCACACCTGGAAGTAACAGCCTCCAATGCTCCCACATAGACCCTTTAGAAGAATCTCTGTGGCTGCCTCCCTTCAGCGCACTCCTGGAAGTAACAGCCTCCAACGCTCCCACACAGACCCTTTAGAAGAATCTCAGCGGCTGCCTCCCTTGAGCGCACGCCTGGCAGTATCAGCCTCCAACGCTCTCACACAGACCCTTTAGAAGAATCTCTGTGTCTGCCTCCCTTCAGCGCATGCCTGGAAGTAACAGCCTCCAACGCTGCCACATAGACCCTTCAGAAGAATCACCGTGGTCGCGTCCCTTCAGCACACGCCTCGAAGTAAGAGCCTCCAACGCTCCCACATAGACCCTTTAGAAGAATCACCGTGGCCGTCTCCCTTCAGCGCAGGCCTGGAAGTAACAGCCTCCAACGCTCCCACATAGACCCTTCAGAAGAATCACCGTGGTTGCCTCACTTCAGCGCAGGCCTGTAAGTAACAGCCTCCAACGCTCCCACTTAGACCCTTTAGAAGAATCTCTGTGGCCGCCTCCCTTCAGCGCAGGCCCGGAAGTAAGAGCCTCCAACGCTCCCACATAGACCCTTTAGACGAGTCACCGTGGCTGCCTCCCTTCAGCGCATGCCTGGAAGTAACAGCCTCCATCGCTCCCACATAGACCCTTTAGAAGAATCACTGTGGCTGCCTCCCTTCAGTGCAGGCCTGGAAGTAACAGCCTCCAACGCTCCCACATAGACGCTTTAGAAGAATCACTGTGGCTGCCTCCCTTCAGAGCATGCCTGGAAGTAACAGCCTCCAACGCTCCCACATAGATCCTTTAGAAGAATCACTGTGGCCGCCTGCCATCAGCGCATGCCTGGAAGTAACAGCCTCCAACGCTCCCACATAGACCCTTTAGAAGAATCACCGTGGCTGACTCCCTTCAGCGCATGCCTGGAAGTAAGAGCCTCCAAACACTCCCACATCGACACTTTAGAAGAATCTCTGTAGCTGCCTGCCATCAGCGCAAGCCTGGAAGCAACAGCCTTCAACGCTCCCACATGGACTCCTTGGAAGAATCTCCGTGGCCGCCTCCCTTCAGCACACGTCTGGAAGTAACGGCCTCCAGTGCTCCCACAAAGACCCTTTAGAAGAATCTCCGTGGCTGCCTCCCTTCAGCGCAGGCCTGGAAGTAAGCACCTCCAACGCTACCACATGGACTCCTTAGAAGAATCTCTGTGGCCGCCTCCCTTCAGTGCATGCCTGGAAGTAACAGCCTCCAACGCTCCCACATGGACTCCTTAGAAGAATCTCCGTGGCCGCCTCTTTTCAGTGCACGCCTGGAAGTAACAGCCTCCAATGCTCCCACATGGACTCCTTAGAAGAATCTCCGTGGCCACCTCCCTTCAGCGCGTGCCTGGAAGTAAGAGCCTCCAACACTCCCACATAGACCCTTTAGAAGAATCTCCGTGGCTGCCTCCCTTCAGTGCACGCCTGGAAGTAACAGCCTCCAGTGCTTCCACATAGGCCCTTTAGAAGAATCTTTGTGGATGCCTCCTTTCAGTGCATGCCTGTAAGTAACAGCCTCCAATGCTCCCACAAAGACCCTTTAGAAGAATCTCCGTGGCTGCCTCCCTTCAGCGCAGGCCTGGAAGTAAGAGCCTCCAACGCTCCCACATGGACTCCTTAGAAGAATCTCCGTGGCCGCCTCCCTTCAGCGCATGCCTGGAAGTAACAGCCTCCAACGCTCCCACATAGACTCCTTAGAGGAATCACCATGGCCGCCTCCCTTCAGCTCATGCTTGGAAGTAACAGCCTCCAATGTTTCCACATAGACTCCTTAGAAGAATCTCCGTGGCCGCCTCCCTTCAGCGCATGCCTGGAAGTAACAGCCTCCAACGCTCCCAGATAGACCCTTTAGAAAAATCACTGTGGCCACCTCCCTTCAGCGCACGCCTGGAAGTAACAGCCTCCAACGCTCCCATACAGACTCTTTAGACGAATCACTTTGGCCGCCTCCCTTCAGCGCACGCCTGGAAGTAACAGCCTCCAATGCTCCCACATAGACCCTTTAGAAGGATCACTGTGGCCTCCTCCCTTCAGTGCATGCCTGGAAGTAACAGCCTCCAACGCTCCCACATGGACTCCTTAGAAGAATCTCCGTGGCCGCCTCTTTTCAGTGCACGCCTGGAAGTAACAGCCTCCAATGCTCCCACATGGACTCCTTAGAAGAATCTCCGTGGCCACCTCCCTTCAGCGCATGCCTGGAAGTAAGAGCCTCCAACACTCCCACATAGCCCCTTTAGAAGAATCTCCGTGGCTGCCTCCCTTCAGTGCACGCCTGGAAGTAACAGCCTCCAGTGCTTTCACATAAGCCCTTTAGAAGAATCTTTGTGGATGCCTCCTTTCAGTGCATGCCTGTAAGTAACAGCCTCCAATGCTCCCACAAAGACCCTTTAGAAGAATCTCCGTGGCTGCCTCCCTTCAGCGCAGGCCTGGAAGTAAGAGCCACCAACGCTCCCACATGGACTCCTTAGAAGAATCTCCGTGGCCGCCTCCCTTCAGCGCATGCCTGGAAGTAACAGCCTCCAACGCTCCCACATAGACTCCTTAGAGGAATCACCATGGCCGCCTCCCTTCAGCTCATGCTTGGAAGTAACAGCCTCCAATGTTTCCACATAGACTCCTTAGAAGAATCTCCGTGGCTGCCTCCCTTCAGTGCACGGCTGGAAGTAACAGCCTCCAGTGTTTCCACATAGACCCTTTAGAAGAATCTTTGTGGCTGCCTCCTTTCAGTGCACGCCTGCTCCCACATAGACCCTTTTGAAGAATCTCCGTGGTTGCCTCCCATCAGCGCACACCTGGAAGTAACAGCCTCCAACACTCTCACATAGACTCTTTAGAAGAATCTCCGTTGCTGCCTCCCTTCAGCGCACGCCTGGAAGTAACAGCCTCCAACGCTCCCACATAGACTCCCTAGAAGAATCACCATTGCCGCCTCCCTTCAGCTCATGCCTGGAAGTAACAGCCTCCTATGCTCCCACATAGACTCCTTAGAAGAATCTCTGTGGCAGCCTCCCTTCAGCGCATGCCTGGAAGTAACAGCCTCCAACGCTCCCACATAGACCATTTAGAAAAATCACTGTGGCCGCCTCCCTTCAGCGCACGCCTGGAAGTAACAGCCTCCAACGCTCCCATACAGACTCTTTAGAAGAATCACTTTGGCTGCCTCCCTTCAGCGCACACCTGGAAGTAACAGCCTCCAATGCTCCCACATAGACCCTTTAGAAGAATCTCCATGTCTGCCTCCCTTCAGCGCACTCCTGGAAGAAACAGCCTCCAACGCTCCCACATAGACCCTTTAGAAGAATCTCCGTGCCCGCCTGCCATCAGTGGATGCCTGGAAGTAACAGCCTCCCATGCTCCCACATAGACCCTTTAGAAGAATCTCCATGTCTGCCTCCCTTCAGCGCACTCCTGGAAGTAACAGCCTCCTATGCTCCCACATAGACTCCTTAGAAGAATCTCTGTGGCAGCCTCCCTTCAGCGCATGCCTGGAAGTAACAGCCTCCAACGCTCCCACATAGACCATTTAGAAAAATCACTGTGGCCGCCTCCCTTCAGCGCACGCCTGGAAGTAACAGCCTCCAACGCTCCCATACAGACTCTTTAGAAGAATCACTTTGGCTGCCTCCCTTCAGCGCACACCTGGAAGTAACAGCCTCCCATGCTCCCACATAGACCCTTTAGAAGAATCTCCATGTCTGCCTCCCTTCAGCGCACTCCTGGAAGTAACAGCCTCCAACGCTCCCACATAGACCCTTTAGAAGAATCTCCGTGCCCGCCTGCCATCAGTGCATGCCTGGAAGTAAGAGCCTCCAACGCTCCCACATAGACCCTTTAGAAGAATCACCGTGGTTGCCTCCCTTCAGCGCAGGCCTGAAAGTTCCTACAAAGACCCTTCAGAAGAATCACCGTGGCTGCCTCCCTTCAGCGCAGGCCTGGAAGTCAGAGCCTCCAAAGCTCCCACATAGACCCTTTAGAAGAGTGACCGTGGCTGCCTCCCTTCAGTGCAGGCCTGGAAGTAACAGCCTCCAACGCTCCCACATAGACCCTTTAGAAGAATCACTTTGGCTGCCTCCCTTCAGAGCACGCCTGGAAGTAACAGCCTCCAACGCTCCCACATAGACCCTTCAGAAGAATCACCGTGGTCGCCTCCCTTCAGCGCAGGCCTGTAAGTAACAGCCTCCAAGCTCCCACATAGACCCTTTAGAAGAATATCCGCGGCCGCCTCCCTTCAGCGCAGGCCTGGAAGTAAGAGCCTCCAACGCTCCCACATTGACCCTTTAGAAGAATCACCGTGGCTGCCTCCCTTCAGAGCACGCCTGGAAGTAACAGCCTCCAACGCTCCCACATAGATCCTTTAGAAGAATCACTGTGGCCGCCTGCCATCAGTGCATGCCTCGAAGTAACAGCCTCCAACGCTCCCACATAGACCCTTTAGAAGAATCACCGTGGCTGACTCCCTTCAGGGCATGGCTGGAAGTAACAGCCTCCAAACACTCCCACAAAGACCCTTTAGAAGAATCTCCGTGGCCGCCTGCCATCAGCGCATGCCTGGAAGTAACAGCATCCAATGCTCCCACATGGACTCCTTTGAAGAATCTCCGTGGCCGCCTCCCTTCAGCACACGCCAGAAGTAACAGCCTCCAACGCTCCCACATGTCTCCTTAGAAGAATCTCCGTGGCCACCTCCCTTCAGCGCATGCCTGGAAGTAAGAGCCTCCAATGCTCCCACATAGACCCTTAAGAAGAATCTCCGTGGCTGCCTCCCTTCAGTGCACGGCTGGAAGTAACAGCCTCCAGTGCTTCCACATAGACCATTTAGAAGAATCTTTGTAGCTGCCTCCTTTCAGTGCACGCCTGCTCCCACATAGACCCTTTTGAAGAATCTCCGTGGTTGCCTCCCATCAGCGCACACCTGGAAGTAACAGCCTCCAACGCTCTCACATAGACTCTTTAGAAGAATCTCCGTTGCTGCCTCCCTTCAGCGCACGCCTGGAAGTAACAGCCTCCAACGCTCCCACATAGACTCCCTAGAAGAATCACCATTGCCGCCTCCCTTCAGCTCATGCCTGGAAGTAACAGCCTCCTATGCTCCCACATCGACTCCTTAGAAGAATCTCCGTGGCAGCCTCCCTTCAGCGCATGCCTGGAAGTAACAGCCTCCAACGCTCCCACATAGACCCTTTAGAAAAATCACTGTGGCCGCCTCTCTTCAGCGCACGCCTGGAAGTAACAGCCTCCAACGCTCCCATACAGACTCTTTAGAAGAATCACTTTGGCTGCCTCCCTTCAGCGCACACCTGGAAGTAACAGCCTCCAATGCTCCCACATAGACCCTTTAGAAGAATCTCTGTGGCTGCCTCCCTTCAGCGCACTCCTGGAAGTAACAGCCTCCAACGCTCCCACACAGACCCTTTAGAAGAATCTCAGCGGCTGCCTCCCTTGAGCGCACGCCTGGCAGTATCAGCCTCCAACGCTCTCACACAGACCCTTTAGAAGAATCTCCGTGTCTGCCTCCCTTCAGCGCATGCCTGGAAGTAACAGCCTCCAACGCTGCCACATAGACCCTTCAGAAGAATCACCGTGGTCGCGTCCCTTCAGCACACGCCTGGAAGTAAGAGCCTCCAACGCTCCCACATAGACCCTTTAGAAGAATCACCGTGGCCGTCTCCCTTCAGCGCAGGCCTGGAAGTAACAGCCTCCAACGCTCCCACATAGACCCTTCAGAAGAATCACCGTGGTTGCCTCACTTCAGCGCAGGCCTGTAAGTAACAGCCTCCAACGCTCCCACTTAGACCCTTTAGAAGAATCTCTGTGGCCGCCTCCCTTCAGCGCAGGCCCGGAAGTAAGAGCCTCCAACGCTCCCACATAGACCCTTTAGACGAGTCACCGTGGCTGCCTCCCTTCAGCGCATGCCTGGAAGTAACAGCCTCCATCGCTCCCACATAGACCCTTTAGAAGAATCACCGTGGCTGCCTCCCTTCAGCGCAGGCCTGGAAGTCAGAGCCTCCAAAGCTCCCACATAGACCCTTTAGAAGAGTGACCGTGGCTGCCTCCCTTCAGTGCAGGCCTGGAAGTAACAGCCTCCAACGCTCCCACATAGACCCTTTAGAAGAATCACTTTGGCTGCCTCCCTTCAGAGCACGCCTGGAAGTAACAGCCTCCAACGCTCCCACATAGACCCTTCAGAAGAATCACCGTGGTCGCCTCCCTTCAGCGCAGGCCTGTAAGTAACAGCCTCCAAGCTCCCACATAGACCCTTTAGAAGAATATCCGCGGCCGCCTCCCTTCAGCGCAGGCCTGGAAGTAAGAGCCTCCAACGCTCCCACATTGACCCTTTAGAAGAATCACCGTGGCTGCCTCCCTTCAGAGCACGCCTGGAAGTAACAGCCTCCAACACTCCCACATAGATCCTTTAGAAGAATCACTGTGGCCGCCTGCCATCAGTGCATGCCTCGAAGTAACAGCCTCCAACGCTCCCACATAGACCCTTTAGAAGAATCACCGTGGCTGACTCCCTTCAGGGCATGGCTGGAAGTAACAGCCTCCAAACACTCCCACAAAGACCCTTTAGAAGAATCTCCGTGGCCGCCTGCCATCAGCGCATGCCTGGAAGTAACAGCATCCAATGCTCCCACATGGACTCCTTTGAAGAATCTCCGTGGCCGCCTCCCTTCAGCACACGCCAGAAGTAACAGCCTCCAACGCTCCCACATGTCTCCTTAGAAGAATCTCCGTGGCCACCTCCCTTCAGCGCATGCCTGGAAGTAAGAGCCTCCAATGCTCCCACATAGACCCTTTAGAAGAATCTCCGTGGCTGCCTCCCTTCAGTGCACGGCTGGAAGTAACAGCCTCCAGTGCTTCCACATAGACCATTTAGAAGAATCTTTGTAGCTGCCTCCTTTCAGTGCACGCCTGCTCCCACATAGACCCTTTTGAAGAATATCCGTGGTTGCCTCCCATCAGCGCACACCTGGAAGTAACAGCCTCCAACGCTCTCACATAGACTCTTTAGAAGAATCTCCGTTGCTGCCTCCCTTCAGCGCACGCCTGGAAGTAACAGCCTCCAACGCTCCCACATAGACTCCCTAGAAGAATCACCATTGCCGCCTCCCTTCAGCTCATGCCTGGAAGTAACAGCCTCCTATGCTCCCACATCGACTCCTTAGAAGAATCTCCGTGGCAGCCTCCCTTCAGCGCATGCCTGGAAGTAACAGCCTCCAACGCTCCCACATAGACCCTTTAGAAAAATCACTGTGGCCGCCTCTCTTCAGCGCACGCCTGGAAGTAACAGCCTCCAACGCTCCCATACAGACTCTTTAGAAGAATCACTTTGGCTGCCTCCCTTCAGCGCACACCTGGAAGTAACAGCCTCCAATGCTCCCACATAGACCCTTTAGAAGAATCTCTGTGGCTGCCTCCCTTCAGCGCACTCCTGGAAGTAACAGCCTCCAACGCTCCCACACAGACCCTTTAGAAGAATCTCAGCGGCTGCCTCCCTTGAGCGCACGCCTGGCAGTATCAGCCTCCAACGCTCTCACACAGACCCTTTAGAAGAATCTCCGTGTCTGCCTCCCTTCAGCGCATGCCTGGAAGTAACAGCCTCCAACGCTGCCACATAGACCCTTCAGAAGAATCACCGTGGTCGCGTCCCATCAGCACACGCCTGGAAGTAAGAGCCTCCAACGCTCCCACATAGACCCTTTAGAAGAATCACCGTGGCCGTCTCCCTTCAGCGCAGGCCTGGAAGTAACAGCCTCCAACGCTCCCACATAGACCCTTCAGAAGAATCACCGTGGTTGCCTCACTTCAGCGCAGGCCTGTAAGTAACAGCCTCCAACGCTCCCACTTAGACCCTTTAGAAGAATCTCTGTGGCCGCCTCCCTTCAGCGCAGGCCCGGAAGTAAGAGCCTCCAACGCTCCCACATAGACCCTTTAGACGAGTCACCGTGGCTGCCTCCCTTCAGCGCATGCCTGGAAGTAACAGCCTCCATCGCTCCCACATAGACCCTTTAGAAGAATCACTGTGGCTGCCTCCCTTCAGTGCAGGCCTGGAAGTAACAGCCTCCAACGCTCCCACATAGACCCTTTAGAAGAATCACTGTGGCTGCCTCCCTTCAGAGCATGCCTGGAAGTAACAGCCTCCAACGCTCCCACATAGATCCTTTAGAAGAATCACTGTGGCCGCCTGCCATCAGCGCATGCCTGGAAGTAACAGCCTCCAACGCTCCCACATAGACCCTTTAGAAGAATCACCGTGGCTGACTCCCTTCAGAGCATGCCTGGAAGTAAGAGCCTCCAAACACTCCCACATCGACACTTTAGAAGAATCTCCGTAGCTGCCTGCCATCAGCGCAAGCCTGGAAGTAACAGCCTTCAACGCTCCCACATGGACTCCTTGGAAGAATCTCCGTGGCCGCCTCCCTTCAGCACACGTCTGGAAGTAACGGCCTCCAGTGCTCCCACAAAGACCCTTTAGAAGAATCTCCGTGGCTGCCTCCCTTCAGCGCAGGCCTGGAAGTAAGAGCCTCCAACGCTACCACATGGACTCCTTAGAAGAATCTCTGTGGCCGCCTCCCTTCAGTGCATGCCTGGAAGTAACAGCCTCCAACGCTCCCACATGGACTCCTTAGAAGAATCTCCGTGGCCGCCTCTTTTCAGTGCACGCCTGGAAGTAACAGCCTCCAATGCTCCCACATGGACTCCTTAGAAGAATCTCCGTGGCCACCTCCCTTCAGCGCATGCCTGGAAGTAAGAGCCTCCAACACTCCCACATAGACCCTTTAGAAGAATCTCTGTGGCTGCCTCCCTTCAGTGCACGCCTGGAAGTAACAGCCTCCAGTGCTTCCACATAGGCCCTTTAGAAGAATCTTTGTGGATGCCTCCTTTCAGTGCATGCCTGTAAGTAACAGCCTCCAATGCTCCCACAAAGACCCTTTAGAAGAATCTCCGTGGCTGCCTCCCTTCAGCGCAGGCTTGGAAGTAAGAGCCTCCAACGCTCCCACATGGACTCCTTAGAAGAATCTCCGTGGCCGCCTCCCTTCAGCGCATGCCTGGAAGTAACAGCCTCCAACGCTCCCACATAGACTCCTTAGAGGAATCACCATGGCCGCCTCCCTTCAGCTCATGCTTGGAAGTAACAGCCTCCAATGTTTCCACATAGACTCCTTAGAAGAATCTCCGTGGCCGCCTCCCTTCAGCGCATGCCTGGAAGTAACAGCCTCCAACGCTCCCAGATAGACCCTTTAGAAAAATCACTGTGGCCACCTCCCTTCAGCGCACGCCTGGAAGTAACAGCCTCCAACGCTCCCATACAGACTCTTTAGACGAATCACTTTGGCCGCCTCCCTTCAGCGCACGCCTGGAAGTAACAGCCTCCAATGCTCCCACATAGACCCTTTAGAAGGATCACTGTGGCCTCCTCCCTTCCGCGCACGCCTGGAAGTAACAGCCTCCAACGCTCCCACATAGACTCCTTAGAAGAATCACGGTGGCCACCTCTCTTCAGCGCATGCCTGGAAGTAACAGCCTCGAACGCTCCCACATAGACCCTTTAGAAGAATCTCCGTGGCTGCTTCCCTTCAGCTCATGCCTAGAGGTAACAGCCTCCTACGCTCCCACATAGACCCTTTAGAAGAATCTCCGTGGCTCTCTGGCATCAGTGCATGTCTAGAAGTAACAGCCTCCAACGCTCCCACATAGACCCTTTAGAAGAATCTCCGTGGCTGCCTCCCTTCAGCGCACCCCTGGAAGTAACAGCCTCCAACGCTCCCACACAGACCCTTTAGAAGAATCTCAGTGGCTGCCTCCCTTGAGCGCACGCCTGGCAGTATCAGCCTCCAACGCTCTCACACAGACCCTTTAGAAGAATCTCCGTGTCTGCCTCCCTTCAGCGCATGCCTAGAAGTAACAGCCTCCAATGCTCCCACATAGACCCTTCAGAAGAATCACGTGGTCGCATCCCTTCAGCACACGCCTGGAAGTAAGAGCCTCCAACGCTCCCACATAGACCCTTTAGAAGAATCACCGTGGCCGTCTCCCTTCGGCGCAGGCCTGGAAGTAACAGCTTTCAACGCTCCCACACAGACCCTTCAGAAGAATCACCGTGGTCGCCTCCCTTCAGCGCAGGCCTGTAAGTAACAGCCTCCAATGCTCCCACATAGACCCTTTAGAAGAATCTCCGCGGCCGCCTCCCTTCAGCGCAGGCCTGGAAGTAAGAGCCTCCAACGCTCCCACATAGACCCTTTAGACGAATCACCGTGGCTGCCTCCCTTCAGCGCATGCCTGGAAGTAAGAGCCTCCAACGCTCCCACATAGACCCTTTCGAAGAATCTCGGTGGCTGCCTAACTTCAACGCACGCCTGGAAGTAACAGCCTCCAACGCTCCAACATAGACTCCTTAGAAGAATCACCGTGGCCGCCTCCCTTCAGCTCATGTGTGGAAGTAACAGCCTCCAATGCTCCCACATGGACTCCTTAGAAGAATCTCAGTGGCCGCCTCCCTTCAGCACACGCCTGGAAGTAACGGCCTCCAGTGCTCCCACAAAGACCCTTTAGAAGAATCTCCGTGGCTGCTTCCCTTCAGTGCAGGCCTGGAAGTAACAGCCTCCAACGCTCCCACATAGACCCTTTAGAAGAATCACCGTGGCTGACTGCCTTCAGCGCATGCCTGGAAGTAAGAGCCTCCAAACACTCCCACATAGATCCTTTAGAAGAATCACTGTGGCCGCCTGCCATCAGCGCATGCCTGGAAGTAACAGCCTCCAACGCTCCCACATAGACCCTTTAGAAGAATCACCGTGGCTGACTCCCTTCAGCGCATGCCTGGAAGTAAGAGCCTCCAAACACTCCCACATAGACCCTTTAGAAGAATCTCCATGGCCGCCTGCCATCAGCGCATGCCTGGAAGTAACAGCCTCCAACGCTCCCACATGGACTCCTTAGAAGAATCTCCGCGGCCGCCTCCCTTCAGCACACGCCTGGAAGTAACGGCCTCCAGTGCTCCCACAAAGACCCTTTAGAAGAATCTCTGTGGCTGCCTCCCTTCAGCACAGGCCTGGAAGTAAGAGCCTCCAACGCTCCCACATGGACTCCTTAGAAGAATCTCCGTGGCCGCCTCCCTTCAGCGCATGCCTGGAAGTAACAGCCTCCAACGCTCCCACATGGACTCCTTAGAAGAATCTCTGTGGCCGCCTCTTTTCAGCGCATGCCTGGAAGTATCAGCCTCCAACGCTCCCACATGGACTCCTTAGAAGAATCTCCATGGCCACCTCCCTTCAGCGCATGCCTGGAAGTAAGAGCCTCCAACGCTCCCATACAGACTCTTTAGAAGAATCACTTTGGCTGCCTCCCTTCAGCGCACGCCTGGAAGTAACAGCCTCCAATGCTTCCACATAGGCCCTTTAGAAGAATCTTTGTGGCTGCCTCCTTTCAGTGCATGTCTGTAAGTAACAGCCTCCAATGCTCCCACATAGACCCTTTTGAAGAATCTCCGTGGCTGCCTCCCTTCAGCGCTCACCTGGAAGTAACAGCCTCCAACACTCCCACAGAGACTCCTTAGAAGAATCACCGTGGCCGCCTCCCTTCAGCTCATGCCTGGAAGTAACAGCCTCCAATGCTCCCACATAGACTCCTTAGAAGAATCTCCGTGGCCGCCTCCCTTCAGCCCATGCCTGGAAGTAACAGCCTCCAACGCTCCCACATAGACCCTTTAGAAAAATCACTGTGGCCGCCTCCCTTCAGCGCACGCCTGGAAGTAACAGCCTCCAACGCTCCCATACAGACTCTTTAGAAGAATCACTTTGGCTGCCTCCCTTCAGCGCACGCCTGGCAGTAACAGCCTCCAATGCTCCCACATAGACCCTTTAGAAGGATCACTGGGGCCGCCTCCCTTCAGCGCACGCCTGGAAGTAACAGCCTCCAACGTCTCCACTTAGACTCCTTAGAAGAATCACCGTGGCCACCTCTCTTCAGCGCATGCCTGTAAGTAACAGCCTCCAACGCTCCCACATAGACCCTTTAGAAGAATCTCTGTGGCTGCCTCCCTTCAGCGCAGGCCTGGAAGTAAGAGCCTCCAACGCTCCCACATAGACCCTTTAGAAGAATCACCGTGGCTGCCTCCCTTCAGCGAACGCCTGGAAGTATCAGCCTCCAACGCTCTCACACAGACCTTTCAGAAGAATCACTGTGGTCGCCTCCGTTCAGCGCAGGCCTGGAAGTAAGAGCCTCCAACGCTCCCACATAGACCCTTTAGAAGAATCACCGTGGCCGCCTCCCTTCAGAGCAGGCCTGGAAGTAACAGCCTCCAACGCTCCCACATAGACCCTTTAGAAGAATCACTGTGGCCGCCTCCCTTCAGCACAGGCCTGGAAGTAAGAGCCTCCAACGCTCCCACATAGACTCCTTAGAAAAATCACTGTGGCTGCCTCCCTTCAGCGCAGGCCTGGAAGTAACAGCCTCCAACGCTCCCACATAGACCCTTTAGAAGAATCACCGTGGCCGCCTACCTTCAGCGCACGCCTGGAAGTAACAGCCTCCAACGCTCCCACATAGACCCTTTACAAGAATCTCTGTGGCCGACTCCCTTCAGCGCACGCTTGGAAGTAAGAGACTCCATCACTTCTACATGGACTCTATAGAAGGTTCACCATGGCTCCCTGCCTTCAGCACGTGGCTGTGGGTAGCCTTCTATCGCCTGTGGCTGACCTTTAAATAGCCACTGATTATGTGTATTTCTTATGAAAAACTGTGACTTGCTTTCCCGTCACCTCTGAAGGGATTCTAAAAGTTATTTAGCATGGATACCTGTATCCAGGCCATGCTTGGGCATTGCTTCTTGGTGAACTTCAAAGTGTGCTTACCATAACTACCTGTGTCCATTTCATGATGGACATTGCTTCTGGGTGGACATGGAAAAACGGTTACAACTGCCTTTATGGAGTCCATGCTTTGGGACTGCTTCCAGGTGGACTTCAAAGAGCGCTTATCACGACTGCCTGTATCAAGTCCATGCTTTGGGATTGCTTCCAGGTGTACTTTGAGGAACGCTTACCACGACTGCCTGTGCCTGGTGCCAGTCCATGCTTTGGTATAGCTTCTGGGTGGACTTAGAAGAGCGCTTACTGGACTTCGAAGAACGCTTATCCGCCTGCCTGTATCCAGCCCATGCTGGGGCATTGCTTCCGGGTGGACTTCGAAGAACGCTTATCCGCCTGCCTCTATCCAGCCCATGCTGGGGCATTGCTACTGGGTGGACTTCGAAGAGCGCTTACACTTCTGGGTGGACTTGCAGGAGGGCAGTTGTGCTGCATGCTTGGGGATTGCCATCTGTTGCTCAGACATCACACCAGCCTACAGACTGTTGTGTTTGAACCCTTGAATGAAGACCTACATGACCCTCTCATCCCAAAGGTACCTAAACTCAGGCCCGGGCCCTGTGTCAGGTGACAAGTGTAAGGTCCTCGCCAGAAAACCAATCCGAGGGCAAGGGTGTCGTCTGTGGAGGGCTAGTCCAGTGCGCACTGAACTGGCCCCACTCTAGCATCTTTTCTCTCCCAGAGGTCAGAAGTCCTAGGGAATGGAGATGTCCTCACAGCATCAGACTTCCGGATGACAAAATATCAGCTAATAACAAACCTTTCTAATGATCTCATTCATGGTCACTGCTTACATCATCATTACAAGGGGCCTTCCAATTGTGATTGTGATGGGAATACGACTTCCAACCTAAATCTGAGTTATGAGTCAAATGGAAACATCCATGAGATCAAACTGGTGGAACATATCCCTGGGAAAAGGGTCGGAATTCAGCAAATTCATGGGAAACTGATGCATTAACGTGGATCCCTGCATGTTGTTCCCCATTTCAGATCCGACACTTCTACTGGCTCGTGAGTGTGCAGTAAATAGGTGATGCAGCCCTTTTGTGGTAACGCCAGGTGTGGTATTTCTGGTCATTAATGATAAAACGGAGCCCTGTTGTAAGCAGGGACGTAGCTTCGTCAGTAAGAGTGGGGGGCGAAGGGGATGTGAGGGGTACTTAAAACACAGTGGGCCAGATTTAAGAAAAGTGGCACTACATTACAAGTAGCGCCATTTTTTTGCAGCCCCTTGCGCCCCCCCACCGCCACCATGTGTGCGCCGTATTTAATACACAGCGCACCATGGCGCAGGATAGGGGCAATAGCGTCAACATTTTTTACGCTATTGGTGTACTCTGCAGGATTAGCGCCAAAATGTTGGTGCTAATCCTGCATAATGGTATGCCCCCTTTTAATGCCTGCGCTGTGCAGATGTTATAACTACCGCAAAAAATGGCACAAAGAAATCTTTTAGTTTTCTTTGCACCATTTTTTCAGTCCCCCTAACGGGGGGAATGCGCCCCTTGCATACATTACGACTGGCACAGGCATAATGCCAGGCATAATGTGGCGCAAGGGGTTACAAAGTGGCTCAATGCATGCGTTCTGCCACTTTGTAAATCTGGTGCAACGATTTTGGCTTTAATGGGTCACTTTAGAGTAAAAACAATGACGTTAATGTGGCACAAGGAGGTGCTAGACCCTCTTAAATTTAGGCCAGTATTTTGTAAAGTAAACATGTTTTAAGACCTTCAGAACAGAGACAAGAGTGTGTTGTGTGTTTCTCTCTGAGTAAGTATTTAAAAATCCCAGGTGAAATCCGACAGACGCCTCCTAATACCCGGCTGAAAGCTCCTTTAATTAACGAATTGTTAAATAATATATGTAACAAGGGGGTGTGGCACCCCCTGGAGCTTCGCCCCTGGTGGTCAGACCAGCCCCCAGCAGATCTTCACAGGCTGCTCTTGCCTGTGTTTGCGCAGTCAGTTGCCACCTGCTTGGAGCCGGTAGTAAAAAATCTCCCTTTTTCATTCCCATTAGCCAGAGAGGAAATGAAGTTGCTGCTAAATCAATGAACAGGAAGTAAGGAGAGCGCGCGATGGGATGGCTGGTAACGCCACCTCCGCATCATTGATAATTCCTCCATCCGGCCGGAGGCTGCTATTGTACAGGTTCAAAACTAATGACATGTAACACATTCAAGACAGTGGTGTAACAAAGGCCCGCGCGGTGCGGGAAAGGGGAGGGGGCGAGCTCTAGGGGGCCTTCTCAGCACAGTACACTCTGCACGGGCGGAAGGCAACAGACTGGGTTCAGCGGCGGGGGGGGGGTCCTCAAGGTACTTTGCAGGGGGAGTGTGGGGGGGCTCAAGGTAGGGTGACCAGATTTTGAGAAACAAAAACCGGGACACGTCAGACATAAAAGAAGGACAAACAACTTTGCACTTAATTTTATATCTGGCATGTCCCGTTTTTTTGCATAGCTTTGTGAATGTGTGCCTATACGTGTGTGTTTATATATATATATATATATATATATATATATATATATATATATATATATATACACACATTTACAAGACTATACATATGGCTTGGCCTCCCACCCTGCACCCCCAACCCACCCCCCACCAACCTCTCTCTGCTCACACTCGTCTCTCTGCTGGGAACAGACAGGAGACTGTGTTGCCTGACAGTAACAGATAAATTACTTTAATTATTTAATACTTTGAGGGCGTCTTTAACTTATCCTTCCCTAGATAATCTGACTTTTGTCCCAAAAACAGGGACATTTATGTAATGATTTGACCTTTGTCCCAAAAAACGGGACATTTGTTTAAAAGTAAGAGAAGCGTCGGGACACCGGGACAGTCCTCTAAAAACCGGGACTGTCCGGGGAAATCCGGGACGTCTGTTCACCCTAGCTCAAGGTTCGTTCGGCCACTGACTCAAGGAAACAGTGAAAGTGAGGTCTGAGCAGATGGACACCCAAGACCATGCGGCTGCCCACCACCATTCAGTCCAGGGAGCCAGAAACCTCTTAGGATTTTGGGGCTCCCTGGGCCAAAGGTAAGTTGGGGCACCTGTTCGGAGCATCTTTGAATATATGATCCAATTTCAGCTCTTTCAAGCCCCCTCTGCCCAGGTCACTGACAGCGCAGCCACACGGGTCCAAGTTGTAAATGTGTTTATATATAATATTCAAGGACAGTGAGGTGTGTTTTTAATATTGTAACACAGCAGTAGCTTCTCACTGATGTTCCCGCAAATCATTTCTGTCACACCCCCTCATTTCTCACATGAGAGGTCCTGTTTTACTCTAAAAGAAACCTTTTTGATGGATGGTGCAGGAACATAAACACAACATTTGTCTGTAAATTATCCTGAATAGACCCTCACACATCACCCACACCAAAAATACATCAAAAGAAAACGGAATAAAAAAAAATCTGTAAGAATTATTCAAGGTCATCAGGGCAGGACTCACTGCAGAACACAGCTGGCTTTATCAGGGCCCCTTGAAAGGCTGGGGCCTGGGGCCACAGCCCACTTGGCCCAGGCCTAAAAACGTTTCTGTGTGGAGCCTCTGACATCAGCGCTCCGGCTTAGCTGGATCCAGGTCAGGCAGTGTCAATATTGAACAAGCATCATAGGCACCTGCCTAGAGATGTGGGGGGAGCTGTTAACCTGGCTGTTCCTGCAGGCACTGATGGGCATCGGAGGCCTACTTTCTGTTCTGGGCACAGCTAGAGAGCAACCTCCACTGTGTCAGCGTGTCCTTACCATCACTACCACGCAGGGCTTTAAGTGGGCCGTGTCCTTACCATCACTATGATGGCTCATTGTAGGAAAGTACCCTCTTTCTTGGCATGGTTACCCTCAGTTTCTGCCTGTTGTCAGTGTGTTTGACTGTGTCTATTGGGATCCTGCTAACCAGGACCCCAGTAGTTTTGCTCTCTCCTGTAAATTGTACCTTTTTCTTCCCACAATTGGCATCCTGGTCCCCCCATGTAAGTCCCTAGTATATGGTACATAGGTACCCAGGGCATTGGGGTTCCAGGGGATCCCTATGGGCTGCAGCAGTTATTCTGCCACCCATGGGGAGCCCATGCAAAGGGTTCTGCAGGCCTGCTATTGCAGTCTGCGTGAAACTGGTGCACGCACTTGATTTCACTACAGGTCACTGTCACTGCACCAGGTCACTGTAAGTCACTCATATGGTAGGCCCTCTCAGCCCAGAGGGAAGGGTGCAGGTACCTGTGTGTGAGGGCACCCCTGCACTAGCAGAGGTGCCCCCACAAACTCTAGATTCATTTTCCTGGACTTGGTGAGTGCGGGGATGTCATTTTACGCATGTACTGGACATAGGTCACTACCTATGTCCAGCTACATAATGGTAACTCCAAACCTGGACATTTTTGGTATCAGACATTGTCAGAACCATACCCCAATACTGTTGCAATTATTGGAAGTATGATTCCATGCACTCTGGGGGCTCCTTAGATGAACCCCAGCATTGCTACCACCAGCCTTACAAGGTTTTCCGGGCAGCCCAGCTGCTGCCACCCCTCAGACAGGTTTCTACCATCCTCCTGCTTGATCTGATCAAGCCCAGGAAGGCAGAATAAATGATTTCCTTTGGGAGAGGGAGGTAACACCCTCTCCCTTTGGAAATAGGTGTGACTAGCGTCGGCGGGGTAGCCTCCCCGAGCCACTGGTTTGCTTAGAAGGGCACATTTGGTGCCCTCTGTGCATAAACCAGTCCACACCAGTTCAGGGACCCCCATTCCCTGCTCTGGCGTGAAACTGGACAATGGAAAGGGGAGTGACCAATCTCCTGTCTATCACCACCCCAGGAGTGGTGCCCATAGCTCCACCAGATGGTCCCTGGATTCTGCCATCTTGTTTCCAAGGTTGGCCGGGAACTCTGGGAGCATCTGAGTGGCCAGGCCAGGCAGGTGACGTCAGAGCCCCCTCCTGATAGGTGCTTACCTGGCTAGGTGGCCAATCCCCCTTTCAGGGATATTTAGGGTCTCGCTCTTGGGTGGGTCCTCAGATTCGGTTTGCAAGATTCCAGCAGGATTCCTCTGAAACCTCCACTTTGACATCTGGCCACTGGAACTGTGACTGGACCCTCCAGGAACCAACAACGTTGCAACAACGAAGAAGACTCTCCTGCAACTTTGCTTCCACGTCTCCTGCCAGCTTTGCAACATTTCCCTGGCTGTGCATCCTCAGAAGACACAACTCTTCAGCCTGCACAAGAAGAAGAAGGGATCTCCCTTGGAGGGAAGGAGTCACTCCCCTGCAGCCGCAGGCACCTACAGCAAGTGATGGCCGGCTGCAAGGATCTTCCCTCATCCTGAGCTGTGTGGATCCTGCATGATGGGTGGTGGTCCGGAGTAGTCCTCTTGGACCTCTTTGCCAGCTGTCCAACTTTGGTGGAGGTAAACCTTTGCCTTCCTACGCAAGACAGCACCCCGTGCACTGCATCTCTTGCAGCTGCCAAGGCTTGTTTGCATCTCCTCAATGGCATCTTCAGCCGACATGTAGCTCCATCCCCCAGCACTCCTTCCTGGAAAGCACAGCCTCCTGTGTGGTTCTCCGGTGGCGTGGGATCCTCTTTTGTAGTGCTGCATGGGCCTCTTCTGCGACTCCTGTGTCCCCATCCTGTGGGACTCCTGTGGGCGCTGCCTCTGCTCTTGTGGGTTCTCTGTGATGCTGAAGGTTCCCTGTGACTCCCCCTCCTGGGCTGAGTCCTCCTGGGCCCTGCTGGTCCCTGGCAGCACCGCTTTTCCACTAACCGCGAGTTTGCCTTTGCCAAGCCTTGTTGGTGGAATTCCTGCACCGACACCCATCTGTAATCTCCCTTACGGCATGGGACATCATCTGCATCCATCAGGAACTCTTCTCCAGCTCGAGGTCTGCAGTGCTGACCTGTTCTTCAGCACTGTTGACCAACTCCTGCATCCACAGCTGGGTGGGTAGTAGCTCCTACTCCTCCTGGACGCCACTGTGACTCTTGCACTTGGTCCCCTCTCACCACAGGTCTTCTGTCTTCAGAAACCCACCACTGGTTTTCTTGCAGTCTTCTCTCAGTGTCTTCTTTTTCTTCTTTTCCTCCTTTTGGGTGGTTTTCTGGAAAATCCAGTGATTTACTCCTGCACTCCTGGTCACTGGGGGGTACTATGTTACTTACCTTTGTGGTTTCCTAATACCCCCAGCTCCACTCTACGCATTCCACTTACCTAGGTGGGGGTCCTGTGTTCGCATTCCATGTTTTTAGTACATGGTTTGTGCTCCCCCAGGGTCACTATTGGTTATTGCTAGTTGCACTGTGTTCTAACCTTTTCTATGCCTATTTCTGATTGCTAGTGTATATATTTAGTGTATTACCCACCTCCTATTGGAGGATTGCCCTTCTGGTATTTTGTGGTGATTTACAACTGAGTGTTTTCTTCCATGTGTGTAAGTGCCTTGTGACTACACTGATATTGCATGAGCTTTGCATGTCTCCTAGATAAGCCTTGGCTGCTCACCCACAGCTAGCTCTGGAGAGCCTGGCTTCGAGGCGCTGCCAACACCTCACTGAGAGGGGACACCCGGACCTGGTATAAGGTGCAAGTAATGTAAACTATGTCAGAGAGGGGCTATGGAGAGATGAGGGGCACTTTAGCCAGATGGTAGTGAGGGAATCGAAGGAGGAGATCGTGGGATGGGGAGGTAGGTGCTGAAAAAGATTGGCTAAAGCCGGCCCTGGCTATGCTGTGTTACCCTGGATGTTTTCAAACTGCCATCTGCAGCCCTGGGCTGCCTCAGGGAGCTGTGTGGCTGGAGGGGAGATGGAGCAGGGAGGGTGGAGAGAGAATAAAATGGTTTTCCAAACATCGCACAAATCTGACTGGTCCGTAAAGAGATGGTGAGGGTGGGCAGACACCCCTAGGTGTCTCGATGGCTGGACCGGAAGGGGGGAGTGGAACTACCCCGGCAGAAGAGAGAGTGTGTAAGCAGGGAGTGGGAAAGGGTAAGAGCTCGCTTACACCGTCAGAGTGACGTAAGAGACTCTATGTGGCCCTTGACAGCGCTTGTGGTCTAAAGAGGGACCAACCCACCGTGCATCCCTCCATGTGTCCAATGAGGCCTCTGAGAGGCGAGAACGTCTCTCTGATGGGTTTGATTAAACTGTGGCCCTAGGGCCCTTTATCATTTATATATTTTTTGTTCATGTGCCGCTTCTATGTATAGTTGTTTATGTACAACATTTTGTATCCAACTTTTATCACTAGGTTGACCACCTGTCTGTAATTTACACGGACGGTCCTTAATTCAGGCCCAGTGCCCATTGTCCCTAATAAACCTTCTCACAGACAGCTTTTGTCCGTATTTTCAAAGATTCAGACTGACAGCCAATCGTGTGGCCCGTTCGTCATCCAGTTGTGGCCCAACTGAGCATCACTTGACCTAGGAATGGCTTCCAAGCCAAGTAGCCAATCCTAGCCCTTATCACAAAGACATGGTGCAGGCTGGCCCTGTTACCTGGGCCTTGAGGGTGCTTTAGAGTGGCCTGAGATCAACCTTTGTCTTTTTCTTCCTGTTTGAGTGTACATCTTTTTGTCCAGGACTGCTTGTAGGTAAACCTAAACCAGCCTATCACGTGACTTCTGAACTCAGAGGATGGACCTGTTCTGGCATGCGCACTGGACCAACCTGTTAGCAACTTGGCAAAAGTCTTGTTACAAGAATTATTTTTGCTGCAGCTCTTCTCGTCCCCATTACCAAAAGTCTGAGATGGTCTCCAGGTCGTCATGCACATTTCAAATAATAGCGCTGTCTCTGCTTCGTGGCTCTGTGCCTTTTTCCTAAAACCTTTATGTCTATTGTGCCTTTATCGCTTTGTATTATTCACATTTTCTCTCTCTCTCTCTCTCTCGCCTCACTGTGAACATCTCTCCGTATTGTTCCTCTCTGTGTGCAAGATCTTTCCTGTTTGTTAATTAGTATTGGACAATATTGAGCTGCCTCCCGGATACACATTACAGATGTTCAGATAAGATAAATGCATATCATGGATGCGATGTGGCCTCTGTTTGCTTTATTTAAGTTTGATTAGCTGCAGCTAGGATGAAATGATGTTTAGTGAGAGGCCGACTGAGGGCAATCATTATTATGATTTTGTCAATTTTGTGCAAGGAAAGAAAGAGGTGTAACAGAGAGACAGTACGGTGGGTAAAATATTAAAAGGGGAGGGAAAGGCAGGTGCATAAAAGCAGATGTTCACTCAAATGAATTATTTAATGCATTGTTTACTCCAATCCAATTCACCCCACGCCACCCCAATCCAATCCAGCCCACCCCATTCCAATCCAATCTACCCCTCAAGGCCACCCCACTTCAATCCACCAACCACATTCCAATCCACTCCACCCTACTCCAAAGCACCCCACTACTCTAATCCACCCCACTCTACCCCAAACCAATCCACTCCACCCCAGTTCAGTCCACCACATTCCAATCCAGTCCAGCCAGCCCACTTCACTCCGGTCCACTCCACTCTAATCCAATCCACCTCACGACAATCCACCCACCCCAATCCAATCCACCCCACCCCACCCCATCCCAGTTCAGTCCACAACCACTCCAATCCAGTCTGCCCACCACACCTCATCTCAATCCAACCCACCTCAGTGCATTCCACCCCACTCCAATCCACCATACTTCAATCCACCCCGCTCCAATCTAGGCCAATCCAATCCACCCTAATCCAGTCCAACACACCCCACTCCAATCCAATCTACCGCACGCCAGTCCAACACAACCCACTCCAATCCAATCTACCGCACTCCAGTCCAATCCACCCCACTGCAGTCCAATCTAATGGTGGCAGACCTCACAAAGTTCTACCCTGCAGAATTCCTCAGAGTTAGCTTAAAACTCTGTGAAATTTGTTGGAGTTCCACGTGTGGCGGAATGCCGCCTGCCTACCACCCTGTCCTGAATGCACACGATCTCAGAAGCTATTACTAACCAGGCCCTACCCTGCTTAGCGCTTCTGAGATTAGGCGCATTCAGGCCAGGGTGGTATGCCGTAGGCAGCAAAAGCTACCATTTAAGGCTTCTTGTGCTGACACAGCCCACAGGCCTGGAGCCTGCTGCTCTCACATCTGCACACTTCCCTTCACCAACTGCCCTCCTTCACAAACTTACTACGGAGGGTCAAGCACAACCCATGTCTTGCATCAGCCTTGCAATGGCTTCCTCTGCAGTTACACACAGCCTGAGACTGCCCTTTCTTTAGGGCCCAGCACAAGCAGTAGCAAACCTGCTCACCACCAGCAGCCTGGTGTTTTCACAAAGTGCCTAGCCTTGCTTGTCACTGGGCTCTAAGGCGCTCTCTCAGGCCACACGCATCTCTATCTGGCAGGGGCTGCCGGACTACCAATCAGCAGCTCCACACCTCCCTCTGCACCCTGCTCTTTGGCTGCTGAGGACAGTGAAAGGAGGGAGGCCTGCATCCGGAGCTGGTGGTGGTGCAGCCCCTCAGCAGCAGCTTGCAGATGCTCCACACCTCCATCTGCCCCCTGTACCGGGCGGCTGAGGACAGTGAAAGGAGGGAGGCCAGGATCCGGAGCTGGCACCGGTGCAGCCCCTCAGCACCAGCTTGCAGCAGCTCCACGCATCCCTCTGCCCCTGCTCCCAGGCTGCTGATGACAGTGAAAGGAGGGAGGCCTGGATCCGGAGGTGGCGCCAGTGCAGACCCTCAGTAGCAGCTGGCAGCAGCTCCACACCTCCCTCTTCCCCGGCTGCTGAGGACAGTGAAAGGAGGGAGGCCTGCATCCGGAGCTGGCGGTGGTGCAGCCCCTCAGCAGCAGCTTGCAGATGCTCCACACCTCCATCTGCCCCCTGTACCGGGCTGCTGAGGACAGTGAAAGGAGGGAGGCCAGGATCCGGAGCTGGCACCGGTGCAGCCCCTCAGCACCAGCTTGCAGCAGCTCCACGCATCCCTCTGCCCCTGCTCCCAGGCTGCTGAGGACAGTGAAAGGAGAGAGGCCTGGATCCGGAGCTGGCACCGGTGCAGCCCCTCAGCAGAAGCTTACAGCAGCTCCATGCCTCCCTCTGTCCCCTGCTCCCGGGCTGCTGAGGACAGTTTAAGGAGGGAGGCCTGGATTGGGAGCCGGCACTGTCGCAGCCCCTCAGCAGCGCTTGCAGCAGCTCCACGCCTCCCTCTGCCCCTGCTCCCAGGCTGCTGAGGACAGTGAAAGGAGGGAGGCCTGGATCCAGAGCTGGCGCCAGTACAGCCCCTCAGCAGCAGCCTGCAGCAGCACCATGCCTCCCTCTGCCCCCTGTACCGGGCAGCTGAGGACAGTGAAAGGAGGGAGGCCAGGATCCGGAGCTGGCACCGGTGCAGCCCCTCAGCACCAGCGTGCAGCAGCTCCACACATCCCTCTGCCCCTGCTCCCAGGCTGCTGAGGACAGTGAAAGGAGGGGGGCCTGGATCCGGGGCTGGTGCCGGTGCAGCCCCTCAGAAGCAGCTTGCAGCAGCTCCACGCCTCCCTCTGCCCCCGCTCCCAGGCTGCTGAGGACAGTGAAAGGAGAGAGGCCTGGATCCGGAGCTGGCACCGGTGCAGCCCCTCAGCAGAAGCTTACAGCAGATCCATGCCTCCCTCTGTCCCCTGCTCCCGGGCTGCTGAGGACAGTGAAAGGAGGGAGGCCTGGAGTGGGAGCCGGCACTGTTGCAGCCCCTTAGCAGCGCTTGCAGCAGCTCCACGCCTCCCTCTGCCCCTGCTCACCGGCTGCTGAAGACAGTGAAAGGAGGGAGGCCTGGATCCGGAGCTGGCGCCGGTGCAGCCCCTCAGCAGCAGCTTGCAGCAGCTCCATGCCTCCCTCTGCCCCCGCTCTCGGACTGCTGAGGACAGTGAAAGGAGGGAGGCCTGGATACGGAGATGGCGCTGGTACAGCCCCTCAGAAGCAGCTTGCAGCAGCTCCATGCCTCCCTCTCCCACCTGCTCCCCGGCTGCTGGGGACAGTGAAAGGAGAGAGTCCTGGATCCGGAGCTGGTGCCGGTGCAGCCCCTCAGCAGCAGCTTGCAGCAGCTCCATGCCTCCCTCTGTCCCCACTCCCGGGCTGCTGAGGACAGTGAAAGGAGGGAGACCTGGATCCGGAGCTGGTGCCGGTGCAGCCCCTCAGCAGCAGCTTGCAGCAGCTCCACGCCTCCCTCTGCCCCCTGCCCCCTGGCTGCTGATGACAGTCAGACGAGGGAGGCCTAGATCCGGCGCTGGTACAGCCCCTCAGGGGCAGCTTGCAGCAGCTCCACGCCTCCCTCTGCACCCTGCTCCTTGGCTGCTGATGACAGTGAAAAGAAGGAGGCCTGGATCCGGAGGTGGCGCCAGTGCAGAGCCTTAGTAGCAGCTGGCAGCAGCTCCACGCCTCCCTCTTCCCCGGCTGCTGAGGACAGTGAAAGGAGGGAGGCCTGGATCCGGAGCTGGCGGTGGTGCAGCCCCTCAGCAGCAGCTTGCAGATGCTCCACGCCTCCATCTGCCCCCTGTACCGGGCTGCTGAGGACAGTGAAAGGAGGGAGGCCTGGATCCGGAGCTGGCACCGGTGCAGCCCCTCAGCACCAGCTTGCAGCAGCTCCACGCATCCCTCTGCCCCTGTTCCCAGGCTGATGAGGACAGTGAAAGGAGGGAGGCCTGGATCCGGGGCTGGTGCCGGTGCAGCCCCTCAGCAGCAGCTTGCAGCAGCTCCACGCCTCCCTCTGCCCCCGCTCCCAGGCTGCTGAGGACAGTGAAAGAAGAGAGGCTTGGATCCGGAGCTGGCACCGGTGCAGCCTCTCAGCAGCAGCTTGCAGCAGCTCCACGCCTTCCTCTGCCCCCTGCTCCCGGGCTGCTGAGGACAGTGAAAGGAGGGAGGCCTGGATCTGGAGCTGGCGCTGGTGCAGCCCCTCAGCAGCTTGCAGCAGCTCTACGCCTCCCTCTGCCTCCTGCTCCTGGGCTTCTGAGGACAGTGAAAGGAGAGAGGCCTGGATCCGGAGCTGGCACCGGTGCAGCCTCTCAGCAGCAGCTTGCAGCAGCTCCACGTCTTCCTCTGCCCCCTGCTCCTGGGCTGCTGAGGACAGTGAAAGGAGGGAGGCCTGGATCTGGAGCTGGCGCTGGTGCAGCCCCTCAGCAGCTTGCAGCAGCTCTACGCCTCCCTGTGCCTCCTGTTCCTGGGCTTCTGAGGACAGTGAAAGGAGGGAGGCCTGGATCCAGAGCTGGCGCCGGTGCAGCCCCTCAGCAGCAGCTTGCAGCAGCTCCACACCTCCCTGTACCCCTGCTCCCAGGCTGCTGAGGACAGTGAAAGGAGAGAGGCCTGGATCCGGAGCTGGCACCGGTGCAGCCTCTCAGCAGCTGCTTGCAGCAGCTCCACGCCTTCCTCTGTCCCCTGCTCCCGGGCTGCTGAGGACAGTGAAAGGAGGGAGGCCTGGATTGGGAGCCGGCACTGTCTCAGCCCCTCAGCAGCGCTTGCAGCAGCTCTACGCCTCCCTCTGCCACCTGCTCCTGGGCTTCTGAGGACAGTGAAAGGAGAGAGGCCTGGATCCGGAGCTGGCACCGGTGCAGCCTCTCAGCAGCAGCTTGCAGCAGCTCCACGCCTTCCTCTGCCCCCTGCTCCTGGGCTGCTGAGGACAGTGAAAGGAGGGAGGCCTGTATCTGGAGCTGGCGCTGGTGCAGCCCCTCAGCAGCTTGCAGCAGCTCTACGCCTCCCTCTGCCTCCTGCTCCTGGGCTTCTGAGGACAGTGAAAGGAGGGAGGCCTGGATCCAGAGCTGGCGCCGGTGCAGCCCCTCAGCAGCAGCTTGCAGCAGCTCCACACCTCCCTGTACCCCTGCTCCCAGGCTGCTGAGGACAGTGAAAGGAGAGAGGCCTGGATCCGGAGCTGGCACCGGTGCAGCCTCTCAGCAGCTGCTTGCAGCAGCTCCACGCCTTCCTCTGTCCCCTGCTCCCGGGCTGCTGAGGACAGTGAAAGGAGGGAGGCCTGGATTGGGAGCCGGCACTGTCGCAGCCCCTCAGCAGCGCTTGCAGCAGCTCCACGCCTCCCTCTGCCCCCGCTCCCAGGCTGCTGAGGACAGTGAAAGGAGGGAGGCCTAGATCCGGAGCATAGCCTTAGCAAGGGGTCTCCTTGCCTGTCGTAGCGCAAATGTTGTCTTCATTTTGGGCCGAGTGTAAAGTGCAGCCCACACAGCGCAAGCGCACTGCGCACGTTCGTGAACTCTGCTCCGCTGCCGGGCTAGTGGGGTTTTTGGCTGAACGCTGTTCTCCAAGCGGAGCGCGGAGTGCCAGAAACTCTGTTAGGTCCGCCAATGGAGCAGAGCTCACCGCCCACTCGTGGTCTAATCCACCCCACTGGGATCCATTGACTCTAATCCACCCCACTCCAATCCAATCCACCTCAGCCCTATCACTATAACCCAAACTACCCACCCCAATCCAATCTAATCCACCCGACTCCAATCAGATCCACCCCGCCCCAGCCCTATCACTCCACCCCAAACTACCCACCCCAATCCAATCTAATCCACCCACTCTAATCCAGTCCACCCCACCCCAGCCCTATCACTCCAACCCAAACTATCCATCCCAATCCAATCTAATCCACCCACTCCAATCCAGTCCACCCCACCCCAGCCCTATCACTCTGCCCCAAATTACCCACCCAATCCAATCTAATCCACCCCACTGTGATCCATTGAATCTAATCCACCCCACTCTAATCCAATTCACCCTACCCCAGCCCTATCACTCCACCTCAAACTACCAACCCCAATCCAATCTAATCCAACCCAGCTCTATCACTCTGCCCCAAACTATCCACCCAATCCATTCTAATCCACCCCACTGGGATCCATTGAATATAATCCACCCCACTCTAATCCAATTCACCTCACCCCAGCCATATCACTCCGCCCCAAACTACCCACCCCAATCCAATCTAATCCACCCCACTACAATCCAATCCACCCCACCCCAGCCCTATCACTCCACCCTAAACTACCCACCCCAATCCAATCTAATCCACCCCACTTGAATCCATTCAAACCCACCTAATCAATTCCACCTCACCCCATTTCAGTCCATGCCACTCCAATCCAATCCACCCCACACCAGTTCACCCCACTCCAATCAGATCCACCCCACTACCTCATTCCACTCAAACCCACTCCACTGTATTTCACTTCACCCCAATCCACTCTCTGCCACTGAACCACTGAACTCTACTCCCCTCCACTGAACTCTACGACACTTTACTCCTCCTCTCCACTCTATGACATTCGAACAAATCCACTCTACGACACTGTACCCCCCCCCACACACACACCACTCTGACTATCCACCCCACTAACTTTTAGCCATTCTGAACAGCAGCCACACTGGTGTACACACATCAAAACACATTGGCAAAGCCAATAGCTCTTGTATAGGCGAGACTATTGGCTTTGCCAATGCTTGTTTAAGAATTGCACCCCGCTTTGTATTCAAATCTCGCGATCATGCACAATACGTCAGCGCCAAGAGGCCATGCACATGACAGACGTAGCACTTTAAAATCACCACAAGTGTGCGACAGAGCCCGTTGCATGGCTCCGTGAATGGCCATGGTGGTACAATGCAGAAATGCACCTTTAAAGGGGGGCTGGGGCCACGAGCCCTGAGGGCCGACACATCCGTCACACGCTTTGTAGTTTGCTGCAGCTTGTATTGCTGAGGGCTCAGCGGCATTTTCCTAAGACGTCAGAAATTCACATTTTATGGCCCCGCGGTTACATCCCGTGGATAAGATTTACACCCTCCTCGGCTCTCATCGGCTCCAGACGCATCATTCATCGCCTCGACGCAAGAAGGCGCTGGCGGGCAAAGGCCCGAGGGGTTATCGCGCCCCTTTTATTTATTTGGTAATAAAACTGTATGTGCAAGAACATACATCAGTGGATGATGTAACAGAACAGGAAAGCGGAAAAAGACAACTCAGACGTGAAAATGTGTACAGACGTTTGATCACAGTAACAGACAAATTACTTAAGTGAAAAGCATAACTTGTTCAATGATGTAACGTGCAACGTAAAACTATGTAAAAGAGCGCGAGGGGCCGTACTTAGCAGGTACTTCATGTTTACTAAGCACAATCTAACTCTCATGCAATGTAAGTTAAAATACTGCTGCCCGGGCACCGCGGGAGGTGATTGGAGGAAAGTTCAACCAGTGCCAATCCCTCGCGGCAGCATTGCAACCCATCAGGCCATGTCAGTCTCCAGACTTCAGATGCTGACATCTCAGGAGCGTCTCAGGAACTGCAAGGGCCAGGGCGGCTTAGAACTTGGGTGAAACCAAGGAATAATGTTTTGCTTTGTAATTCAGGAAGAATGCTCTTTTGTAAGAAGGGTGACAGTGCTTTAAACAAGAAGTCACAGACAACAGCAGACCAGGTGAAGGCCTGGAAGGAAGAGGAGGAACACCTTTGTCAGTCTAGATCTTGGACACGCGGGGAGAGCCTCTCCCTGAGTCAGGGACGTTGACCACTGCGTCAGGGCTGATGCAGGATCTCCACACTCACAGACTTGACATGCTACCCTGCATTAGCCTTCACCACTGGTCTAACAATGGCTTCTTGGTTGATTATGGTCACCTGGGTGACAACTCTTCTTAGGTCCTGGTTGAATCAGTTCCTAGAGGCATCCTTCACACCGGCCACCAGCCACCTTTGCCTTGGTCTGGTCTTCCTGGTTAACCCGTCAGATCTTCACCTTTCATGGGGGAGAACAGCTCCTACGTCTCCTGGAGATATCATCAGGTCATGGACACAGGGTTTGATCCTTACAGGAGGATGGTGACAGCCCCAGCCAAGATCTTCAGGGCTGGTGGTTGAGAGCCAGACTATCAGAGCAAGGCAGCCAAAGCTCAGGTAAACCTACTCTCAGAAACTGGTGTGGAGGGGAGCAGGTGTCTATACAAGTACAGGGGTTCAGACCCAGAATGTGGCGCAATATGTTGTCTCCTTCCACCTGCAGGATGTCAGCACGGTGGAGTCTACTGTTGTGTCTCTTGATAACCTTAACCCAGCGGTAGCAACCGGTGCTCCCCCTCACGCGTGTGGATACTCATGGAAGATGTCACAGACAGCGAGATACCCCAGGAGGCACGTATATGGCATCTGCATGGATTTTACAATGGGTAAGCCTGGTAGACTGATCCTCTCTCAGGGCACAAGCAGGAAGGCTGTCATCCATTGTCAGTGTCTCCTTGAGCTTGTGTGTCAGACACAGCAAACTCACCAAAAAAGAGGTCCCCTCCACTTAAAAACTTTAGAGCAAATTCATCAAATCTTGTTCTCAGAGCCAGCAAACTGCCAGAAACCCCACAGAGGAATCTGGAACAGCGGTTCACTTAAGAATTAAGGAATACAAAAACTTAGCTAGATAGAGGTATCAGACGAACCAAAAAGTAGAGCCCACTTGCATAAATCCAGGAAGTCATACATGTCATGGAGACACTACAAGAAACTGATATGGAATGGAACATGTGAAACAAAAGAGAGACCATGGAGAGTCCTGCATGATGCATGTGCCACCAGAAACCCAAAGGAATTCCAGGAATACTTAAACTCAATGCTTACCCACCATGAACCTACCAGGCAAGAATGTGAATTTGTTGGACTGAACAATGTATGCTCATTCTCTCTACCTATCAAGCAGCAGACAACTTGGTCTCAGACATTACGCCTCCTGTAATATCTAGCACGCAAGCCTCGAAGTCGGAAGAACAGACCTGCACAGCAATCGCAACACACTAGCAAAACAAAATAGCCTTGGCTCTAATTACTGTCTCTTAGTTTATAAGGTACTATGAGATGCAACTGCTAGCAGAAAGGATGGGGCCATGAGCAGGCGTTAAAAAATGAGGCCAGAATGACGCAGTGAAATCTTGCAGATTTTGCCAGTTTGTAAACACGGCGCGGGGTGGGGGACTGTTCTGCGCTGCCGTAACATCAGAAAAAACGATGCTACTGCAGCAGAAGGGGCTTGTAAACGAGCCCGTAAGTAGCTATCACATACCTATAATTATAGCAGAGGACTTTAACGGTATACTAACCCCTAGTTCAGTACCACTAACATTGCTCACACTAGAAGTATGATGAACATGAGAACAGGTATTTGTAATAAAATGGATGTGTTAGAACCTTAGAAGTAGTTGGCTCATGGGGTACCAAAACCTGGGCCAGGTATATGAAAGCCACCGGGAAAAGGCTTTTCTCCATGTAACAATCCTATTCTGTGAGTCGGTAACTTGCCCAACGAGCGCGGTCATCTCTCCCATTTGCATCACAAAGGTATATCACGTGGCATACTCAGATCACTCAGCAATGCCACTGGACTGGTACATCACCCAATATAGTTACACTTTTCCAAGGTACCTAATCAATCACATTTATTTTATTACATATCAATAACCAGAAGTTCCAGAATTCATTAAGATGAACTCTTAGGCTGCAAGGCCTGCGGTTGCGCGGAACTCTGTGAGCGCATATATCAGTGGAGTTTCACAATCCTTGGCTCTCAGATCAGGAAATCCGAGTTTCAAGAAGTGGAAGTTCTCAGGAGACAATTAGATGATTTAATTATACTCCATATTAGATTTGACAGAAACTGCCTAATTGTGATAATGCTTCCTAACAAATAACCACCTTACGTCAATGAGGTCTGGCAACACAAAATGTCAGAGCAAACAAAAAAGCTTACTAATCTCAAATCCATATAAGTGAAACGGGATGAAAGTGGGGGAATCCCCCATCCATATGAGTAGGGAAAGGGTCAGAATCACACTATGGTGGTCATTACGACCCTGGCGGATTACTTCCGCCAGGGCCGCGGGACGCGGTGGCACCGCCGACAGGCCGGCGGTGCCCCGTGGGGCATTCTGACCGCGGCGGCTTAGCCGCGGTCGGAGAAGGGAAACCGGCGGTCTCCCGCCGGTTTCCCGCTGCCCCCAAGGAATCCTCCAAGCCGGCGCAGCTTGCTGCGCCGGCTTGGGGATTCCGACTCCCCCTCCCGCCATCCAGTTCCTGGCGGTTCTCCCGCCGGGAACCGGATGGCGGGAGGGGGAGTCGCGGGGCCCCCGTAAGAGGGCCCCAAAATGTATTTCACTGTCTGCCTTGCAGACAGTGAAATACGCGACGGGTGCAACAGCACCCGTCGCACCTTCCCACTCCGCCGGCTCTATTACGAGCCGGCATCCTCGTGGGAAGGGAGTTTTTCCCTGGGCTGGCGGGCGGTCTTTTGGAGACCGCCCGCCAGCCCAGGGAAAAACTCATAATACCCTCCGCGGTCTTCTGACCGCGGAGCGGTATTATGGAGGGCGGAATTCTGGCGGGCGGCCTCCGCCGCCCGCCGGAATCGTAATCAGGCCCTATATCTGAAACTGAGAGCCAAGCCTGGTCATGGTACTTATCACTGTCAAGAGATCTTGTATATATTTTAACAACACTGTTCTTGGCTTCATCATGAGAATCTGAAGAAAGTTCATGAGTATCTGAGACCAAAAATTGACAAATCTGCAAATACTGCCTTCACTATAGAAGAGACTGGGGGCCAGGTGTGTGAAAGCGACCGGGAAAAGGCTTTTCCCCATGTAACAACCCTATTCTACGAGTCGGTAACTTGTTGCCGACTTGCAAAATAGGTTTGCGAGTCACTATTCGTAAGGGACGTGTCAAGGGTGTCCCTTCCTAATAGAGTCGCAGGGGGTGTAAGATTGTTTCGCGACTGTGAATGTGGTCGCAAAACAATTGCAGTTAGCACCAACTTCAAGTTGGTGATAACCCTTTCGCAAACGGGAAGAGGTCCCCATGGGACCCCTTCACCTTTGTGAATGGTAGCGAAAATATGTTTTAAGAGCAGGTAGTGGTCCCACGGATCACTGCCTGCTCTAAAAAAAAACTTTTTTTTTTTTTTGTTTGAAATGTATCTAATTTTCCATTACAGAAAACGGACTGCATTTTTTAAAAACTGCTTTATTTAAAAAACGGTCTCAGACATGGTGGCCTGCTGTCCCAATGGGGTCGCAAATCGTGACCTACCTCATGAATATTGATGAGGTAGGTCATTTGCAATCCCATTGGGAATTGCAAACAGTGTTAAGCGCACTGTTATACACCTCAGTTTGCAATTTCCTAACAGCTAATTGCTAAGATTTGCTATTAGGAACGTGAACAGCCAAACCTACACACATCTGGCACCGAAACCACAGTAGTCAACATGCCAGCTGGTAAAGCCTCAGGAACCACCTGTATCCTAGCAGAAAGGTACACAATATTTATGACACACCAGTATTCCTTAAAGACATCTGAACAACTAATGGCCATCCGTCCTCATGGCATAAGGCACAATAGCAATGTTTGCGAAAAAGATAAAAACCTACTCGATTGGAGATCAGACGGTGCTTTATCTCTTTTGAATACAGACTCTAAAACATACACTAAAAGGAATTCATAACCCAAGCACTCACAGTAGAAGACGAAAAGAATGCTATTCGATCCCTTCTAAATTGCAAGCTAGACTTTTGGTTTAATTTTAGACTTTTGGTCTAAGTGTACCTTTGTGAATCAGACCCAATGTGTTTACCATTTTTAAAATGTAATATGTTCAATACCTGTGGCAATTGCTTTCTCTTATTGTGATTTTTTGTTTTTAACTGCAAAAGCATAATAAAAATAAATGGAATAAAATTCACACTATAATGTTGACTTCAACCATTCAGAGTCTCATCTTACTGCTAGTCTTAGAAGCCCAACATGGCTTTATTCCAGGCAAATATGCTACTGTAAGGAGTCTCATCTTACTGCTAGTTATAGAAGTCCAACATGGCTTTATTCCAGGCAAAGATGCTACAGTACAGTAGCAGTAAGATGAGGCTACCGTACGGAATCCCATCTTACTGCTAGTATTAGAAGCCCAACATGGCTTTATTCCAGGCAAATATGCTACCGTACGGAGTCTCATCTTACTGCTAGTTATAGAAGTCCAACATGGCTTTATTCCAGGCAAAGATGCTACCGTACAGTAGCAGTAAGATGAGGCTACCGTACGGAATCCCATCTTACTGCTAGTATTAGAAGCCCAACATGGCTTTATTCCAGACAAAGATGCTACCGTACGGAGTCTCATCTTACTGCTAGTATTAGAAGCCCAACATGGCTTTATTCCAGGCAAAGATGCTACCGTACAGTAGCAGTAAGATGAGGCTACCGTACGGAATCCCATCTTACTGCTAGTATTAGAAGCCCAACATGGCTTTATTCCAGACAAAGATGCTACCGTACGGAGTCTCATCTTACTGCTAGTATTAGAAGCCCAACATGGCTTTATTCCAGGCAAAGATGCTACCGTACGGAGTCCCATCTTACTGCTAGTATTAGAAGCCCAACATGGCTTTATTCCAGGCAAAGATGCTACCGTACGGACTCTCATCTTACTGCTAGTATTAGAAGCCCACATGGCTTTATTCCAGGCAAAGATGCTACTGTAAGGAGTCTCATCTTACTGCCAGTTATAGAAGTCCAACATGGCTTTATTCCAGGCAAAGATGCTACGGTACAGTAGCAGTAAGATGAGGCTACCATACGGAGTCTCATCTTACTGCTAGTATTAGAAGTCCAACATGGCTTTATTCCAGGCAAATATGCTACCACACATTAGCAGTAAGATGATGCTACCCTACGGAGTCTCATCTTACTGCTAGTCTTAGAAGCCCAACATGGTTCTATTCTAGGTAAAGATGCTACCGTACGGAGTCCCATCTTACTGCTAGTATGAGAAGCCCAACATGGCTTTATTCCAGGCAAAGATGCTACTGTACGGAGTCTCATCTTACTGCCAGTTATAGAAGTCCAACATGGCTTCATTCCAGACAAAGATGCTACCATACAGTAGCAGTAAGATGAGGCTACCGTACGGAGTCTTGGAAGTCCAACATGGCTCTATTCTAGGTAAAGATGCTACATACGGAGTCTCATCTTACTGCTAGTCTTAGAAGTCCAACATGGCTTTATTCCAGGCAAAGATGCTACCGTACGGGGTCCCATCTTACTGCTAGTATTAGAAGCCCAACATGGCTTTATTCCAGGCAAAGATGCTACCGTACAGTAGCAGTAAGATGAGGCTACTGTACGGAATCCCATCTTACTGCTAGTATTAGAAGCTCAACAAGGCTTTTTTCGAGGCAAAGATGCTATCATACGGAGTCCCATCTTACTGCTAGTATTAGAAGCCAAACATGGCTTTTTTCCAGGGAAAGATGCTACCGTACGGAGTCCCATCTTACTGCTAGTATTAGAAGCCCAACATGGCTTTTTTCCAGGCAAAGATGCTACCATACAGTCTCATCTTACTGCTAGTACTAGAAGCCCAACATGGCTCTATTCCAGGTAAAGATGCTACCATAAGGTCCAATGTCGTTAATACACTTATAGATAGGATGAAGACGTTACAAGAACTCCTGAATATTATACTTTTAGATGTGGAGAAAGCTTTTGATCTGGTATCCTGTGACTTTCCGTGGAGACTCTTACAAGACCTCAACATACATTCAGACTTTATTAAATTGATACTGGTAATATCACCAGTAGCTCGAATCCACTTTCATCACAATATTTCTTCTCCTTTAACTTTATTTAGAGATATCCAGCAACAGTGCCCTCTATCACCTATTCTATATGATTTTTATATGGAGCCATGTATATGACAATTTCTACGTATGCAAGTACCCCCTTCCAAACTGAAATATTTCTTCTTCTTCAGCGACATATGCAGGCGGTGTACTCACCTCCACACACTGTATTACTGCTAGATTTAATATCACAGCACAAATGGCAAAAGAATTTGGCAAATTATCCGTATACATATGAATCTGCAGTAAGACACACATTGTTCTAGCCGGAGAGGCTATCGAAGCAGATATTCGTGTTACACCAGTAGCCAGATATTTGAGCATTTTCATTGCACCAAAACTAGATTTATATTTTAAGTACAAGTTGTGTTAGATCAAACCAGGCAGGGCCTTTGACGCACATTAAATTCCTCGTGGAAATACTGTGACATTATCAAGTTAGAGATGAACCAAACAGATGAAAGTGGTTGCACTAACAAGGCCCACAGGTTTCTCCTTTGTGTGGAAACTTGACAGGGAAATCTTCAGGCGAGTGAACTCTTACAAATACTTAGTGGTCTGATTTCCAGGGCAAGGTTCTATAAAAGCCCACCTTTCTTCCTTGGAACCAGGGACGGCTTTAGTGTAGTGGATCCTATTTACATTTATTGGGAATCAGGAGTTTACTTAGTCTTCTGGCTTGCAGGCCTGTGCCCCAGTCACCCAGTGACATTTAACCTACTTGGCCTGCTCTGTTTTAGCACATTTATTTAATTATTTATTTCAAAATGGCTGCCATCTTTATAGTTAGGAAGATGTTTTGATTTCACGCTATCAGTGCAACTCTGTAAAGGCGCCACTATCAGCATCGACACGCCGAGCAGCTCCACCAGCCTGCCTCCATGCCCCTGACCCCGGCCTCGCTACTTTTGTGAGTTCGAGGCCCTCCACCACCCGCAGGCACCCGCCTGAGCCTCATCCCTGGTGTCTAGTGGTTGCCGTAAGTATTGTGTGTGTCTTGTAATCTGTATAAGTGCTTTTTGTGCCGTTTTCCTGTGCCTTTATCGGTTTATTGACTTCTTCTGTTTTCTGCCTGTTTATTGCCTTTTTATTGTCTTTTTTATTGCCTTTTTTGTTCCGACCTCTCCTTCTCCCCGGTCCCGCCGCTGCGTCCCCTGCGGCCCCACCCCCCTTGCGCCCCCATTTGCCACCGCCTCCCACCTCCCAGCTGCTCCTCCCTCCCACCACCCCTTCTTAATGGCGGCTGCTGGCGCGGCAGAGGAAAGCCCATCTGCGCCCGTCCGCGCCTGGACCACGCACAGCGCCAGTCCCCCTGCCCTTGCACCTCCCACGCCGCCAGACGCCACTATACCGCAACAGAACTCCTTGCGCTCAACCCCGGCCACCCCACGTGCCACTTCACCTGCGCTCAAGCCACCAAGCACCACAACAACGTCACCCACCTCAACCACCTCAGCTGCATCCTCCTCAACACCCGCTCCGTCCACAAGCACGCCATCGAACTATGGGACGTGCTCACATCAACCTCCCCAGACATCGCCTTCCTCACCAAAACCTGGATGAACCCCTCATCGAATCCAGACATTGCCATAGCCATCCCTGAGGGCTACAAAATCACCTGAAGAGACCGTACTAACAAACCATGAGGAGGAATCGCCATAGTCCACAGAAGCTCCATCAGGATCCCTACCGACACCCACGACGCCCTAGATGCAGCAGAACACCTGCACTTCCAAATATACGTCAACGCCAACACCACCCTGAGAGGAACCCTCGTCTACAGACCCCCGGTCCTCCACCCACAATTCTGCGACGCCATCGCCGACACTATCAGCTCCCACGCCCTCGCCTCCACGGAGTGCATGCTCCTCGGTGACCTGAACTTCCACCTGGAGAACACCAGTGACAGCAACTCCTCAGCCCTACTGGACAACCTTACCAACCTCGGCCTCAAGCAACTGGTCACCTCGCCCACCCACTCAGCCGGCCACACACTCAGCAGCCACATCACCTTCACTCACATCACCAAACTCCATTGGACCGACCACCGGTGTGTTCATTTTTCCTTCCAGAAACCCACCACCAACAGCATCGGATCCCTCACCGCAAGTGGAACAAGATCTCCAAGGACCAATTGATCTCCAACCTCACCCACGCCCTACCACCCAAAACCAACGACCCCAACACAGCCGCCCTCAACCTCAAGCAATGGCTCGACGACTGCACCAACACCCTCGTTCCACTCAGGAAAACCACCAACACCAGCGCCAACAAAAAAGCCTCCTGGTTCACCGCAGACCTTCAGGCCTCCAAACGAGAATGCTGGAAAGCCGAGAAGATCTGGTGCCTAGAACAAACAGAAAACAACCACGCCGCCCTCAAGTCAGCCATCTGCAAACATCACCAGCTCATCCGGACCACCAAAAGATCTTTCTACAAAGAACGAATTGACAACGCACACAACAGCAAGGAGCTCTTCGGCATCATCAAGGAACTCACCAACCCTAAATCCTGTTCTGCCGACCCCCCCCACTAGCAAGACCTCTGCGATTCCCTTGCTACCTTCTTTCACCGCAAGATCACAGACATCCATGGAAGCTTCGCACCGCCATCCCTCACCACCACCACTGCCAAGGTCGACCCCAACGCACCCAGCCACACCAACATCCTGAGCACCTGGACCCCCACCAGCGATGAGGAAACCACCAAGACCATGAGCACCATCCACTCCGGCTCTCCCGCTGACCCCTGCTGTAAGGAAATGCCTCCTTGGCATGGTTACCCCCTGACTTTTTGCCTTTGCTGATGCTATGTTTTGAATTGAAAGTGTGCTGAGGCCTGCTAACCAGGCCCCAGCACCAGTGTTCTTTCCCTAACCTGTACTTTTGATTCCACAATTGGCACCCCCTGGCATCCAGATAAGTCCCTTGTAACTGGTACCTCTGGTACCAAGGGCCCTGATGCCAGGGAAGGTCTCTAAGGGCTGCAGCAGGTATTATGCCACCCTAGAGACCCCTCACTCAGCACAGACACACTGCTTACCAGCTTGTGTGTGCTAGTGAGAACAACATGAGTAAGTCGACATGGCACTCCCCTCAGGGTGCCATGCCAGCCTCTCACTACCTATGCAGTATAGGTAAGACACCCCTCTAGCAGGCCTTACAGCCCTAAGGCAGGGTGCACTATACCATAGGTGAGGGTACCAGTGCATGAGCACTGTGCCCCTACAGTGTCTAGGCAAAACCTTAGACATTGTAAGTGCAGGGTAGCCATAAGAGTATATGGTCTGGGAGTCTGTTTTACACGAACTCCACAGCACCATAATGGCTACACTGAAAACTGGGAAGTTTGGTATCAAACTTCTCAGCACAATAAATGCACACTGATGCCAGTGTACATTTTATTGTAAAATACACCACAGAGGGCACCTTAGAGGTGCCCCCTGAAACTTAACCGACCATCTGTGTAGGCTGACTGGTTCCAGCGGCCTGCCACACTAGAGACATGTTGCTGGCCCCATGAGGAGAGTGCCTTTGTCACTCTGAGGCCAGTAACAAAGCCTGCACTGGGTGGAGATGCTAACACCTCCCCCAGGCAGGAGCTGTAACACCTGGCGGTGAGCCTCAAAGGCTCACCCCTTTGTCACAGCACCGCAGGACACTCCAGCTAGTGGAGTTGCCCGCCCCCTCCGGCCCCGGCCCCCACTTTTGGCGGCAAGGCCGGAGAAAATAATGAGAATAACAAGGAGGAGTCACTGGCCAGTCAGGACAGCCCCTAAGGTGTCCTGAGCTGAGGTGACTCTAACTTTTAGAAATCCTCCATCTTGCAGATGGAGGATTCCCCCAATAGGATTAGGGATGTGACCCCCTCCCCTTGGGAGGAGGCACAAAGAGGGTGTACTCACCCTCAGGGCTAGTAGCCATTGGCTACTAACCCCCCAGACCTAAACACGCCCTTAAATTTTGTATTTAAGGGCTCCCCTGAACCTAAAGATTTAGATTCCTGCAACAACAAGAAGAAGGACTGCCTAGCTGAAACCCCTGCAGAGGAAGACCAGAAGACAACAACTGCCTTGGCTCCAGAAACTCACCGGCCTGTCTCCTGCCTTCCAAAGAACTCTGCTCCAGCGACGCCTTCCAAAGGGACCAGCGACCTCTGCATCCTCTGAGGACTGCCCTGCTTCGACGACGACAAGAAACTCCCGAGGGCAGCGGACCTGCTCCAAAAAGACTGCAACTTTATCCAAAGAAGCAGCTTTAAAGAACCCTGCAATCTCCCCGCAAGAAGCGTGAGACTTGCAACACTGCACCCGGCGACCCCGACTCGGCTGGTGGAGAACCAACACCTCAGGGAGGACCCCCGGACTACTCTACGACTGTGAGTACCAAAACCTGTCCCCCCTGAGCCCCCACAGCGCCGCCTGCAGAGGGAATCCCGAGGCTTCCCCGGACCGCGACTCTCTGAAACCTAAGTCCCGACGCCTGGAAAAGACCCTGCACCCGCAGCCCCCAGGACCTGAAGGACCGGACTTTCACTGCAGAAGTGACCCCCAGGAGTCCCTCTCCCTTGCCCAAGTGGAGGTTTCCCCGAGGAAGCCCCCCCTTGCCTGCCTGCAGCACTGAAGAGATCCCTTGATCTCTCATTGACTTCCATTGCGAACCCGACGCTTGTTCTAACACTGCACCCGGCCGCCCCGCGCCGCTGAGGGTGAAATTTCTGTGTGGGCTTGTGTCCCCCCCGGTGCCCTACAAAACCCCCCTGGTCTGCCCTCCGAAGACGCGGGTACTTACCTGCTGGTAGACTGGAACCGGGGCACCCCCTTCTCTCCATTGAAGCCTATGCGTTTTGGGCACCACTTTGAACTCTGCACCTGACCGGCCCTGAGCTGCTGGTGTGGTAACTTTGGGGTTGCTCTGAACCCCCAACGGTGGGCTACCTTGGACCAAGAACTGAACCCTGTAAGTGTCTTACTTACCTGGTAAAACTAACAAAAACTTACCTCCCCCAGGAACTGTGAAAATTGCACTGTGTCCACTTTTGAAATAGCTATTTGTGAATAACTTGAAAAGTATACATGCAATTGAAATGATTCAAAGTTCCTAATGTACTTACCTGCAATACCTTTCAAACAAGATATTACATGTTAAATTTGAACCTGTGGTTCTTAAAATAAACTAAGAAAATATATTTTTCTATACAAAACCTATTGGCTGGATTTGTCTCTGAGTGTGTGTACCTCATTTATTGTCTATGTGTATGTACAACAAATGCTTAACACTACTCCTTGGATAAGCCTACTGCTCGACCACACTACCACAAAATAGAGCATTAGTATTATCTCTTTTTACCACTATTTTACCTCTAAGGGGAACCCTTGGACTCTGTGCATGCTATTCCTTACTTTGAAATAGCACATACAGAGCCAACTTCCTACACCTGCCCTCACCACGTCTTCAATAAAGCCAGCCAAATCATCGCTCCCCACCTCCGGACCATCATCAACAGCTCCTTCGAGACCACCATCTTCCCAGAGAGCTGGAAACACGCCAAAGTCAACTCCCTGCTCAAAAAGCCCAAATCCGACCCCGAAGACCTCAAAAACTACCAGCCAATCTCCCTACTTCCCTTGCCTGCGAAGGTCATCGAGAAGATAGTCAACAACCAACTATCCCGCTTCTTGGAGGACAACAGCCTACTCGACATCTCCCAGTCTGGCTTTCGCAAGAACCACAGCACCGAGACCGCCCTTATCGCTTGCACTGATGACATCAGGAGCAGGCTCAACAAAGGTGAAACCATTGCCCTCATCCTCCTTGACCTCTCCGCAGCCTTCAACACTGTCTGTCACGACACCCTTCGCACATGCCTCTACGACGCCGGAATCCACCACAGAGCCCTGGATTGGCTTACATCCTTCCTCTCTGGAAGAACCCAAAGAGTCCGCCTCCCCCGTTCCTGTCTAAAGCCACCAGGACCATTTGCGGAGTCCCCCAGGGATCCTCACTCAGCCCCACCCTCTTCAATGTCTGCATGGCACCGCTCGCCAACATCGTACGATCCCACAGCCTCAACACCGTCTCCTTCGCAGACGACACTCAGCTCATACTCTCTCTCACAAAGAACCCCGCAACCGTTATGACCAACCTCCACACTGGACTTCACACCATCGCCAACTGGATGGAAGCATGCCGCCTCAAGCTGAACTCGGAGAAGACCGAGATCATCATCTTCGGCCCCAACAGACCAGCATGGGATGACTGCTGGTGGCCTGCCACTCTGGGGCTGGCCCCAACGCCCACCACCCACGCACGCAACCTCGGCTTCATACTGGACTCTTCGCTCTCTATGACCCAACAAGTCAACGCCATCTCATCCTCATAACTCAACACCCTTTGCATGCTCCGCAAGATCTTCAGATGGATCCCCTTGGAAACCAGAAGAATGGTCACCCACGCCCTCATCAGCAGCAGACTGGAGTATGTCAGCGCCCTCTACGCGGGAACAACGGCCAAGCTCCAAAAGAAACTCCAGCGCATCCAGAACGCCTCAGCACGACTCATCCTCAACCTCCCTCATCACGAACACATCTCAGCCCACCTCAGAGACCTCCACTGGCTCCCCGTCAACAAAAGGATCATCTTCAAACTCCTGATCCATGCTCACAAAGCTCTCCACGACGCCGGACCTGCCTACCTCAATGAGCGTCTCAACTTCCACATCCCGACATGTCAGCTCCGCTCCACCAACCTCACCCTCGCAACTGTCCCCCGCATCCAACGTACCACAACCGGCGGCAGATCCTTCTCCCTCCTTGCCGCCAAAACCTGGAACTCCCTCCCTGTCAACCTACGCCTGACCCAGGACCTGCTGACCTTCAGGAAGCTCCTCAAGACCTGGCTCTTTGAGCAGTTGCACCCCCCCCAAGTGCCTTGCGACCCTTCCGGGTGAGTAGCGCGCTTAACAAATTACCGATTGATTGAGAATCAAAGACAAGGGATAGACGTAGGTATTCACATCATGTCCCTTTCCCACTTATGTGTAACAGGACCATAATGTACTTTTGGAGGGAATTGTTTATATAATTGCTGCCCAAGTATGCCTTCTTATCTATTGTTTGGGAACATACCTGCGTCAGGTGTCCTACAAGATCTGTATAAATACGTCTCATGCAGACAAGGTTATCAGAGGGATTCCTACAAGATGCCATCAACGCTATCCATGCTACACGGTGCCTTGATGCAGACACAGCCTACGTGTCCCCACGGAGTCTGACCTAGATACCTCTTTCCAAGGTAACAAGGGTTGGGGAGCTCTTCTCATGGACACGGTACTGGCAGATTAGATTTATCACACCTAGCTCTCTTTAGGTTAGATATTAGGTTCTCCATGCTAGGGTATAGGGGCCTGTTTTACATCTCATCTTTATTGCAAGATGGTGGGGGTCTTTGTATTCACGACTCTCATTTTCATACTTATGATTCTTGCACTGCGCATTATCCTACTCATTGCAGCTCATGTATTTTACAGTAGATTGCAGTGTTGTTAATAAAACCTATTGAAAACTTTACTGGATCTCCTTCTTTGCCTGTGCATGACTGAAACTAGGTGCTTATGTGAGAAAAGGGTACTCTCCATTAACCTGCGACTCCCCTGAGATGTCGCACTCTTGAGTCCATGCGTAAAGGCTGCCAGGTTTTACTGTTTGGGTTTTTGGTGAGGTGCTGCTTGTGAGCGGGGAGGGTTGGGCCGACAGTTGCAACCTGTTGTAGGACTGGCTTAGTCGCCTACAAACAAAAGTGCTGTCCCCCCTAAACCAGCAGTCTCACCTAGAGCAAGAGTCCAACTACGACATTAGCACTGGTTGTGCCTGGTGCTACAATCCTTTGTGGTGCCCCCTCCATGTCCTCCTCCTCGGATTCCCTCACTACCACCCGGCAAAAGTACCCCTCATCACACCATAGCCCCCCTCTCACATACATTTCAATTGTTTTAAAGCACCATTAAAGGCTGGCTTTACTGATCCACAGAGCTATCCACATAAAATACAGATCAGTGATCTGCACAGTAGGCGTTCTTTGCAGCAAGCATAATAACCCTCTGCGCTACTTAATGGCAAGTCAAAACCGCCACTAGACAAAACTCTAATATCTCTCTGTAGCATTAAAATTAATAATGAGTTGACATTTTTATTAGGCCTGAGCGGAGTTGATTTAAAACTCCATGGAATTCCGCGGAGGTGGAGTTTTATGAGTGGAGGAGTGCCACTGCCGCCTGCCCTTCAGTGCCCTAGTGGCACCCTGTCCTGAATGCGCCCGATCTCTGAAGCGCTAAGCAGGGTCGGGCCTGGCTAACTTCCGAGATCTGGCACATTCAGGGCAGGGACATAGTGCACTGGCCTGCCCCATGTGCACTGCACACGGGGCAGGCCGGTGCACAAGAGGCATGAAACGGCCCTGGCCTGAATTCAAGCCCGGACCATAGGCAGCGAAAGCCTGCCCCGGCTGCGTGCACAAAGAAGAGACTGGCGGGGCTAGCAGAGTTTGTGGTTGAACTCCACTCTCCACATGGACCTCGAAGTGCCAAAAACCCTGTTAGCTCCACCAGCGGAGCTCATCGCCCACCCGTAATTTTTACTGCTGTCTGAAAGCTGGACGCAAAAGGAACTCTGCAGCAGGTCCTTTTAAATCGTATGTTATTGCTGTCCACAACGCCCTCCGTTGTGGACACACGGTGCCCCCCTGCAGGTCAGCTCGCAGTGCAGCCACACTAAAGTGAGCCCTGCTGGAAAATAAAAGTAGTGCCCATAGTGTTTGTATTCCATAAACTACCTATACTAAAGAACACATTCTGTATGTAGAAGGACGAGACTACAGAAGATGCTCTCATCGAGGTGCTGCAAAAACATGGCACTGACTCGAAACAGAATGTTAAGATGAGTTTACCTTCCATTAATAAAGCACTGGACAGTGGTCAGAGGCAGGGAAGTTATTCCAATCTGCGGTGAGGTTTCTACTGGTTAGTCATAGATGTACTGCGCTTGATACATAATTTGTAGACCTAAGTAAAATGTAACTTAAAATGGTGCAATTTCATGTAATTTTTCTAAATTCACATTACGCTTATTTCACAAAATTCCCGAAATTACGCTGTTATGCCAAGTTGCGTAATTAAGCGCCATTCGCAGTAAAAATGTAGCTGAATCGCACGAGAATGTGAGGAACAGCCAGAGCGCGAGTGGCTGCTGTTTGCGGCACTTGGGATTTTGTGAACTGTTTTTTAAACACAAAAGGCATCTTTGAACCAAAAATGGAGGAAGGACGCATTTCAGACTAAAATATAACGTCATGGTTTTTCTTTTCACATAATTATGCAGACTTTTTCTGAAGATGTGTGTAATTACGTGAAAGTAAATTTCCGTGAATTTCTCACACCCCCATAAACATTTTCTGCATAAATTGCATATTTTAACAAACATGTTGTTTCAAGCTCAAAAGGATCAATATAATAGTGCCTGAAATGTGCCACATAACTCCACATAGTTTGCCTTTTTTCTTGTTACATAATTTAAATAAACGTGCTGTCTTACTTGGTCCTCCCATGCCACATAATCTTCGTGACCCTGACAATGTTAAAGCCCTACAAAGTAGTTTTGGGGGGGGGGGAGGAATAAAATGATAATGAAACGCATAATTCACAGGGACAGACCAAAATATTTCACTGAAAGTCCCAGGTTCTAGTTAGCTCTGCAAATTATAACTCGCACACCTGCGACGCTGCTATCTGCAGTGTTTAAGTGACTCACAACAGCAGCTCTGTAGGGATGGGTCAGTCGGGCTTCCCAGTGAAAATGCATTTTTTGGATTGATAATAACTTTATCACCATTTCACAAATCTGCATGAAATTTTGCACAACCATATCTTAATTGGCTGAAGTTCAGAACGCCAGTTTTCCTACAGATTAATGAAGTAGAAAAAAGTTAAGGAGGGAACGTCGTAAAAGATGAATTTTGCATTTTAGCTCACATAGGAAGTTTTACTCTCCACTCCGGGAAAAACCGCGGTACCGATTTGCACCAAACTTGGCATAGAAGCAGATGTTCACTTAAATGCATGCTTTATTCATTTAAAAAAAATGTGTTGTACGGGCATCAAACTGTTTACAGTTATTGGACCAGGATTACTGGTTTATATTTTGGTGGGTGAGTTGCTCTGTAACAATATCCCGTCCGCCGAAATATAAATCCCATAGGATATTACGGAATTTATATTTCGGGAAACAGGATATCGGTCACCGTTGTGACGAAGTAACGCCTCTGCTGAAATATAAATCAAGCCCGAAGACTAGATGTGCAAAACAGCAGTTGCAAATGGTGCACCAACATTTTGCAAATCCAATCTAATTTTATGAACTGAACTATGTACTACTAGGTAAATTCTCATAATGGGGAGTTCCAGCGGGCCTAATATACATTAGGCAGGTCGCAATTTGCGACTCCCTGCAATTGAATACAATCACAGGCATGGTGGCCTGCAATGGGCAGCAGATCACCATCCCATGAATGCACTGCGAAATGTAAACCTTTAAAAAAAAAAGCAGTCCAAATCCCAGAAAGAAAACGGGGAAGCTTTCTTTAAAAAAAAAAAAAAAGATTTCCATTTTCAAAAACTTCAGTGGGAGTTGGCAGTAGGGCCCTGGACAACTGCCTGTTCCCCCCGGATTCGCCACCATGATTTCCGAAGGGCAAAGGGGACCCAAAGGGACCATCACATCTTGGGAGTCGGTAACTGATCAATGGTTTGCAACCGGAATTGTGGTCACAAGCTACTGATATATACCTCACTGATTTGAAATGTACCCCTGGCCCACCGAGACCACTGAAAAGGCAGTTTGTAATTAGCATATTACACTCTGCCCCTGCAGATATATATTTAACGGATGTATGATGGAACAACGCATGCGCCAACCACGCATGCCTGAACAACGTGGTCGGAACAACGATCGCGTTGTTCCCACTCATGCCTTTACCACTCATGCCTTTACCACTCATGCCTTTACAACGATCTTTCATTGTAAAGGCATGCCTAGTAAAGGCATATGTGGAACGTCATGCGTGGTTTTTGCATGCCACCCACCCCACCCGCCCTATAAACACAACTACCCCGACCACCTCACCCACCCTAAAAATACAACTACCCTGAAAACTCCCCCCCAACCCCACTTACCTGACCGCGTCCTCTCCCGATGCTGACTCCCTTTTTCTCTGCCTTAACCACGCATGTGCTGAACAACGCACATGCGTGATTGAGTCAGAAAAAACGGGAGTCGTTACGCCAAGCGTGGTTCCGCTTGCGTTAACAACGTTGCCATGGTTCTGCCATCGTTGTTCCGGACGTTTCCCATATTTAACTGGCAAACTGACCGTAACAATATTCTGAAGTCATTGCACCTTGTACAGGGAGGTGCAAAAGGAAGGATCGGACAGAGTACTTTGGGGCAACAAAGCGAAAAATGAAATCTCTTCACATAAACCGCCCAGTGTGTTGCAAAGCTGTTCATTTTAAATAAGGGTTCCAGCTACAAATAGCTTCTCCCCACTCTCATAAATGTACTCCTGGAGCATTAAGATGGGAAGGCTGAAAAAAGTTATTTGTCTTCTAAAATGTCACTTATTTCTGAATTTAAAAGGTGGGAGTAGTAAAGGGATGGGCACAGTTACTAGTCTGAAAGAACAGGTTTGGAAAAGGGATTTTGAACTTAGATAAAGAGCTCTTGTGTTGCCTATTTTTAGCCCTTTTAAATTATGTTATGCGACAAATAAGGAAAGCAACCCCTTTCTCCTGCCTTTTGTAAACAGCAGGTTTTAGTTCTGCAAGAACAAAGGAGTGCAATTAAACCTCTTATTTTGCTCATTTACACCCACTTACTCCATAGCAAATGCTGTGAATTCTGCAACCTGTTCCAGAAACTGGGCGTCCAGCTGTGCCTCGCTTTTGTCATCGCCACAGAATGTTGGCGGTCTAGTTGTTCATTAGAACTCAGCGGTGACGCTCAGGTAGGATGCTGCAGAAATGACTGCAGGCTGTGCAGTGGGATGTGTGTGCTTATCTGGGAATTTTCAGAACATGCAGCCTTAACTCATAACTTAGATGGGGACTGCAACAAGTTGTAGTTTTCCACTTCCCATTGATGAATGGGAACTAATCTTTGTAGAAGGGATCCACTGTGGGTCTCAGTCCCCTCATCCTGGGGGTCAGATGGTAGCAGTGTCTCAAGGGACAGGATGCTTCTCATTGGTCTGGGGGAATCACCCGCCTGAGGACTACAGAGGCACAACAAACCATCCGGCACGCATAACCTTCTTGGCTGGACGGAGCTATGGGCCATGGGCTGGCCACCTCCAGGCATGACCCATGACCTGCTCTCCCTTGAGCAGGATCTTTTGAGCAGGGTGTCTTCAGGCTGTTATCTAGACATGCAGAATCACTCGGGCGGGGTCTCAAAGGTTCAAGATCGGTCGGACAGGGTGTCTCAGGTTCAGGGTGTCACTTGGATGCACAGGATCACTCAGACAGGGTGTCACAGATTCAGGCTGCCACCTGGATGTGTAGCATCTCTCAGACAGGGAGTCACAGGTTCAGTTGTCACCATGAGGAGCAGGATCACTTGGACACAGTGTCACAGGTTCAGGATCACTCAGTGTCACAGGTCCAGGACCAGGATCACTTGGGCAGAGTGTCACCTGTTCAAGTTATCACCTGGGTTGCAAAGGATTACTCAGCAGAGTATCACAGGTTCATGTTATCAACTGAAGGGGCAGGATCACTCAGACAGTGTCACAGGTTCAGTTGTCACCTGGAGGGGCAGGATCACTCGGACACAGTGTCACAGGTTCAGGCTGTCACCTAGATGCACAGTATCACTTGGGCAGAGTATCACAGGTTCAGGCTGTCACCTATTTGCGCAGGATCACTCGGACAGGGCGTCACAGGTTCAGGCTGTCACCTGTATGCACAGATCACTCGGACAGAGTGTCGCAGATTCAGTTATCGCCTGGATACACAATATCACTGGGACAGACTGTGACAGGTTCATTTGTCACCTCTATGCACAGGATCACTCAGAAGGAGTGCCACAGGATCAGTTGTCCCCTGGATATGCAGAATCACTCCAAGAGAGTGTCACAGGTTCAAGCTGTCACCTGGGGGGGCAGGATCACTCAGACAGAGTGTCACATGTTCAGGCTGCCACCTAGATGCACAGGATCACTGGGACCGTGTCACAATCTCAGACTGTCACCTGGATGTGCAGTATCTCCTGGACAGGGATTCAAAGGTTTAGGCCATCACCTGCATTCACAGGATCACTCAAACAAGGTGCCATAGGTTCAGGCTGTTACCTGGACATTTAGCATCACTCCAACAGAGTTTCAGAGGTTCAATTGTTACCTGGATGCATAGGTTTATTCAAGCAAGGTGCCACAGGTTCAGGCTGTTACCTGGACATGTAACATCACTTGGACACAGTTTCACAGGTTCAGTTGTGACCTGGATGCACAGGATCACTCAAATAAGGTGCCACAGGCTCAGGCTGTTACATGTCAGTGTCACTTGGGCTCTCATTATCCTAATGAGGCTGCTGGATTCGGGTGGCAGCATCACCTAAATTGTGGGGAACTGATCCAATCCCACTCCATGTGACAACTGTCAGCCTAATCTGTTTACGGCCAAGTAGCAGCGCCTCAGGTCCGCCCAAGAACAGGGATGATTTGTGGCAATCAGGTGCATGATCTAATGACTTCTCAGGGAAATCATGGTGTATCAGATCTCATCCTTTTCTCTCAGTTACATAAGTTTCACACATGCAAAGACAAATAGAGTCAGGAAATGGTTCAATAAGGTTTATTGCATCAGCTGTGTCTTAGATAAAATGGCACGAATTGCAATAATTAGAATGATGAAACACGCCAGAAGCAAAATGGTGACAAGAAAAGTGAAACACAAGAAAAGTCCCACCATAATGTCACTAAGCGTAAAATATGTGGTTCCTACCTAAACTATGGTAGAGCACAGCATGATAAGCCCTAATCCACCCTTGAGGACCCTCTGGGAAGACTTCATCCCCCATACCTGAGCAAGGATGCGTGTTGTCTAGAGAGACACCATCCCCATGTAGGCCAGATATCCGTTACTGTCATGTTAATCTGGCTGTAATCTCCCTCCAACGTGTATGGGACAGAGAAGAATTTTTATAATAAAACAACTAATGTTCTGGGAAAATGTCCCCATATAAGGATGTGTGTGTTTCTGTGAATGTTGGAGACACAGCGTACCACTTTGCCGGCAACCCTATCTTGTTGCAGCCTTGAGGAAAGCACAAAGTGAGGAGAATGTCTTGCTAAGAAATGCAATGCTTTCCTAGCTGAAAGAACAACTGGATAAAGAAAATAAAACAGCACCACAAATGTGGAATTTTCTAAAATAATAAAAATGAAGCAGAATAAAATGTAACTGAGCTAAAGGGCACCAGTGGCAGGCCTAGTTGCTAAAATAACGTGCCTAGAGGCATCACTAAAATGTATATACAACATCAGGATCACTCAAACAAGGTGCCACAGGTTCAGGCTGTTACCTAGATATGAAACATCACTTGGGCAGGGTTTCACAGGTTCAGTTGTCACCTGGATGCACAGGATCACTCAAACAAGGTGCCACAGGTTCAGGCTGTTACCTGGGCATGTAGCATCACTTGGACAGGGTTTCACAGGTTCCGTTGTCACCTGGATGCACAGGATCAAGAGAACTGTTGTGTAAGTTACGACTTAGGCTTAACTCTACAAGATGTGCTTTCCCATCCATTGGTGGCACTAGTGAACTTAGTTCAGGGCACCGGCGATGAATGTGTAGCCCAGCAAAACACGACTCAATGTGCAATTGAGCCAGAGGCATTGCTTTTGGGTTACTAATAATCCCAGGAAGGCATCAGAAGCACCGTGGAAACAACAACAAGCCTTATTTTGTTTTTCACTCTATCTCACACACACACGCACACACACACACACACACACTGTACTAAAGAATAAACACTTTTAGGTTAAAAATATTACTACAGGAACAATCTATTCCTCAGTACATCTAAAACAACTACACAGAATATTATAAAAACTTCAAGAATCCACATCATAATTGATGTGAATAAAATGAACATTTCTAGCATGTTTTAAAATGTCATCTAAAACCCAACACACTAATGCCTACTTTTATGCGCTACACTCAGAGATTAGTAAGTAATTTGCAGTCTGGAGTTTCTTAGGGAGAAGAGACGCACTGCATACCTTGTTGACAGAAAAGGCTATCTGTATCAGGGGAGGCGCGAAGACAGTGTTCCCCATGAAGGGCAAACACATGCTGTGATAGCAGTCAGTCATTCTTCCCCAGGGACTCAGCGTTATTAGCTTTAGGACTCAGGCGCGATATACCATCTGCGAAATGTGAAGTGTGCCGGCAGCAGGCAACACCATCTCTGGCAGGATCTCGGGTGATAGCGTGCGAGAAGGACCTCTCCTGACGAGTGGTCGTCCTTATATACTAAACCTTATAAGACATTCAAAGTTTTGACATAAGTTTAATAATGTCTGACGAGTATTATGTGCATCAGGGTATGATTTGATTTGATTTTAATTTTTCCAAAGCATGCAAATACTCATGGACCTCCTGGCACTGACAGACCAAACCGAATAGTGGTAGAGGTTAAAATGTAAAAGAAAGCAACCGAGAATTTAACTCTTTACGGAAACTGAAAAGATTGGGCTTATTTTTAAGATGTAAGGGCAGTTTGTACCATAGCTGACAGGTGGATTACATGAAGCTACAACCACCCCATGAGGCTTTCTTTATCCTTTGGACGAAAACTGAATGTAGGGCAGCAGATCTCAGTATTCTTTTTGGTCGGTGCCATCTAAATTTCCTTGTGCATTACTCAGGTTCTACTCCGTACAAGGCTTTATGTGCCAGCGCCTTCAATTCAACTCTTTCTTTTACTAGAAGCCAATGGAGTTCCATCAGAGCATTTGAAACTGGCTTGTGCTTAGGTAGTTTAGAGGAGGTGAGCAGCTGCATTCTGCAGCACCTGGAGCTGCTTCAATCCTAGTTGCTTAATGCCCGAGTGTAGGGCATTACAAGAGTCAACCCTGGATAAAATCAGAGCAATGACAACAGATTTTTGAAGCTCGAAGGGAATGATCGTCAGCACCTCCCTCAGGGATCTCAGCATTTGAAAACAGGATGATGTCAGTTTGTTGATCTGGTCCACAAACGACAACTCAGTATCAAAAAAGGCTCCAAGATTCCTAACCTTAGGGACTGTCTTAGGAAGAGAGTCGAGGGTAAGTGGCTACTAAGAATTGTTCCAAAAAGAGGTCTTCCCAAAGATGAGAACCTCGGTCTTGTCTGAATTTAACTTCAGACAGTTGACTGTCATCCAATCAACAACAGCTCCCATGGACCCGGGATGCGTCCTAGATGTTTCCTTATGAATAAGCTAAAAGGACGTCAATTCAGACTACTCTATTTTTGTTATATTTCGGTATGTGTCCTTACTTAACCTTCACATGGTGAAAAGTAAGCATTTAACCCAAATGAATGACGCATCAAGTGCTGAATCTATGTCATCAGTCGGATGGCTTGACACTTTCACAGTTCTTAGGAAGATCAAGTCAGACAACATCTGTGTCTAATGGCAGACATGACAGTGATTCTGCATAAATCAGGAAAGATGCCATCTTCCTTTGTTTAGGAGTGATAACATGGCGACTTCCATGATCCAAGATGGAGCCGGTGTGTCCATAAGATGGAATCTGATTTTAGGGGCTTTACATTAGGACACAGTGCCACATGTTCAGGCTGTCACCTGGATGAGAAGATCTCTCAGACAGCATTACAAGTTCTGGTTATCACCTGGATGTGCAGGAGCACTCAGACAGGGTGTCAAGGGCTCAAGCCATCACCTGGATGTGCAGCATCACTCGGACAGAGCATCAGAGGTTCAGTTAGCTCCTGGATTCACAGGATCACTCAGACAGGGTGTCACAGGCTCAGGCTGTCACCTGGATGTGCAGCATCACTCGGACAGAGCATCACAGGCTCAGTTAGCTCCTGGATTCACAGGATCACTCAGACAGGGCGTCACAGGCTCAGGCTGTCACCTGGATGTTTATCATCACTTGGACAGAGCGTCACAGGTTCAGTTGTCACTTGGATATGCAGGATCGCTCGGTCAGGGTGTCACAGGTTCGGGTTACCACCATGGACGTGCAGGATCATGCAGGCAGGGTATTGCAGGTGCAGTTTATCATCTGGATGGGGAGGATCACTCGGACAGGATTCCAGAGGATCAGGTTGTCAGCTGGATGCATGGGATCACTCAGGCACAGTGTCACAGGTTCAGAAAGGGAAACCCAAGATAGACAAACGATACAAAGATACGATTGGACATGAGGGAGCCAAATTAGCAACTGCTACTGCTATTGCTAGCTGCCAATCAGATCAAGCAAATCAGGACAGATCTACAGGATGCACAAGATGTTGTGAGTCTCTGTGAGTTTCTGTTATCTAGAACCCTTGGCAGTAGATGGACCCTTGGCAGTAGATGGGCCCTTGGCAGTAGATGGACCCTTGGCAGTAGATGGACCCTTGGCAGGAGATGGACCCTTGGCAGTAGATGGACCCTTGGCAGTAGGTGGACCCTTGGCAATAGATGGACCCTTGGCAGTAGGTGGACCCTTGGTAATAGATGGACCCTTGGCAGTAGATGGACCCTTGGCAGTAGGTGGACCCTTGGCAGAGGATGGACCCTTGGCAGTAGGTGGACCCTTGGCAGTGGATGAACCCTTGGCAGTAGATGGACCCTTGGCAGTAGGTGGACCGTTGGCAGTGGATGAACCCTTGGCAGTAGATGGACCCTTGGCAGTGGGTGGACCCTTGGCAGTAGGTGGACCGTTGTCAGTAGATGGATTCTTGGCAGTAGGTGGACCCTTGGTAGTGGATGAACCCTTGGCAGTAGATGGACCCTTGGCAGTAGATGGGCTCACATACCCCCTGGCACCCATCACTTTGATTTGACTATTACTGCTAACTATTAACATGACAACTACCCGCTAGTTGTTATCTGCTGTCACCCGTCTATTCTGTGTTACTGTGGTCCTCCGCTTACTGACTAGTTACTCGGAGCCCATTTTCGCACCTCAAATTTTAGCTGCAACTCAGAATTTTACTTCTAAGATGATTTATTGCCCTCCTCGACACCCCTCGACAACTGGTATCATGAAAACAAATTCCCATAAGATGTCAAACTCCTGTAAGAGCATCAAAAGGGTAGCATTAGTATCGTCACCAGCCCCTCGGACACAATAACCAACTGAGCCACCGGATAATATCACAGATCAGCGGCAAGGAAAAGGTACAGTTAACGCAGCTTTGCTTCCCACTTCAAATTCACCAACGACCGATATCATAGTGAAGGATCTGGTGGAAACCAACTCTCTTATCAATCCTCTACATTTACCACCGCGCGATAACGCAATTTCTGATCTAACCGGCTGTCAACCTCAACCTAAATCCAGGACCCAGCAAAACTCACTCAGTGAACAATATATGAATATACTGACTCTAGTTTAATACCAAAATCAACACCAGATCCTCAAAACTAGGATCCAACCTCAGGAACACTAAGTGAGGGATCACCTGAAAGATCTGTAGAATCAGTTTCACCGTCTGCTGTACCGACTAATGCTGAGACCATTTCCATACCACCCTTATTCATGCCGAGAGCCGTAACCAAGAAATCAAAAGCGAAACAGACTCTATTTATGGAATTACTGAAACATGGGAACCTGAGAAAATGTCCCAAATAGCCATTTTTAAAGTTGGTGATCTTAGATCACGTGACTTTGATTTTAAGCTTCTTATTGTAGATAAAACAAAAGTTTATTAATCTAGTCAAATTTATGTTCTACCACTTTGGCCAGCTCATTGGATGATTCATCTCTGCTGTTAGAACTGGATGATCCAATCTCATCACCTCGCACGTACACAAATCCAGCTCAATGTTCCATGCCCCACTAAGTCTGAATATATATATATATCATCACCGAAAACAGATATAGAGCTAACCTCTCCCACTTACCCAGTTCTTGCAACTGTGGGGCAATCAGGACCACCTTATCTCAGACGTTGGATATACCGACTACTCAATCACGACTCCTTATCGAGCAAGTTAACCTCTTAAAATATATAACTCTAGGCATGAACCATTTACACAAAGGTTCTGAATCGCTAAACAAAACTGAGCAACTATTTACCAAAATGGAAATTGCTGGCTCTAGTCTCACCTGTATCAGTGATGTTGTTAATGGCTGTAATTGCTGGCAACACAAGGATTAATAATGCCATAAGAAATGTTCAACTTTCAGTGCAGCAAATGCCAGCGACTATATTGGAAAATGTTATGATGAAGGATTGCCCACAAGCAGAAAGATCTAAGTTAAAGCCTCCTTCCATGACAAGTGGAGCCATGACTAATCTCACTGATAGTTTGAATCTTCCATCTGCTGAGTCAACAACATGGAAGTCCAATCCACTGTAACTTGCAGAGGTAGTACGTATGGTTTCCAACCCTTCACAAGTAAACGTAGATTGAAGAAACTAAAAACAATTGTATAAAAAACTGGGAACCCTTGATGCCAGTTGAGAATTGATAAAAACATCCAATACTTCAAAATCACCCAATCTTTAATTCACCACCATAGGTAACTGAGTCAACAATATTAGCCCAGGTCACAACAAACGACAAAACAGCAGCAATAAAACAGAACAATCCTCAGTCAAACATAATTCAACGTCGGCTCTAAATGTTCCCAGCTCCAACTTATAGTGAAATCCTGGTGAAAGGGCTCTAACAAGGTAAATAACTAACTGAGCGCAGCCTAGAACAACGAACCACTCCACCCACATCAACGACCATACAGATTTCCAAATTCCTCCTAATAAGTCCAGGGCTCTCAATCAAAGAATCGTCATTTCATCTCTGATTAACTCTAATCTTAAAATTTATCTTAACCCTCCACAGTATTCTTAGTTCATGCAAAAACCTTAGGAAAGTTCTCGACTCATCATTTATAATCTGCTCACGGAACATTGCAGGTGTGGATAGACAACTCCGGGCATCCAACCATAATCTAACTATATTCATAAACACTCACCATGTGATCTACTTTTAAGAATCTTTAAAAACCACGTCTTTTAACCTACCTAATTTTACTACAGATGAAGTTGAAGTCAGAAAAAACTCCTCAGGCCACTTGAGTAGTCGTCTCATAACTGTAATCAGTAACAAATTAATCATGAAATCTTATACGATTCAACCAAAATCAAAATACATTTTGGTCAGCTCTCTAGAAGATCGACATTTGCAAAAAATATAATAAACATTTAATTTCTCCCACCCTCCTAAAAGTCAAATCCAAATAGTTATTCATTTTTGATCAGTTAGAACACTTCCTTGAATGATGCACCCAATATCTAATCATATTAACAGGAGATTTCAATCAATATTTATTTCCCACAAATTCATCTTAAAGATTCACCGGACCTGTTGATCCATATCCAACCACCTCTTACCTCAAACGTATTAAAAGGTTACCCGTAGAAATGAGTAATTATACTTTCAGCCTCCTGACTGGTCATGGCTATAGCTTCTTAAATGAAAGATTCATGTCTGAGCATCCGGCCAAGAACATGCTCCAGTCATCAGTAGGACTGAGCACATTAGATTTTACTTCATTCACTACACGAAATTTAACTTGTGCCAAAACTTTGAAATCCAGACATGATGAGGGAGTGATCATAGCTCTCAAGTGACATGAATTCACTTTAAATCTCCACAATTCAAGGTAGTCTCAGCCATAAACAAAGGTTTATTCACCTTAATAAACAGCAAACAAATGAAATAGAAGGCAGCCTTATTGTCTAAAGTACAGACGCAGCGAAAAGCAAACTTCTTTGTGAAAAGGTTGAATGCCCCTCACTTGGACCAAATCAAAAATATTGAATTTTAGATTGGGCGGCTTTATAAATCTCTGTGCTGAAGTGTCTTTCACCTACGTCAACATACTCCATGAAAAAAACTCTATCAAAAGGAGTTAAGATCACTATTGAAAAAACCTTATTTTGATTAACATAATCTTCTCATTTACTCAGTTAATTAAAAAAAGAGATCAAGGATAAAAGATTCCCTTAAAAGAATGCAAGAAGGTGCTTGGAGAGAACCGGTGACAGATGTTCAGGACTGGGACACCAAGCAATTTTGGAGACTGATGGATCAAGGGATGGGATTGTAATACAAGGGCATCCCACTCAGGGCTGGCTTTAGCGCTGGTGGTGCTCGGTGCGAACCCCCCCCCCATGACTTCCTTCTCCCTGAATTCGAACACTACCACTCTCCAACAGTGACCCTCATCTCTCCATAGACTCTCTCTGATATTCAGTTCATTTTTCATAGTTCACTCACTCTCAGGTCTGTGATCTGCATGGTACCCGTTCTTTTCAGCAGGCACATTAACCCTCCGCTCTACTTTATGAAGAGTCAAAACAGCCACTGGACAAAATTGTGATCTCTCACCAGTAGGAACATTAATCACCAGCATTATCTTGGTATTTGTGATGTTGCCTGAAAACTGCTGGACACACAAGGAACTTCACCTGCTTTTAAACTTATAAAATAACTTATAGTTATTTTTAAACAAGGCGACCCCCTACCAAAGTCCGCACCAGGTGCAGCTGCACCGGTTGCACTGCTCTAAAGTGGGATCTGATTCCATATCGAAATACTGTAGTCATGCTCTACTAAGACTCTCATTGCATGGGCCAGTTACGCTAACGTGCTGCCGCAGATCAGAGAGAAAGAAATGACGTTGTTGATCAAAAAACAAGTGTGTCAAGATCAGCAGGCGCGAGCGGCCTCCCAGTAGATGTTATAAAGCCGACCCCTGCTTGTGGAGCACCCCCTGAGTCAAACTCTTCTCATACCTGTCAATCAATAGGGTATGTGTAAAGTGAAGCAAATCACCTGTGAGGGTTTCAAGGTGCTGGAGTTGCTAGCTGCTTGGTGGTCATCTGTTCACTCGAACAGCCAGTTCGAGCATACCTACTATGACAGGGATCAATATTTAGTCATGGATAGGTTCTATATTGCAGCCCATCTATAAAAAAGGCCAAAATCTGACCCCCAAAATTATGGTCTCATAGCCTTGCAAGACAGTGAGGGGACACATTGCCAAATATCTACGTTGACATTTAACAATTTGGGGCAAACGACAATCGCCTATTACCGTTGAAGCAAATGGGATTTCATGCAGACAGTTCACCTCTAGGTGACATTACAGGTCTGACCATACTTGTGAAGAAGGCAACTATGAAAACAAGCACTGGCAAAGCCAATAGGTCTTGCCTATGCAAGAGGTATTGGCTTTGCCAATGTCTTTTAGCCAGGTTGTACACCAGCGAGGCTTCCGTTCAGCATGGCTAAAGGTTAGTGGTGTAGAGAAGAGTGGCGTGGAGTATCGTAGAGTGGAATGGCGAAGAGTGGAGTGGCAGAGAGTGTTGTTTATTGGAGTGGCATAGTGTGGAGTTGCATAGAGTGGTGTACAGTGGAGTGGCGTAGAGCATAGTGGACTGGTGTGTTGTGCACTGGCGTACAGTATTGCAGTTTAGTGGTGTAGAATGCAGTGGCATGGAGTGCAGTGGCATTGAGTACACTGGCATTGAAGTCAACTGCGTACAATGTAGAGTCGTAGATTAGAGTGGTGCATAGTAGGGTGGAGTGGCACAGAATGGAGTGGTGCAAAGTACAGTGGCACAGAGTGTAGTGGCGTGGAGATCAGTGGTGCAGAGTACAGTGGCACAGATTGCAGCGGTGTAGAATGGTATAGAGTGCAGTCGCATAGGATGGTGTAGAGTGCAGTCGCATAGAATGGTGTAGAGTGCAGCGGTATAGAATGGTATAGAGTGGAGTTGTGCAGAGTAGATTGGTGTGGCCTAGACTGGAGTGGTGTAGAGTGCAGTGGCACAGAGTGTAGTGGCGTGGAGATCAGTGGTGCAGAGTACAGTGGCACAGAGTGCAGCGGTGTAGAATGGTATAGAGTGGAGTGATGTAGAGTTGAGTGATGCAGAGTGCATTGGCGCAGAGTAGAGTCGAGTGGCATAGAGTGCAGTGTTGCAGAGTAGTGCAGAGCAGCATGCAGTTGCGCACAGTAGAGTATAGTGCCATAGAGTGCAGTGGGATAGAGTGCAGTGGCATAGAGTGTAGTGGCATAGAGTGCAGTGGCATAGAGTGTAGTGGCATAGAGTGGAGTAGCGTAGAATGGAGTCGTTTAAAGTAGAGGGGTGGATAGTTCTGTGGCAGAGAGTGCAGTGTTGCAGAGTACAGTGGCACAGAGTGCAGTGGTGTAGAATGGTATAGAGTGGAGTGACGTAGAGTTGAGTGATGCAGAGGGCAATGGCGCAGAGTAGAGTCAAGTGGCATAGAGTACAGTGGTGTAGAGTGCAGTGTTGCAGAGGTGTGGAGTACAGTGGCGTAGAGTGGAGTTGTGCATAGTAGATTGGTGTGGCCTAGACTGGAGTGGTGTAGAGTAGAGTGGCAAAGAGTGCAGTGCTGTAGAGTGGAGTGTTGCAGAGTGTACTGGCACCGAGCGCACTGGTGTAGAGTGCAGTGGCGTAGAGTGGAGTTGTGCAGAGTAGATTGGTGTGGCCTAGACTGGAGTGGTGTAGAGTAGGGTGGCAAAGAGTGCAGTGGTGTAGAGTGGAGTGTTGCAGAGTGTACTGGCACCGAGCGCACTGGTGTAGAGTGCAGTGGCGTAGAGTGGAGTTGTGCGGAGTAGATTGGTGTGGCCTAGATTGGAGTGGTGTAGAGTGCAGTGGTGAAGAGAGCAGTGGTGTAGAGAAGAGTCGTACAGGGTAGAGTAGAGAGGTGTAACATGAAGTGGCACAGAGTGCAGCAGCACAGAGTGGAGTGGTGCAGAGTAGAGTGCAACGGTGTGAAGTGCAGTGGGCAGAGTGGAGCAGAGTGCAGTGGCATAGAGTGCAGTGGTGCGGACTGGAGAAGAGTGCAGTGGCGCAGAGTAAAGTGACGTGGTGTAAGGTGGAGTGGTGCAGAGTAGAGTGCAACGGTGTGAAGTGCAGTGGGCAGAGTGGAGCAGAGTGCAGTGGCATAGAGTGCAGTGGTGCGGACTCGAGGAGAGTGCAGTGGCGCAGAGTACAGTGACGTAGTGTAAGGTGGAATGCTGCAGAGTAGAGTGCAGTGGCGGCGTGAAACGGTGCAGTGTAGAGTGGAGTGCACAAAGCCAATAGCAAGGAACGGGCAGAATGCATTCCTAGGTCAACTTTATGAAAGTCCTCTAGATGTCTTTAGCAAACTGGTTGGCTCTGACCTAAAAACTATTCTTTAGGCCTGCTTTAGAGATTACAGCTCTACTTTTGATAAAATCGATTGTTGTGGACAGTTTACTCGTCAGTAAATCACTGTGTTTGAAGCAGATTTTGTGCCCCTCTTGAATTACAGCGCTTCGAGACCAGGGGCACTGCGAGCCCTCCAGAGGCCGCTGTATTTTTCCAGACCTCCCTCCTGACAGACTCCACTGTAATATGAAAGCCCTGACCATGTAATCAGGGCTGGATCTCTGTGCCAGGACTACGCTGCCCTTGTCATCAGCTGGTCTGCGGGGGAGGGAGCACGTCCTGGGTGGAGAGTGCCCTGCTGGGGTCCAGGGGCATCTGCTGCCAGCCACAGGTGCAAACTGCAGTCTGATTACCAGACCTCAAGGGGGCACTGCACTCATTCATGTCACCATCTCTCCTCCTCACCCAGCATGCCAGTCTGCTGCCCTCACGTGCCCCTGCGGTCCTGTTCACTGTCCTTGCACACCCTTTACTGCCCCCACGTGTCACCCCACATATGTTTACTGTCCCCACATGCTCTTCCTGCCCTGTTCACTGCCCTTACGTACCATTCACAGCTGCATACTGCCCTCACATGCCCCTCCGACCATGTTTAATGCCCTCGTGTGCGCCTCCGTTTCACTGCCCTCAACTGCCCTTGCAGACCTGTTTACTGCCCCTCCAGTCCTTTTCACTGCCCTTACGTCCCAACCCACGCCTGCATACTGCACCCCCATATCCCCAAAGCCCCCTGTTTAATGCCCTCACGTGCTCTTCCTGCCCCGTTTAATGCCCTCGCATGTCCACCACTCCTGTTTAATGCATTCATGTGCTTCTCCTACCCTGTTTAATGCCCTCACGTGCTCCTTCTGCCCTGTTTAATACCCCCACGCGCCCCTCCAGTTCACTGCCCCCACGGACCTGTTTACTGCTGTAAGAAGCTCCTTCAGCCCTGTCCTATAGCGCTATGGGATCCCCCGTCTTCTTCTCTCAGCAGATCTGCCAGCCCTGCCTCCTGCCCTCACAGGATCAGCAGCCCTTTACTGCCCCCAGCCCTGTCCTATAGCGCTAGGGGACCCCCCGCCCTGCTTCTCTCAGCGGATCTCCCAGCCCTGCCTCCTGCCCTCACAGGAACCGCCGCCCTTTACTGCCCCCAGCCCTGTCCTATAGCGCTAGGGGACCCCCCGCCCTGCTTCTCTCAGGGTATCTCCCAGCGCTGCCTCCTGCCCTCACAGGATTAGCAGCCCTATACTGCCCCAGCCCTGTCCTATAGCGCTAGGGGACCCCCCGCCCTGCTTCTCTCAGCGGATCTCCCAGCCCTGCCTCCTGCCCTCACAGGAACCGCCACCCTTTACTGCCCCCAGCCCTGTCCTATAGCGCTAGGGGACCCCCCGCCCTGCTTCTCTCAGGGTATCTCCCAGCGCTGCCTCCTGCCCTCACAGGAACCGCCGCCCTTTACTGCCCCCAGCCCTGTCCTATAGCGCTAGGGGACCCCCCGCCCTGCTTCTCTCAGGGTATCTCCCAGCGCTGCCTCCTGCCCTCACAGGATTAGCAGCCCTATACTGCCCCAGCCCTGTCCTATAGCGCTAGGGGACCCCCCGCCCTGCTTCTCTCAGCGGATCTCCCAGCCCTGCCTCCTGCCCTCACAGGAACCGCCGCCCTATACTGCCCCCAGCCCTGTCCTATAGCGCTAGGGGACCCCCGCCCTGCTTCTCTCAGGGTATCTCCCAGCGCTGCCTCCTGCCCTCACAGGATCCGCCGCCCTATACTGCCCCAGCCCTGTCCTATGCCACGGGGGTAAGGGGGCGTCGTCTTCTTGATTAGTCAGAGTAACCCTAAATGCCCCATAGAGTTCCCAGCAGCAAATCCACTGCAGGGGGCCCCTAACATTCCCGGCCCAAGGGTGGAATCCCACGCCAGCAGCCGTATTCCAGTTACACCCACACTTTAAAAAAGAGGGGTACGTTACCAATACTGTGCAACAGGGGGCTCCTGTCCCTTCACTGTCCTGCCAGGATGCCCCAGCCGCCCTTACTGCCCTCACCGGAACCCCTGGCCCAGGTTACTGCCCTCGCCAGCTCCCCTAGCCCAGGTTACTGCCCTCGCCAGCTCCCCTAGCGCAAGGTTACTGCCCTCGCCAGCTCCCCTCGCCCAGGTTACTGCCCTCACCAGCTCCCCTAGCCCAGGTTACTGCCTTCACTGCCCCGGTGCCAGCCTAGTGCCTGTTCTCTGATCCCTCCAGTGGGCTCGAATCCCTCCCTGAATCCGAAGCCCCCACCCGACCCCGGGCAGCCACAGTGCCCTCGCCAGCTCCCCTCGCCCAGGTTACTGCCTTCGCCAGCTCCCCTAGCCCAGGTTACTGCCCTCACTGCCCCGGTACCAGCCTAGTGCCTGTTCTCTGATCCCTCCAGTGGGCTCGAATCCCTCCCTGAATCCGAAGCCCCCACCCGACCCCGGGCAGCCACAGTACCCTCGCCAGCTCCCCTAGCCCAGGTTACTGCCCTCGCCAGCTCCCCTAGCCCAGGTTACTGCCCTCACCAGCTCCCCTCGCCCAGGTTACTGCCCTCACCAGCTCCCCTAGCCCAGGTTACTGCCCTCACCAGCTCCCCTAGCCCAGGTTACTGCCCTCACTGCCCCGGTGCCAGCCTAGTGCCTGTTCTCTGATCCCTCCAATGGGCTCGAATCCCTCCCTGAACCCGGAGCCCCCACCCGACCACGGGCAGCCACAGTGCCCTCGCCAACTTCCCAGAGCAGTTTACAGCCCTCACCCGAGCCATCTACAGCCTTACCCTAACCTCATCCCTGTTAACTGCCCTCGCCTAATGCCCATCCCTATTTACTGCCCTCGCCTGATCCCCAGCCCTGTTTACTGCCCTCACCCCAAGCCCTGCTTACTGCCCTCACTTAACGCCCATCCCTATTTACTGCCCTCGCCTGATCCCCTGGCCTGATTACTGCCTTCGCCCCATCCCCTGCCCTGTTTACTGCCCTCACCTCATCCCCTGCCCTGTTTACTGCCCTCATCTCATCCGCTGCCATGTTTATTGCCCTCACCTAATGCCCATCCCTATTTACTGCCCTCACCCCAAGCCCTGTTTACTGCCCTCGCCTAATGCCCATCCCTATTTACTGCCTTCGCCTGATCCCCAACCCAGAGTACTGCCCTCACCCCATCCCCTATCCTGTTTACTGCCCTCCCCTCATCCCCTGACCTGTTTACTGCCCTCACCCCATGCCCTGCCCTGTTTACTGCCCTCACTTGATCCCCAAAGCTGTTTACTGCCCTCATCTCATACTCAGCCTCGGATACTGGCCTCACCTCATCCCGTGCCCTGTTTATTGCCCTCACCTCATCCCGGCCCTGTTTATTGCCCTCACCTCATCCTCTCCCCCGTTTACTGCCCTCAACTCATCACCTGCCCTGTTTACTGCCATCATCTCATGCCCAGCCTCGGGTACTGCCCTCGCATGACCCGCAGCCATGTACTGGCTTCAGCTAACAAGGTGCTGCTGCCCAGTGTTCCTTCCACGCCCCCCCCCCGCTGCACTTCAGTCTTTACTTCAGAGTGAGTGTGTCCGGGCATCACCTGCCTCTATTATCTGGTAATCACTTACTGCAGCCTGTCATTACCTGCTGGTCCTCTCCACCCACCCCCTCCTGCCCCCTCCCTCTCTGTGGGTTCCAGCAAGGCACAGAGCAGCAGCCTCTCTCCTGTCACGCTGCCCCAGGTTATTTACTCTGGGATTCCATAAACTGGGAGCCAGGATGAGCAGCAGGAAGGGGGTGGAGTCACGAAAGGGGTGGAGTCATGAAAAGGGGAGGAGTCATGAAAAGCAGGGTCTGACTGTCAACTCCTTCATTAAGGCACTGATTTATTCAAGAGTAGCGCAGCGCAGTGTTGCTCCAAAAATAGCAGCGCCGCGCTGCGCCACTTTTAAAACGCAGGGATGCGCCGTATTTTCAGGAACATGGCGCACCCCTGCGTTTCCCCCTTCGCCGGCGCTGAATTAAGCTGCCTGCACCATCGCAGGCATCCCTACACCGTAGTGCAAGGGTGTCTGCGTTGAGGGGATAGATTGTTTATGTGCAGGAAGGTGTCCCTTCTTGCACATAACAACCATCCATGGCATTTTGCTTCTTCTATGTGTGCTGCAGAATGTAGCACACATGGAAAAAGCAAAAAACGAGGAGGAACAAAAGTATTGCTCCTCGTTGTGCCATGCTAATGCCACCCCAGTCGTGGCGTTAGCTCTTGGCGCTGCCACAGGTTTAGGATTACTCATAAATCTGAGGCAGCGTCAAAAGCAATGAGTGCTGCAGTGGAACGCCCACAGAAGCACCCACTGCACGACCCTCTGATGCAGAAAACTGCGTCGGAGGGGCCCATATTTACAATGAGGCGTAACGCCACATTTTCTGTGCATCCATTTTTACACACTTGCGTGATTGTTTCTGCATAATATGTGCGTATGCAATCAAAAGCACTCTGACACCCTACATTGGGATGACTGGTGCTATAAAGAAAATTCAATAAAAAAATACATTAGTCTGTGCTGCTTGAATCGTTATTAGAGTAAGTACTCGCACAGTAACATACATATGGCAAGCATATCTCTTACATCCAGGGTTGAGCAAAAGTCAAAAATGTGCCACCAAATCTTAGTTTCTTTTAAGCTGTTGTGAAGTGATAACAAGATGATTCTCTTTGCTTCCCTCCATCCTGTTGGCATCCAGCTGTTGGGCTCCAGACAGCTCCCAGCCAGGATGAGGCTCCAACAAACAGAAAGCTGATGGCCCTTTAAGTAAGCCCTTTGTTTTGGGACCAGCTGGAATTGAAAATAGGAACACCCCTCACCGCCTGCATTTGGATGCTCCAGGAAAGCAGACAATGTGCGGGCTCTGCTGAATGTGTCTCTGTAAATTACGCGGGGGAAAATTGAGCATATTTCATTGGGTCCAGCCTTGATCCTGGATCCCATTCAATAACAGCTGCCGTATCTGAGATCCAGCTCAATCTCCTGGTGGAAAATCCACCTGTACTGCATGGTCATCCTGGATTTTTGACCTTTTACTGGATAAAACATTTTTTCTCATTTTAGAACTCTGTGCACTTTACCCCGCTAAATCGTAGTAAAGGCCCGTACTCCCACTTTAAACATGGTTGAAAAGACATATTCCTAATTTGTATATTTAACTTACCTGTAAAAGTAAAAAGTGTACCTGGGGCCTGTAGGTTAGAAGTCACTAGTGGATCTCAAAACCTATTGCGCCATTCACTACAGTGGCAGTGTAAACAGGCTTCAGGCCTACCAGTGTAGCCTGACTGTAGCAGCGTGAAGTCTGCAATTTGACGTGTCAAAATAAACCCTTTTCCCAGGTCAAAGCCTTCCTTTTAAATGTTAATAAGTTACCTCTCTGTTGGCCTTGTCTTCCAGAAGGCAGGCTGCGTAGTATTTAAAAGTAGGGCATGTAGAATTTGATGGTAGCATGTCCATTTAGAGACTAGCACTCAAAAGCAATTTTTCACTGCAAAAGGTCCGTCTGTCCTATGTAGAAACCCAGATTGCAGATTAAAAATCTTAATAATCTGTCTCGGAAATGGGACTAGCTAGAAGAATAATTAAACTCCTATTTTTGATAGTTATTATAAATTAAATTAAATAGTAAAGTAATATATTTTAGAAATATTAATTGTAATATATATTATATAAATATTAAGTAATAAGGAAAAGTAACTTTTAGAAAGTCACCTTTTCCCTGGCTGAAATTCCCGGAAGCTAAATTAGCATTTGCTCTCTCGCTTCTTTCAGCTAGTAAGCGTTTGAAGAGGTGTCAAAACTGCTCCCAGAGTAGGGAACAAAGGTCTTGCTATGGGGATGTGTTGCTGTTCCCTTGACAGGATGACCAGTGGGTTTGTGACCAGGAACTGGATTAACATTATAGAAGCCTCCCCTGTCACAGGCAAATATAAGATGACACCTGAGCAGGGGTCTTCTCTGAACTCCCAGCCAGGCAAACTCCAATAACTCAGACAGCCAAGCTGTAATCACCATGGGCCTCTTTTGACAATACACTGTCAAATCCTGCTTGAATGTCAAATCCTGCTTGACAGGTCTGCTGGGGTTTTACTTCAAAGGGAGGAAGACAGGAAGCCAAAACAATTTGTGTGTATCCACTGTCTGCTTGCTGAAAACCCTGCTTTGTTCTACCAGACTTCTGTCTCTGGGTCTACTGTGGGTCCAGAGACTGTCCCAAACTGAAGGTTAGTGGTAGATGTAGGAGGACACAAGGATTCCCACAGTACACCCCCCAACACCAGCCCCCAGAGCCTAAATTGAGTGTGGCAGAAGATTTCTTCCATCCTGAAAATGCCCAAAGGGATTAGTGTCTGCTCCTCAAATATTTACTTTGTTGGTTAGGGCATGCCCAGGAGTCAATGCCACCCACTAGCTTGTGCCAGGCAAAAATGTGGTATCTCCAGGCACCCACTTAGGAACTCTTCTGGAAGAGGACAGAACCTGTTGTTTGCAACCTGAGAGGAGCCCTAGAAGACTGGCTCTGCTTTCTCGTACCCAGGACAACAAAGTCAGACAGGACAATCTTTGGCCAGAATGGACCTGGTTGGTGTATCTGACTTGTGCTCCTTCGGCAGTCAGAGTCAAGTTGTGCCTAGATCCCGGTCTACTGCGACCAGCAGCTATCATTGGCACCTTATGCTTCTTGGCACTATTTTGAATTAAAACTTTAAAAATTAATAGCTCTGGTTGCTGGATTTTTGCCATTTTTGCATCATTTTTTAAATTACATTTTACTCTATTTTTCTAAATAATTTTGGAATTTTTTATTCTTTACATTTCCGTTTTGGTACTGCATAAATACTTTACACTTTGTCCTACATTAAGCTTGTCTTCTCTGTACTGCAGCTACCAAGGGGTTGAGCTCAGATTAATTAAGTGACCTTTGCACTTGCTACAGTTTCTTATTGGCAGTAGTAACTTACTCAAGTAAATTCTGCTTCACCCCCTTTTTCAGTAACTTTACACTCTGATTTTGTGAGCAACTAAAAGAAGTAAAGTTACTAAAAAGTGTAAGAGTGAATTACAAGTGTACATTACTCACAAGTGTAAGTCACATTTGTGAATAGCCCTGAGAATTTCCGGAATTGTCATTTTTAATAAAAATTAATGCTAGTCAGTTTTAAAAAAAAATCTCTAAAGCCGGTCCTGAGCTCCATCATTATACAGAGGTGTATGTGAGCCAATACGATTCAGGAGATGTGACTCTCAAACTTGCAAACCAAGAAGGCGGTGGTGGTGCCCAGTGCGACCGTCTTTTTCCGCATCCCCCATGACCTCCTTCTCCACTGATTCCCTCTCTACCACCCTCCAACACTGCACCTCATCTCTCCACAGCCTCTCTCTGACATGCATTTATTTTTTTATAGTGCTACTCTTAGTTCACTCACACTCAGTCCTGTGATCTCCATGGTACAGGTTCTTTGCAGCAGGCACATTAACCTTCTGAGCTACTATGATGAGTCAAAACTGCCACTGGACAAAATTGATCTCTCACCAGTAGGAACATTAATCACTAGAGTTATCTTGACATTTATATTGTTGCCTGAAAACTGCTGGACAGCAAGGGCGTTCACCTGCTTTTAAACCCATGTTATTTTTAAACACAGCGCCCCCACCAAAGTCAGCCCCAGGTGCGGCTGCACTAGTCGCACCGCCTTAAAGCCGTCCCTGGTGCCAAGATGGAGGGGTGATGTGAAAAAGGAGTACTGCACCTGTGAAGGGACAAAACTGTGGGTGAAGCATTATGACAGTTTTGTTTTTTTAATTGAGTACATGACGTATCTAATAAATACATTTGGAACATTTTGCCGTCAAATTAATCTTTAGCCTGATATTTTTCCAGATTTTGTTGGTGGACACCTCTGCTTTAGGTTGGTTAAATCTTTTTTTTTTGGGGGGTGGGGGCGGTCAGAGATGCTGGTTATGAGTCAGATATCTCTGTCAGAGGTCAGACACTTCTGTTGTGGGTTGGTCACCTATTTTGGGGAGGAATTAGAGATGCTGTTTGTGGGTTAGACACCTTTGTCGTAGATCAGACATCTCTGTTGTAGGTTGGTCCCCTCTTTTGGGGGGATCGGAGATGCTGGTTGTGGGTCAGATCCCTTTGTCGTAGATCAGATACCTCTTTTGGGGGGATCGAAGATGTTGGTTGTGGGTCAGACAACTCTGTTGTGGGTTAGTCACCTCCTTTGTGGGGAGTTCGGAGATGCTGGTTGAGGGTCAGACACCTTTATCACAGGTCAGACACCTCTGTTGTAGGTTAGTCACCTATTTTAAGAGGAGTGGTCAAGCACACCTGCTTTGAGTCAGACACCACTGCTTTGGGTTGGTCAAATCTTTTTTGGGGGGTTGGAATCGGAGATGCTGGTTATGAGTCAGATATCTTTGTCACAGGCCAGACACTTCTGTTGTGGGATGGTCACCTCTTTTGGGGGGGTCAGAGATGTTGGATGTGGGTCGGAGATGCTGATTGTGAGTCAGACACCTCTGTCAGAGGTCGGACACCACTGCTTTGGGTTGGTCACCTCTTTTAAAATGCAATTCATAAAATAAGGAAGGAAAGAAAAGCGTGAATGAAGGAGAGAGGGTACAAAGGACACAGGAAATAAGGAAAAAGATATAAAAAAAGAAAAAGGAAGGGGAAGACAGAAAAGAAAATATGACGGATGAAAAGAAGACATAGAAGGAACAACAAAATAAACAAGAAAAAAATGAAAGGAGAGAAAGAAGGAAAGCAGAAAAATGTATTGAAGTAAGGAAGACGCGTGGGACAAAAGGATGGGCGACTGAAGGAAGGAAGAGACAAAAGAATGAATTAATAGGAGAAACAGAAAAAGAGAAGTTACAGAGAAGGTGTGAAGAGACAACGTGGACGAGATATGAATAAAGGAATATGAAGAAGGATGAAAGCTAGACAAAGGTGAGATGGACTGAGAGAAGAATAGAAGGAAATTGATGGAAAGATAGAATGAAATAGGCATAAAAGAAAGGGAAGATGATGATAGAGAGAAGGTGGAAAGGATGAATGAGACACACATCAATACCCACTTAATGTGTAGTTTTTGGCCAAATTCCTTTAAAATCTTTCTGTAGTATTTTTAATTTTCCACCAGTTTCTGCAAACATTCCCCAGGGGTGCAATTCCCAGGCACTTCATAGGAAGAGTTGGAATCACTCACTTTACTTGAGCATATATTGCTATGTATGCGTCAAAGTGAGGGGCAATTTATTTGTCTGGCTGCCCCCTCTCTCTCAACCAAACATCAGTCAGATACCCTATGAACCACATGGGTGGGTCACATAGAATCTTCTGATTTGTGAAGGACGGTTGCTCTCATCTATGGTACGGCATGATGAAGCATGCCACCTCTGTGGTGGGTCAGACACCTCTTGTTGTGGGCTGCTCAGCTCTTTTGAAGGGAGGAGTGGGTCAGACACCTCTGTGGTGTGTCAGACACCTCTTGCTGTGGGCTGGTCACCTCTTTTGAAGGGAGGAGTGGGTCAGACACCTCTGTGGTGGGTCAGACACCTCGGTGGGTCAGACACCTTACTGTGGGCTGCTCAGCTATTTTGAAGGGAGGAGTGGGTCAGACACCTCTGTGGTGGGTCAGACACCTTGTTGTGGGCTGGTCACCTCTTTTGAATGGAGGAGTGTGTCAGACACCTCTGTGGTGTGTCAGACACCTCTTGTTGTGGGCTGCTCAGCTCTTTTGAAGGGAGGAGTGGGTCAGACACCTCTGTGGTGGGTCAGACACCTCTTGTTGTGGGCTGGTCACCTCTTTTGAAGGGAGGAGTGGGCCAGACACCTCTTCGGTGGTTGAAACACATCTGCTATGGGTTCTTGGGGGCAAGAAGGATTATTTCGAGGACAGTAGTAAATCTTGGTAGGAGTGCTTCCATCTTGTCACCAAACGTGTGTCTGTGGCCTGCCCGAGGGCTACATTGATACAACAGGGCGAGTGTCCAGTGGTTTAAGGTGGGCGTAGGGAAAATCCAAGCACGTACATGGTGTGGACACCAAACCGAGCCTTCACGGGGCTTCTGTCCGTGGTCTAACCTCATGTACCAAGAGTTAAACACAGAGCATCAACATTTGATGTAAAATGTGAGAGAGAATGAGATACTCTGCTGGTGACTGAATTGTACAATGTAAAACCAGAAAACCTGCACTCAATCCCAGCTCCCCACTTAACCAAATCCTGTGATTCTAGGCAATTGTTATGTTTCACTTTGTCTCTGGTTCATTGTAAAACCAAAAAAACTGTGATCAATCCTAGCTTCCCCTCTTGACCGTGTGATTCTAGGCAATTGTTTTATTTCCGTTTGTCTCTGCTTCATTGTAGAACCAGAAACCCTGTGATCAATCCCAGCTTCCACTCTTGACCGTGTGATTCTAGGCAATTGTTTTATTTCACGTTGCCTACTTTTTCTCCATTACAGCATGTGAGAGAGCACCTTCAAATACATGTGTGCAGGATGTGTGCTGTACACAACCTTTTCTTGTTTAATACTATAATGTTGATTCAATTATACTAACAAAGTAGGCCACACAAAGGGTGCACCTGACAGGTGACTTACCTCCTGGGTCACTAATGGCAATGGTTATACCTTCATGTTTGGAAGTGAGCACTTCTGATAAAGACCTCTGAATGCAGTCATGTAATCTGATGTGCCAAGGTGGAACACTTTGGTTTTTAATGAAATACACTGACATGTGAAGAGAGTTTCTCATATGTTTGCATGATGGCGTCACTTTAGTTAAGGTGCAGATAAATGCTTCCGGTTTGACAGCTCTCAATGCTGGTGCCTGTGGAGCAGGAAGCAGCCCAGCATGCTCTTCCCCTGTGTCACTGTTTTAAGGCATGGGGAAAGAGCCCCCCTGCATTTAGCCCCCCACTCCCTTGCAAGGAGAAGTCTCTGTCTAGCTCACGTCTGTGTACTTTTGTACCTCAACCTTCAACATATAATTCAATCTTCTTACTAAAGACATCCATGAAGAAGCAGAAAATGGATAATGGTATTGGAAGTTGTTCCAAGCAGGGCCCCCCAAAATATTTCTTGCTCACGCACCCCGAAAATCCTTAAGGTGACACTGCTGAGGGGACTCATCTTGGTACTGGTGTACAGAGGTCTACTCATCTTTGACTCCAACTGTGCTGCTCTCATGAACTTTTAATCTTATGCCTATTTTGTTCTTTTTAACTTTTAGTGCCAAGGCTATTGACTGGCAAAAACATGCCTGGCAGGACAAACAAAATTGCAAAGTTTTCTTTTATATAGCTAACTTTATTTTCATTTGCCAAGTCCTCTATTCTCACTTTCCACTCACGCTTTATTTTATTTTTGCTCGGGCAAAAGATTATCTTGTTCGAAATATTTCAATGCAACATCCATCAACTTTATCCCACACGAACCCACCCCACTCAAATCCAAACCACTCACCACACCACTCACCACAATCCAGTCCAACCCACCCACTCCAATCCAAACCACTCACCACAATCCAGTCCAACCCACCCCACTCTAATCCAAACCACTCACCACAATCCAGTCCAACCCACCCACACCAATCCAAACCACTCACCACAATCCAGTCCAACCCACCCCACTCCAATCCACACCACTCACCACAATCCAGTCCAACCCACCTCACTCCAATCCAAACCACTCACCACAATTCAGTCCAACCCACCCCACTCCAATCCACACCACTCACCACAATCCAGTCCAACCCACCCCATTCCAATCCAAATCCAGTCCAACCCACCCCACTCCAATCCACACCACTCACCACAATCCAGTCCAACTCACCCCATTCCAATCCACACCACTCACCACAATCCAGTCCAACCCACCCCACTCCAATCCAAACCACTCACCACAATCCAGTCCAACCCTCCCCATTCCAATCCACACCACTCACCACAATCCAGTCCAACCCACCCCACTCCAATCCAAACCACTCACCACAATCCAGTCCAACCCACCCCACTCCAATCCAAACCACTCACCACAATCCAGTCCAATCCACCCACACCAATCCACACACTCACCGCAATCCAGTCCAACCCACCACAATCCAATTCACACCACTCACCACAATCCAGTCCAACCTACCCACTCCAATCCGCACCACTCGCCACAATCCAGTCCAACCCACCCACTCCAATCCACACCACTCACCACAATCCAGTCCAACCTACCCACTCCAATTCAAACCACTCCCCACAATCCAGTCCAACCCACCTACACCAATCCACACCACTCACTCCAATCCAAACCTCTCACCACAATCCAGTCCAACCCACCCATTCCAATCCACACCACTCACCACAATCCAGTCCAACCCACCCCACTCCAATCCAAACCACTCACCACAATCCAGTCCAACCCACCCACAACAATCCACACCACTCACTCCAATCCAAACCACTCAACACAATCCAGTCCAACCCACCCCACTCCAATCCAAACCAATCACCACAATCCACCACAACCCACCCACTCCAATCCACACCACTCACCACAATCCAGTCCAACCCACCCACTCCACAACACTCACCACGATCCAGTCCAACCCACCCACTCCAATTCTCCCAGCCCACTCCAATCCAAAACAAAATGCCCCACTCCCATCTGTCCCACTCCAACCTGCCTCTATCCAAAACAATCTGTACCACTCCAATCTGCCTCACTCCAATCCAAAACAATCTGCCACAGTCCAGTCCACCTCACGCCAATGTGTCCAAAACAATCTGCCCCACTCGCATCTGACCCACTCTAATCCAAAACATTCTGCCCCACTCCGATCTGCCCCACTCTAATCCAAAACAATCTGCCCCACTCCGATCTGCCCCACTCTAATCCTAAAGAATCTGTCTCACTCAAATCCGCCCCACTCCAACCCACCCCATGCCAGTACAATCCACCTCACCTCAATGCAATCCACCCAAGTCCACCCACCCAATTTCAATCCAATCCACCCAATTCCACCCCTCTCCACTCTACAACGCTCTCTGCCACTAAACCAATGACCTTTACTGTAGGAAAGTACCATCTTGCCTGGCATGTTACCCCCATATTTCACTGTATATAGGTTGTTTTAGTCTATGTGTCACTGGGACCCTGCCAGGCAGCACTGGCAGTTGTTACCTGCCTGCAGTTATTCCAATTGCCCTGACTGTTGCTCTCCTGTGCACACTTGTTCTCCCCTGACCTGCACCTCCCAGGGGAGGTGCCCAGAGCTCCTCCAGTGTGCTCCAGGCCTCTGCCATCTTGGAAAGTGAGGTGTTGGGGGCACACTGGACTGCTCTGAGTGGCCAGTGCCAGCAGGTGACGTCAGAGACACCTTCTGATAGGCTCTTACCTCTCTTAGTAGCCAATCCTCCTTCCTTGGTAGCCAAACCTCCTTTTCTGGCTATTTAGGGTCTCTGCTTTGGGGAATTCTTTAGATAACGAATGCAAGAGCTCACCAGAGTTCCTCTGCATCTCCCTCTTCACCTTCTGCCAAAGGATCGACCGCTGACTGCTCCAGGACGCCTGCAAAACCGCAACAAAGTAGCAAGACGACTACCAGCAACATTGTAGCGCCTAATCCTGCCGGCTTTCTCAACTGTTTCCAGGTGGTGCATGCTCTGGGGGTAGCCTGCCTCCTCCCTGCACCAGAAGCTCCGAAGAAATCTCCCGTGGGTCGACGGAATCTTCCCCATGCTAACGCAGGCACCAAAAGACTGCAACACTGGTCCTCTGGGTACCCTCTCATCCTGACAAGCGTGGTCCCTGGAACTCAGCAACTCTGTCCAAGTGACTCCCATAGTCTAGTGACTCTTCAGTCCAAGTTTGGTGGAAATAAGTCCTTGCCTCCCCACGCTAAAATGCAAAGATGTGTACCGCGTGATTTGCAGCTACTCCGGCTCCTATGCACTCTTCCAGGATTTCCTTTGTGCACAGCCTAGCCTGGGTCCCCAGCACTCTGCCATGCAGTGCACAACCTTCTGAGTTGTCCTCCGACGTCGTGGGACCCCCTTTTGTGACTTCGCGTGGACTCTGGTTCACTTTTCTTCCAAGTGCCAGTTGGGGTACTTCTCCGGGTGCTGCATGCTTCTGTGAGGGCTCTCTGAGATGCTGAGCGCCCCTGCTGTCTCCTCCTCCAAAAGGCGACATCCTGGTCCTTCTTGGTCCTCAGCAGCACCCAAAAACCTCTACCGCAACCCTTGCAGCTAGCAAGGCTTGTTTGTGGTCTTTCTCCGTGGAAACATGTCTCCAAGCTTCATCGTGACGTGGGACATCCGTCTTTCAAAGGAGAAGTTCCTAGTCCTCTTCTTTCTTGCAGAACTCCAAGCTTCTTCCAACCGGTGGCAGCTTCCTTGCACCCTCAGCTGGGGTTTCCTGGGCTCCTGCCCCCCCGGACACTGTCGCGACTATTGGACTTGGTCCCCTTGTCTTACAGGAACTCAGGTCCGGAAATTCATTGTTAGTGCACTGCTGGTGTGTGTTCTTCCTGCAGAATCCCCCTATCACGACTTCTGTGCTCTCTGGGGGTAGTAGGTGAACTTTACTCCTACTTTTCAGGGTCTTGGGGTGGGGTATTTTTCTAACCCTCACTGTTTTCTTACAGTCCCAGCGACCCTCTACAAGCTCACATAGGTCTGGGGTCCATTCGTTGTTCGCATTCCACTTTTGGAGTGTATGGTTTGTGTTGCCCCTATACCTATGTGCTCCTATTTCAACCTATTGTAATTCTACACTGTTTGCATTACTTTTCTTGCTATTACTTACCTAATTTTGGTTTGTGTACATATATTTGGCTTTGCCAATGCTTGTTTCCCCTGTCCTGGAGAAGCCCAGATTTACAGGAATGTAATGAAAAAACACTGACACTGACTGCTGCGTCTCCTTCCGGCACTCTCCCCCGTCTCTCCCTCTTGCTCCCTCTCTCTCTCCTACTCTGTCTTGTTTCCTTCCTGATTTTTACTTTTTCTCAGACTTCTCCTACTCTCTGTAGCCCTTTCATGCATCTTCTCCCCTCAGAGTACCTTTCCCCTTCGCGCTCTCTCTCCATCTCTCTCTCATCTCTCTCCTCTCCCATCTCTCTCTCCCCCCCTCCCTCTTTCTGTCTCTCCCTCTCCCATCCCTCTCCTCTCTCTCCCGCCATATCTCTCTCTCTCTCTCTCTCTCTCTCTCTCTCTCTCTCTCTCTCTCTCTCTCTCTCTCTCTCTCTCTCTCTCTCTCTCTCTCTCTCTCTCTCTCTCTCTCTCTCTCTCTCTCTCTCTCTCTCTCTCTCTCTCTCTCTCTCTCTCTCTCTCTCTCTCTCTCCATCTCTCTCTCCTCCCTATCACCTCATTTCTCTTCCTCTCTCTCCCCTCCCTATCACCCTCACCTCTCTCTCAGCCCCTCTCTCACTATTTCTCTCACCCCATGTTCTCTCTCTATATAGAGCACCTCATCGCTCCCTCCCCTCCCTATCATCTCATTTCTCATCCCCTCTCTCTCTCCTCCCTATCACTCAATGTCCTCTCTCCCTATCACCTCGTCTCTCTCTCTATATAGATCATCTCGTCTCATCTCTCTCGCTCCCCCTCCTACCCCTCACCTCTCTCATGTCTGCTCTCTCAGCCGCCAGTTATTTTTAATTTCTCTGAATATGAAATGTTGATGCCGGCTCCGGCCCTCGCCGGCCCCCGGGGCCACCGGCTCGAGTGCTCTCGAGTAGGAACAGGCGCCCTCCGGATAATGAGAACAGGCTGAGGAGACGAGGGCGTGGAGGGGGGGGAGGGCTTGGCTGCAGATCACACAAGGAGGGAGGGTGCAGCGGGGCCGGGCGACGGCAGGAGGGCAATGGAGGCTACTGGAATATCTGTGCGCAGGTAACAACTGTCACTGGTGCAAGAACAAGTGTGCACAGGAGAGCAACAGTCAGGGCTGTTGGAATAACTGCAGGCAGGTAACAACTGGCGGTGGTGCAAGAACAAGTGTGCACAGGAGAGCAACAGTCAGGGCTGTTGGAATAACTGCAGGCAGGTAACAACTGGCGGTGGTGCAAGAACAAGTGTGCACAGGAGAGCAACAGTCAGGGCTGTTGGAATAACTGCAGGCAGGTAACAACTGCTAGTGGCGCGATAACAAGTGTGCACAGGAGAGTAACAGTCAGGGCGACGGGAATTACTGCAGGCAGGTAACAACTGTCACTGGTGCAAGAACAAGTGTGCACAGGAGAGCAACAGTCAGGGCTGTTGGAATAACTGCAGGCAGGTAACAACTGTCACTGGTGCAAGAACAAGTGTGCACAGGAGAGCAACAGTCAGGGCTGTTGGAATAACTGCAGGCAGGTAACAACTGGCGGTGGTGCAAGAACAAGTGTGCACGGGAGAGTAACAGTCAGGGCGACGGGAATAACTGCAGGCAGGTAACAACTGGCGGTGGTGCAAGAACAAGTGTGCACGGGAGAGTAACAGTCAGGAATATATGAATAACTGCAGGCAGGTAACAACTGGCGGTGGTGCAAGAACAAGTGTGCACAGGAGAGCAACAGTCAGGGCTGTTGGAATAACTGCAGGCAGGTAACAACTGTCACTGGTGCAAGAACAAGTGTGCACAGGAGAGCAACAGTCAGGGCTGTTGGAATAACTGCAGGCAGGTAACAACTGGCGGTGGTGCAAGAACAAGTGTGCACAGGAGAGCAACAGTCAGGGCTGTTGGAATAACTGCAGGCAGGTAACAACTGGCGGTGGTGCAAGAACAAGTGTGCACGGGAGAGTAACAGTCAGGAATATATGAATAACTGCAGGCAGGTAACAACTGGCGGTGGTGCAAGAACAAGTGTGCACAGGAGAGCAACAGTCAGGGCTGTTGGAATAACTGCAGGCAGGTAACAACTGTCAGTGGTGCAAGAACAAGTGTGCACGGAGAGTAACAGTCAGGGCGACGGGAATTACTGCAGGCAGGTAACAACTGCTAGTGGCGCGATAACAAGTGTGCACAGGAGAGCAACAGTCAGAGTGACAGGAATAACTGCAGGCAGGTAACAACTGCCAGTGGTGCAAATACAAGTGTGCACAGGAGAGCAACAGTGAGGACTATAGGAATAACTGCAGGCAGGTAACAACAGCCAGTGGTGCAAGAACAAGTGTGCACAGGAGAGCAACAGTCAGGACTATATGAATAGCTGCAGGCAGGTAACAACAGCCAGTGGTGCGAGAACAAGTGTGCACAAGAGAGAAACAGTCAGGGTGATGGCAACAACTGCAGGCAGGTAACAACTGTTGCTGGTGCAAGAACAAGTGTGCACAGGAGAGCAACAGTCAGGAATATATGAATAACTGCAGGCAGGTAACAACAGCCAGTGGTGCAAGAACAAGTGTGCACAGGACATCAACAGTCAGGGCGATGGGTATAACTGCAGGCAGGTAACAAAAGCCAGTGGTGAAAGAACAAGTGTGCACAGGAGAGAAACAGTCAGGACTATATGAATAACTGCGGGCAGGTAACAACAGCCAGTGGTGCAAGAACAAGTGTGCACAGGAGAGCAACAGTCAGGACTATATGAATAACTGTGGGCAGGTAACAACTGCCAGTGGTGCGAGAACAAGTGTGCACAGGAGAGCAACAGTCAGGACTATATGAGTAACTGTGGGCAGGTAACAACTGCCAGTGGTGCGAGAACAAGTGTGCACAGGAGAGCAACAGTCAGGACTATATGAATAACTGCAGGCAGGTAACAACAGCCAGTGGTGCAAGAACACGCGTGCACAGGAGAGAAACAGTCAGGACTATATGAATAACTGCAGGCAGGTAACAACAGCCAGTGGTGCAAGAACACGTGTGCACAGGAGAGCCACAGTCAGGACTATAGGATAACTGCAGGCAGATAACAACTGCTAGTGGTGCAAGAACAAGTGTGCACAAGAGAGCAACAGTCAGGACTTGGGGAATAACTGCAGACAGGTAACATCTGCCAGTGGTGCAAGAACAAGTCTGCACAGGAGAGCAACAGCCAGGACTATATGAATAACTGCAGGCAGGTAACAACAGCCAGTGGTGCAAGAACACGTGTGCACAGGAGAGCCACAGTCAGGACTATAGGATAACTGCAGGCAGGTAACAACTGCTAGTGGTGCAAGAACAAGTGTGCACAGGAGAGCAACAGTCAGGACTATAGGAATAGCTGCAGGCAGGTAACAACTGTCAGTGGTGCAAGAACAAGTGTGCACAAGAGAGCAACAGTCAGTGTTACAGGAGTAACTACGCACAGGTACGGCCATCCAGCGGTGCAACAGTAAACGTGCACAGACCTGCAGCAGTCAGGGCTACGGAGATAGTGCAGGGAAGACTAAGTGTGACCTGAGTGTGTGCGGGGTCCAAATCTTCAAGATTTGAGGAGCTCCAAGCAACGGATAAATTACCAAGGCAGATCTCATGCTTCCGGGCGGAGGTGGGGGGTCTGGAAGGACCGAGCCCCGTTGTGAGGGGGAGTGAAGATGCTCCCTCTGCTGGTCAGCTGACAGCCATGCCAGGCCAGCGGGGGCGGGGTGGCATCCCTCTGACAGGCCCCCCCGGGGCGCCCTTCATTCCCTGCCTGAGAGCACAAGCAGGGAGGGTGTAACGTGCGCCCATCAGGGGGGGCGCCGAGCTGCCTCCGCGGGTGGGACAGCCCTGCCAAGTTTACCAGGTCTATGCCTGATGTGTTGCGCCTAGCCAGGATTTCGCTTTGAATTCTGGGACTTGCAGTTTTATTTATTTAACTATAAAACAGGACTACAAGTCCCAGAATTCAAAGGAAAAAAAAAACCTGGCCTGGAGCAGCACATCACCCATGGGCCTGGGAAACTTAGTAGCTGTGGTGGGGGAACAAAAACGTTCCTTGACAGGGCTCTCGGACAGGGAAATTGAGTGAAATGCTCCAGCCCGAGAGGTCCAAAGTGCGAACTCCTCCTGCTGGGTGGGGGCAATGCCGGCTCTGATATGGGTGCAGGCAGGAGAGGTGGGAGGGGCTCTGGGGACCCTGTCCAGCTCCAAACAAGAGACCAGCTGTGGGGTTCCCCCCGCACACCCAACAAGAATATTGGTCCGGAGTGCCCGGGTTCATCAGCCCATGCGCACACATGGCAGTCCTTCAGAAGTTCCTCTAAGATTCTGCCCATGCAGGGCCAGCAGCACATTTCTCTTAACCTAACTCTCGTAAAAATGCTTTCCAAGTGCCCCTCGTGGGCCAGATTAACCAGTTTATCTCTGCCTTCGATTTCCTGTACATATCACCCCATCCAGCAAAGACAGTTCACCACTCCCAACCCCACCATGCTGCTTCACTACTCCCAACCCCCCTGTGCTGGTTCACCGCTCCCAACCCCACCATGCTGAATGAGAACACCCATATCTGCCCCTGTCGGGCATCCCTTCACAATGGACCCCATGACTGCCTTACACTCCGCGTCTGCCCAGTAGCCACCCGCCCTTACTCTCCGGTCCCCACACCTGGCTGCATTCATAAAACGGGTTTCCAGGGTCCTCCACGTGGTCCCCGCTGGAGATCCTCGCCAGAATTGCACTTGGCAATGGGCAATCCAGAAAGGCGGTCTCCAACTTTGTTTTTCAAACTAGACAAGTACTGGACCTCCAATCTGGACTGACTAATCCCTTCCAACCACCTTTCAGTCCCTGGTTATACCTGCGCGAGAATATATGAACCAGAAGCTTATTCGGCAAGAACTGCAATCAGGAAATCCCAAGTCCTGCCTCTTGTACATGTGGCCCTAAGTCCTTATTTATTAGTTCTGTGCCGGCTGCAGGTCACTAAGGACAGAACAGCCTTTCAGCCTTCTTTTCTGAATTAAATGACTATTAACTCGAGGTAATATTAGGAATGCCGAGCTCTCAAGTTTTTCAGGTCCAGTGTCAGGAGTTGCTCAAATCCATTTGTTTTCTTTTGGCAAGCACGGGCTTTTTACCCTATATATATTTTTTTTACGAGATCAACTCGACTAAAAATCCCATTAAGTAAATAAAAAACCTGGACTGGACGAGCTACTTACACCTGGAACTGGGGAAATGTGAGAACTCTGAATACTTTACCATAGACAGAGCTTTGAAAGAATGGGGGTTTGTTATTACAAAAGAACAATTAACTCCCCCACGGCTGCCTAGTACCTTAATGGCGAACCCCTTCTGCGCTACTCACGTGCCAGGGTAAATGCCCCCTTGTCTGCCATTGATGAATCCCCTCTGGCTCCGTAGTGCCCCAGTGCTGAATTCCTCCTTCCCTAGTGCCCCGGTGGTGAAGCTCTCCTAGCTTCGTTGTGCGCCAAAGGTGAATCCCTTGTGAATCTTTACTGCCCAAGTGGTGAATGCCCCTTGGTTCCCTAGTCTGCCAATGGGGAATCCCCTCTGGTTCAGCAGTGCCCCAACGGTCAGCCCCTGTGACCGCCTAGACTCGATGGTTAATTCCCCCGGTTCTTATTGCCCCAACTGTGAATCCCACCGTGGTTCCCAAGTGCCCCAGTCATGAATCCCCTCTAGCTCCCTAGCGTCCCAATGGTGACCCCCCCCGGCTCCATGTTCCCCTTATAATGAACCCATCCATGGTTCCTGAGTGCCCCAATGGTGAATTCCCCTCCCTCCTGCCCTACTGGTGAATTCCCCTAGGCTCCATGGTTCTCTCCTGCCCTAATGGTGAATTCCCCTCCCTCCTGCCCTAATGGTGAATCCCCCTCGGCTCCATGGTTCTCTCCTGCCCTAATGGTGAATTCCCCTCCCTCCTGCCCTAATGGTGAGTTCCCCTCAGCTCCATGGCTCCCTCCTGCCCTAATGGTGAGTTCCCCTCAGCTCCATGGCTCCCTCCTGTCCTAATGGTGAGTTCCCCTCAGCTCCATGGCTCCCTCCTGTCCTAATGGTGAGTTCCCACATGGTTCCCTATCTATCTTCAATAGCGAATACCCCTCTGCTCCTTAGTGCTCTAATGGTGAATTTTCCTCTGGTTCTCGAGAAATGCAATGGTGAATACACCGTGGCTCAGTAGTGCCCCAGTGGTGAATTCCCCCCCAACACCTCAGCGCCCCATCGGTGAATACTCTTCAACCACCTCACCACGGGTGCAGAATGGTGTGTCTGTGGTCGGCAGATGCCCTCACAAGCGCAACCCCATATACTGGGAAGGAGTTTGTGGCAAGAGGTCTCTCTATAGAATCTAATTTTGGGAGGGGGGAGGACCCATTGGGTAGTTCCTAAGTATTAGGTCGGGAGGAGCCCCTTTATTTGGAGTTCTTTACAACACCACTGACTCACTGAAGGTGCTCGCCTCAAATGTCTTGTTTTCTCGTAGAGTTTTTAAACACTGGATCAGCCCAGTGCTGCCCACCCCGAGCTGGAGAGGGGCAAAGCCTTCTGAGGGGCAAAGCACAGGATTAGCTGGCAACATTCATGCTGAGCTCAAAGAACAACAAAAGCCTTTTACCACTCCAGGGACAATATTTATATACTGTATAGTCATTGAAAAGAACAATGGTTAAACTGATGTTATAGCTAAATGTTGGAATGAGACATGAACTAGCACCAAAATAAAAATGAAAAACTGAATACACCAGTTATAATTTAAGGAACTGTAACTCACTCTCCCATCCTCCTTATGACCTCACATAGTACAACACTCATGACATGTTAAATGACATCATTGATGACATCACTGATCATATTTAAGTAACTGTGTGCTCCAGGCTGTGTGAACAAGCAGTACAACAACCTAAATCGATAGTTTGACTCTGATAAGCTTGTCTGTGAGCTTTTGAGAAATGCAAAATAAATTGGGCTTTTCAGAAGTGAAGCACTTTTGATGGACATCATTGCATTTTTACTTTTATTTACCCAAAGGATGGATGCAGCAGGTGTAGGTCACTTGCAGAGACCTGCGAACTGAACATCATTAAACAAGAGGCCCTTTGGTTACTCAGGGTGCAAGGCCGGCGACATGTAGAGATCTGGGTGCAGGGAATGGCCATAGAGCAAACCCACGGCCCAACCCCTATCACATGTTGGTTGCAGAGTCCTGTGCAGTATCACGCCTTTCAGACAACCTCCACTGTGTATGTCCGAAGCCTTGCATAGTGTGAGCTGGCCGCTTATGGAGGGACGATTGCAGACACTGGCTACAGGCTAAACCCTGCGTTAAACTGGTGTCTAAGTATGGCTGACAAATGTGTGCAATCAATCAATCAATCAGGAATTTGTAAAGCGCAATACTCAGCCGTGAGGGTCTCAAGGCGCTGCAGTGGGAATCGGATGCTTGCAGGGTGTTTGGTGCAAGGTTTTCCAGAGCCTAGCCGCGTCTTGTTGCAGACTGGATGTCGATTCTGACCAGAGGCTATAGCTGAAATGTCATGGGTGAGCCCATCAAGGACGTCATTTAACATGCCAAGAGTGATGTTGTATGTGGGGTCATATGCAGTGCATGGGGGGGATGTATGCTATGGTTAGTTCATCAGACTGTAAGTGGGGTATTGTTTGGGGTTTTTAACATTAGCTTGTATCTCATTTTAACATCTTTCTATAACATCACTTTAACTGCTGTTTTTTTCAGTGACTTTCTGGCCCCAGAGCCCCTGCATCCCCTGCCCGCTCCACTGCCCGTCCCAGGTGCAGCAGGGACCCGCTACATTTATTTGCTCCTGCCCAGGGGGAGCAGCTTTTCTCTGCTCCCACTGGCGAGAGCAGGCCGGTGTTTTCTTGGGAGCAGGGAGCTGATGTTCTCCTTGTCCACACTCTTGCGAGAAGGGGTCTGCAGTGTCCCGAGGGAGGGTGGCCCCATGACACTGCTGCCATCGGGCCCCTGGGGATATGGTCCCTGGGGACACTGGATGGCTCAGGGAGTGTGGCTCTGTGCCCCATCCCCACACAAGAAAAGTTCAGGGACCTTCTGAGGTTTGGGGAGGGGGCTTTACACCCTTTCCCCAAAAGAAAAACAGCATTGGCCCCATGGGAAGGGGGCCCCAGGCCATTCCAGGCATTGCGGAGGGGGCCCTGTATTCACCTCTCTGAAAAAATAAAGCGTCTGCCCTAGGGAAGGCTCAGTAGGGGAGAGCCCTGCAAATTAAAAATATATTGTTCCCCGGGGATGGGGTCCCAGGGCCTTGAAAAGACTCAGGGGGGAGAGCTACACGACCTTCAGTTCTTAAGTCAAAGGTGACAGGCAGGTCCAACAGTGAACCCTTGGGGGGTGCAAGCCATTATCTAAGCAGATCCCATGTGAGGATATCCGGAGCTTCTGGTAAAATGATATTTGGCATTTGGGCACTCCCTTTCCCCGAGACATATGGACTCTTGCATCCTCTGATTCAGCTTCTGAACGTCAGATCAACCGCAGACTGCTCCAGGAACCACTGTAACTGCAACAAAGTATCCAAGAAGGCTACTGTGACCTGCAACTTCAGCTCCAGCCAGCATTTGCAAGTTTCCAAGGTGTGCACACTCTGAGGACTGCCTGTCTTCACCCTGCACCAGAAGGACGAAGAAATCTCCCATGGAATGACGGAGTTACTTCCCTGCTTCTGCAGGCACCTCTCTGCGACGACAACCGGTACCCTGGGACTCCTCTCCTGTTGACGAGGGTGACCCTGGAACACAGGTGGTGGACCGAAGTGATCCTGACTGTCCAAAGGTCCAGCTGTCCAAATTTGGTGGAGGTAAGAGCTTGCCTTCCCGTGCTGCGACAGTACCCCTGTGCACCGCGTCTTCTGCAGCTCCTTGGGCTTCTGTGCACTTCTTCCAAAAGTTCTTAGTGCACAGCGTAGCCCAGGTCCCCAGCACTCCATCCTGCGACGCACATCTCTCTGAGTTGTTCTCCGGTGGCGTGGAACCCTCCAGTGTAGTGCTGCGATGACCACACTTTGCATCTTCTTTGTCCCCATGTTCTGGGACTCCCGTGGGTGCTGCCTGGTGATCTGAGGGCTCTCTGAAGTGCTGAGAGCCCCCTCTGTCTCTTCGGCCTGAGTTGAGACCCCCAGGTCCCTCCTGGATCCAGGCAGCTCCTCTTTCACGCAAACCGCATATTTGCTTGAACCAAGGCTTGTTGGTGGAATCCAGCAACGCAAACAGCCTGCATCCAACAACTCAACGTGGGACATCTCTTGCACCAAGCAGGAGCCCACAGCCATCTTCTTTGGTGCATTTCTGTACTTTTCTTCTAACCAGAGAATCCCCTTTTGCTCCTTCCTCCAGGTTGGCAGGGGCTCCTGTCCTTCCTGGACTCTTCTTCGACTTCTGGACTTGGTCTCCTCTCTCCACAGGTCTTCAGGTCCAGGAATCCACTGTTTGTTGCTTGCAGTCTTGTCTTGCATAATCCTTCATCACAACTAGTAGTGTGTTCTGAGGCAACTTGCTGTACTTTACTCCTGCTTTCCTGGGCTCTAGGGTGGGGTACTTTGCTTGCCTTTGGTGTTTTCCTACACTCCCAGCGCCCCTCTACACACTACACTTGCCAAGGGGGGAATTTGACATTCCCATTCCTAGAAGGTATGTGAGTCTGTATTTAAGTATATGGTTTGTGTTGCCCCTAGGCCCATTGCAATCTATTTTGTTTTTCACTGTTTGCACTATTCTATGACTGTTTACTTACCTGATTTTGGTTACTACTGTATATATGAATCAAAAAAAGGGTGGAGGGACAGGGAGATTATATGGTCCAGTGTACAGTCTCCCAATTGTAGTCATATAAATTAGAGTACACTGTTCCAAACTATTCTGACATCCTAGGAGACCTGAAGTCTCAGGAGCAAGAGCCCTCACGCATCACAATGGATGATTGGCATCATCATCGGGAAATGCTCCTTGCCAGCCCGGTGCTGCAACGCCTGACGGGGTCCCCGAGGGGGGGCTCTACGCCGTGCTGTTCTGATAGTAACTGATGGGTTCTGCTATCTAAGCACGGATTCCTACATACAGGCACCAGCATAAGTTGGAGAGAACAGAAAAGATATGTATAAAATTGGTTATTCATCAACCAACACATCATAATTTTAATCAGTACTAGGAGGATGAAGAACAAGATTAAAAATGAGTGAAAGTGACACTAGAGTATGATGCTCAATGACTTTCAAAAACAACAAACCTAAGGGGACTATAATTGATATAGTGCCTCTAAACCAAGGTCAACATGTTTCGCGTCCTTGTGGTCCATCCGGATCCATTGACGCTTCATCAGGACCAAAAACATAATATTAAACCTCTTCTCCAAAATGTCATAACAAAGAATTGAGACACCCTCACTTGAGGATTGAAAACAGTCACTTACATTGAAGTCAACTGGTAAAGTCAGGTCGCCCATCCCCAAATTGAGAACGGGCTTCTTGGGGCGCATGTTCTAAGGACTCACCTAATGCAGGAGCGCCGTCCAGAGGGTAGGTCCATAGCGAAGGACCATTAACAAATTTGGGTGTCTCTTTTAAGGGTGTGGTAAAAAGGGAGCGGTGTTACCCAGTCATGTGATACCGCCATCAAGGGTGTGGTAAAAGGGAGACTAGGAGATCCCCTTTGTTATCCTCATCAGTTACTCGGGCAAACAGAAACATGGGCGACCGTGTGATTGGGGAGCAAACTCAGTCAGTGGCTAATTTGGTCATTCAATTTGTTTTGTGTACCTTTAGGACCACTCGCTTCAGATTCTTGTTTCAAGGTGTCCTTAGGTGAATTCAGGAAAGCCAACCACTGTTAAGGAGTTTTTGTTTTATAACTTTTTTCTTAGTTCAAGTTATTGAGATGTTCAAAATCAAAGGTACATTCTTCAGGGGGACCCTGCACAGTGCAGTTCACCTAATCCCTTACATACCTGTAGGCTGACACTATACTGACTGTACCGGATGTGGGCAGGACTTGCTGTAGGTGACACCTTAACTTGCTTTGATGCTCCTACCCACATCTTCTGATGTGCCCTCACTCTCACCAAAGTAAAAGGTTTAGGCATTAAATGTGAGCAGTACATTTATTGTCACCCCATCTCATCCCACTTTAGGGGGAAACTAAGATTTTAGTGTAAAAGGGAAAAGGGTCAGACAGCCATCCCTGCTACCCCACCCTAGGAGGGGGGCAGAAAGTGCTCCCATGCTTGTCCACTAGCCTCCTTGCAATCTGCACACCTCTGGCCACAGCCTGCTGAGGATCTCAGAGGCCAATGGTGCCTAACAAGTGGCCCTCTTTCCACAGCACTCATGCAGTGTGGTCTGTAATGGGGACCTGAGCAGTAGCTGTGCTGCATTCCCAAGCCCCTCTCTATTCCCAAGGATTATCCCTCACACATGTGTCTCCTGGCTCCATAGGGACCCCCTAAATTCCACCCAACGTTTCTTGCAATTGTTTCCAACCCAGACGATCTTGTTGCAAAAATCACACTACCAAAAAAGTAACCATTGTTTAATTAGTAAATACCAGCTAGACTAACATTCCAAAACTCGAATCACATAAGACTTTCTGACCTGATTGGAGAGATAAGTACTGCGACAGCCTCCATGCTAGTGCCCCGGGGGATGCACCGGGGTTTGTCGAGTCGAGTGGAGGTCCAGTCCCGCTCCAGTGGCTGGTCCTCACTCAAATCATTGCACTGATCTGCCAAACAAAACTCGGTCTCATCTGTGGATTAAGCTTGAAATGTGCTTGTTGCAAAAGGTCAATAGTGTGTGTCCTGCAGAGGGTACCAAAAAAGGAATCCACAGCCAGCCAATGGGGTCGGAGCTCCCGTACAAGCTTCCAGAGCAACGTTAAGATGCAGATTTATAACGGATTTCAGGCAGTTCCTAGTGCTGACCACTTGACTTAATCCTCAGCAGGAATAGAAGCAGGTGTGTCAGTGCTTAATTTGTGCCGGTGTTTGCTGGAGCTCAGCACTGGCACTTATTTGTAAACACTGGCACACATTTAGGAAAATCCTCCACATGGTAGCATTTAGATATTTAGGCCCATATTTATACTTTTTTAGCGCCGCATTTGCGTCATTTTTTTATGCAGAAACGGCGCAAACTTGCAAAATACAATTGTATTTTTTAAGTTTGCGCCGTTTTTGCGTCAAAAAGTGGCGCAAATGCGGCGCTAAAAAAGTATAAATATGGGTCTTAATATATCTTATATATCTTAAAAACATGATAAAACTAGGACTTCAACCTACAGTTTAATGTGATGCGTGGGTAGCGCCCGCTGAAGTGGACCCGTGTGAAAAACTTTGGGCACTGGCACTTCATTTTTAATAAATTAAGCACTGGGGGGGTGTTGTTGAGCTCACGATATGGTAAATGGCCTTCGCAAATAACAACAGTGAAAACAAATTTGGCTAAGCAAGCTGGTTTACAAAATCTACATCTCGAGTGCCAAGGAGTGGCTGACGTCAGAGACGGGCACATCCGGAGAGCTAGCATGAGCAAAAAACCTTGGCAGTTATGGGTTACTGTAGTCAAGCATCAGAATTGGACTGTTTCTAATATTCCTAAATTGGTGTGAGGTAGCCTTAAGGTGCAGGTAATAACTTAAACAAGAGGCCTTAAGAGCTCAGTGCAAGAGTTTTAGATGCTTTCAATCTCATATCCGCGGCCCAAATTAACTCATAATAATACTAAAAACTGTACTCATATTAACGGGAGTAGAGTGCTACTCGCCGAAAAGCGCTTCGACGCCTCGTCAGGGGTAGTAAGCGCTATATAAATACTATTACAATACAATCCAATATGGAACAGTGGCTGAAATGCACAATGTCTACAGTTTATTTAACAATTGACTAGAAAGCCAAGTGACTGCAACAGACTCCTAGGGACCACAGGGTGTTAAGGAGGGCTGCAGATGCTCTTGTCAACACAGAAACTGAAATATGCCGCTAAAACTGAGTGGACTAAGTAAACAGCTGCAAACAAAAGATGGGGACTTGCTTTCCGAGCACCTCGAGCCAGTGAAAGATGTACTGACAGACTGGGACTGAGTCAGCCACGGAGCCTGCAGGGAACACTTCCCTTTTTGTGAGCCGCTCATTAAGATACAGGAGCAACTGTGTGTACTGTGTGTGGGTTGAGAAAACAAAGGCTCGTCAGAGTTAGTTCCAGTTTCTAATCATTGTTTAGCAGCCCACGAGAAGCAGAAGAAACAACAGAAGCCAAAGCAGCGACTCTCCCAGGGCAGTTCTCCCAGCAGCAGAGGAAAGGGACAGGGAGGGGGACAGGAGGTGACAGGAGAAGTGTCATGGGAGAGAAGGGGTGGCTGTGGCCTATCAGAAAACTCCCAGTACTTCAGGATTGGCCAATTGGGGCATTGGGGGAGGGACCGGCTGCACCACATCAGGTTTCACCTGAAGAACATGAACAATCCCCCTCCCCACTAATTCCCATAAGACTAGGACAGAAGTTGGACAGTCCTGACCAGGACAGCCTGAGAGAATAGGGTGACCACCTGGCACTGAGGCAAATTCTGGACAGGACTGTAAAAAATTCAGGACAAAGGGTCAAAATTCAGGACAAAAATTCAGGACAAAGGGTCAAAATTCAGGACAAAAATTCAAGAACAAACGTCAGTTTTACAGACACACGCAAGAGAGGCCGTGCCTCACTATGTTGTCAGTGCATTTATGTACTCTTTTTTAACATAGCACTATTTATTTACTGTGGACCTTTTGTGATTGCCTGCTGGTGTGCTACATTCAGGTGTCACATTACGTCCTTGTTCAGTAGTAAATGAATGCCCTTCACGCCAAGGCCATCACCCCTACCCAAATCTACCCGATCTTTCCTGAAGAGAAAGTAACAGCAACATTTTGATTAAGTTTCTGAACATTTCAAAACCCCTGGCAAACAGTTTGGGAAACATTAAGGTAATTAACCTTATGCTAGTTTAAACAAATTGAACAAAAACATCTGGCTCACCCCAACCGCCCATGGACTTTCAACCTAATTTTTTTTAAAGAGGCAGGGCAGATGGTGTGGGCGACAGTCTCACACCTAATGACAGGATGTGATGTACCCATAACTTGTCTGTAGTCTCACAGCACTAGAGTGTATGTTTGGGACTCTACATTTATCTAAGAAATTGGAGCCCGGACTACCAACCACAGATAATAAAAGAGTAGGATGAAATCGAGATCAAATGGGAGATCCACAGCAAGTAATTCAAAGGGTTGTTGCTAACAACTGGATAAATAAAGAAGAGAAGAACAAGGTGGGACAATTCCTAAAATCAGACAAGATGGGTCCACCAAGAATATTTAAAGGTATTGGGTACCTGGGGGAGTTGTCTGCACACAGGAGCGAAACAGAAGGGGCACTGTCAAGTGGTTGAACAATCAACACCCATCCACCTTGGCAAACTCTTCTGGTGCAATGGTTCGCTGTTAGTGCTTGTGAAGGGGGAGCAGGGGCCAGACCCCTTGCAAGGTTGTGCAAGGCAATTGCCCGCTTTGTCCATGTCTTTATATGGTTTTGAAATTGAGCAAAAGCCAAACTAGAGATCTGGGTTATCCCTAAGTGTCAAGTACACATGGAACCTTCAAAATATTTGGGATGTAAATTGCAGAAACACAATTTACAAATTTTAAAATGTAATTAGTGTTTCTTTGACATATGGCACTGTTTTCGCCTTCATACACAATTAGATCTCAGATTGAACTGGGAACCAGTTACCTTTTGATACCTAGTGATTAATATCTACCATTCTTACACTGATTTCCAGGATGAAAATCTTGGCAGAGCGAACGGTCCCTCCAAGCCCAGTTTGCTTTTTGGTCTTCTCTTCTGCTTTCTGTAAAGACCACGTGGCACTAGCGAAGATCGTGTGCTACCCCAATGATAGTATTATTTTGCAAACCTTCCCCTGCTCGTCCTTCATTCCTTCTTCAGACAGACCACACGTCTGATTTGGTCGCTGCGGCGCCATCAGGAGCTCTTTCCACTCTAAAGCTAACTGTGACTGCAGGTGGATTAGATCTTCTGGACTTAGAATGATATTATTCAGCTGCACAGGTCCAATGGGTGGCTCACTGGCTTTCTGCCCACCTCCCTGCATGAGATGGGGTTTACCAGTAAAGACTTTTAAGGAAGGCTTAATGCCCTGCTCATCGTTTCCTACTGACCATTCTACGGATCACCATCCGAGGTTATCTTGCACGGCTTTCTCTTGCCTTGCCAGAACCTGGAAACTCACTTTCACGAAGAAACCCTATGCTCCTGCACTACCTTTGCTAAGCCTTCCCACTCACACAGGATGGCTGTGCTCAGAGCAACTCCATCAGTGGCATGTTGCAGGTGTCTTAAAATTGGAGACTGTTTCTGAACAGTGAGCTACTAAATTTCCAAACCCTTGTGGCAGACTACCATCTTCACCACGGTCAACTCCTTACTTACAACCACCTTAAATAATCATTAAATGCCCTATTTCATGTCTGCTACCTAGCACTAACCCTACAAGAGGTGTGCCAGAAGCTCTGTACCATAGGAAATGGTGGCAAACTGATAGAATGGGTGTACAGACCTATCCTGCAACATGGAAACCACTCCAGGTCTTCTTGTCATACTACCTGGGTGATTGATGTGGCCAAACCTCTGCAAGATATGGACTAAAATACTGGACTTTCCCCACAAAGTACCCACAGCTGTCACTTTAAGTAAATTCATAGTGCTTCCTTGTGAATGCATTCTGCCCGTTGCTTGCCATTGGCCTTGTGGTTTGTAACTCACAATTTGTTGCTTTCAATTTTCTGGCTTTATTTGTTTTAGGCTATGCAGCTTGAATCCGTCCCTTCCCTTGCCAAAACCTTATTTACAGTATCCTGCCGAGTTCTCCCTTTCTGTAAACAGGCCTGTAAATCTTGTTCTTTTCTTATCATATTTGCTGTGCATTCAAAGAACAAAGTCAAATGTCAGGCTCTGTCTTCGGTGGGACCTTAGTGTTTACTTTCCTTTCTCTGACTTCAAAGTGAGAGGATTTATGCAACAATCTTGCTGGATACTGGGGTTAGGAAAGAGTTTTTTCTATCACATGACAACATTTAAATAGACTTCAGAATATATCAGAATTTCACCCTACTCTGTATCACTCCACTTTACGCCACTCCATGCCACTGCTCTCTTCTCCATTCGGAACCACTTCACATTATGCCACTGCACTCTATGCTCCTTCACACTATGCCTCTCTACTCTACTCTGTTCTACTCTACTCTAAGCCACTGCACTTTACGCCTCTCTACACCACTGCGCTCTGCTCATCTGCACACCATACCACTCCAGTCTAGGCAACACCAATCTAATCCGCACAACTCCACTCTCTGCCACTCTGCAACGCTGCACTGTACGCCACTGCACTCTAAGCTAATACACTCTATGCTAATGCACTTTACTCTGTAACACTCAACTCTATGCCCCTGCACTCTACATCAATACACTGTACATCATTATAATCTACTCTGCACCTCTGCACTCTATGCCACTGCACTCTACACTACTTTACTCTATGCCATCACAGTCTATGCCACTTTATGCAACTCCACTCTAACCTGCACTTCTCCACTCTAAGCCACCTCACTCTACTGTGAAATAATCTACTTTATGCCACTGCACTCTGTGCCACTGCATTCTATGCCACTGCACTCTACCCTGCACCTCTCCACTCTATGCAACTGCACTCTACTCTGAAACAATCTATTCTACGCCACTGTACTCTATACCACTCTGACCACTGCACTCTAGTTCAGTGCACTCTACACCACTGCAAGCTGACACTCTGCAACACTGCTCTGGCCGCCACTATACTCTACACCACTCTGCCCTGTACTACTGCATTTTGCACCAATATACTCTATTCCACTGCATTCTATGCCACTCTACGCTGCCCAATGCCACTCTATGCAACTGCACTCTACACCAGTGCACTCTAAACTGCACTGCCCTTTACTCTGCACCACTGTACTCTATGCCACTGTTCTCTGTACCACTCTACACCACTGCACTGACACTCTACTCTGCAACTCTGCACTCTACACCACTCTACTCAATGCCACTGCACTCTAGGCACTATACTCAACTCTACAATACTCCACTCTGCACCACTCTACACCACTACACTCTATGCCACATGAGTCTACTCTGCAATCTATGACACTGCACCACTCTGCATTACTGCACTCTCTGCTACTCTATTGTATGCCACTCTACTCCACTGCACTCTGTGTAACTCTACCCCATGCCACTCTATGCCACTGCACTCTGCGCCAATGCACTCTAAACAACTGCACTGTACGCCGCTGCCCTCTACTCTATACCACTGTACTCTACACCACTGCTCTGTGCCACTCTACTCCACTCTACATCACTGCACTGACACTCTACTCTACAGTGTTACACTCTCCACCACCATACTATACACCAATGTAATATGTACTACTGCATTCTATGCCACTGCACTCTATGCCACTCTACTCTGCTTCACTCTACAGCACTTTGCCCTACTCTGTACCACTCTACACGACACCACTGCACTCCCTGCAATGTGAGTCTACTCTGCAATCTATGCCACTGCACCACTCTACGCTACTGCTCTCTCTGGTACTCTATTGTATGCCACTCTACTCCACTGCACTCTATGCCACTCTACTCTGTCCCACGCCACTGCACTCTAAACCACTGCACTCTACGCTAACGCACTCTAAACAACTGCACTGTACCCCACTGCACTGTACTTTGCACCACTGGGCTCTACGCCACTGCTCCTATGCTACTCTACTCCACTCCACACCACTATGCCACTAGCTTTAAGCCATGCTGAACAGCAGCTACTCTGGTGTATAACATGGCTAATGGCTAAAACACATTAGCAAAGCCAATAACTCTTTCGTAGATGAGACCTATTGGCTTTGCCAATGTTTGTTAGTACTATGAGGTACCGAGGTACCTGAAAGAACTGTGAAAAATACAATTACATCATAATAAAGGCTGCTACAAAATGCGCAAATACATTTCGGTTAAATTAAAAAAAAGTGCTTCTCAAATACAGATTTGAATAATATACAGTTTATATCTACTGATAAAAAAAATTATAACACTCCATTAAAACCACACACTCCACAGCTCACCTTGGAACACCATTAAAATACCTCTCTGAAAGAAATATCTTTGCCACCAGAAAACTTCAAGGGACTCCTTTTAGAAAATTCAATGCAGGTTTTCAAGCCCCTTTGTATTTGCAGATTTACCAGTTGCCCACCTTTGCATGTCTTTAGGGAAGGAGACCCCCTGGCAAGAAGGCCTTTTCTTATCTGTCGGCCCCTCCCTCCCTCAGAGCACAGGAGGCCCCCTGCCTTCCAGCCCAGCTGGGGAAACTCCTCTGCCTGTAATTTCGCCCTGCCTCCCTTGCACTTTAGGTGAAAGGCTAAAATTACGGACAAATGCCGTCAGTTAAAGCTTTCATCACGGACAACGGACAGCAGGGCGAAATTACGGACAGTCCGTGAAATTTACGGACGGGTGGTCACCCTAAAGCCGATACCCCAGGCATACCTCAATCACAGAGAAGCAAAGGGTACTGTATATCCAATGTCTATATTTGGCAAGGCCCAATCATGCGTCATCAATATGGACACCAGCCGATCAGCTTTGACAATTGTTGATTTACTTTTCCTGCCTCTCTCTCTCGTAAAAACACTGATGCTGCTAGTATTTCTAATCCTAGCGTATCTGACAACTCTAGTGTCCTGCCGGACACGTCATACAGCAGCCCCTCCCTAGGGGCAGTCCTAACACCAAGCCACACCCATCCAACACAGATGTCACCAATAAAAAGGGCGGGCGCATGTGCCCTGGGCCAGTTATGTATCTACCAAAGTTGTGTCAGTGTCAGTCCTTTAGCTACCATGAGGACCCAGGCCCCACAACACTACAGTGGCGACGAGGTGGGTGGACCCCACCAGCCACCGGATAGTGCCCAGCCTGTACCCTGGCCTGGTATACACCTCACCCAGAGTAAAGGCAGCCAAAGCTCGCCCCCATTGCCAGGGGCTGAAAACTGGCACTTAGACACCTGGCCAGGAAGAGTCTACATGTGCCACACAGGCCCAGTGAGCAACCTGCAACTTGCCCCAAGATCTACCCCACCGGGGGTAAGTACCCAAAACACCAGCCCCAAACCGTGAAAATGGGAGACGTCTGCCGGGTACATTGGGACCTGGTGATAGCAAGCACTGCTGGAAGGGATGTAGCTGGAACCGGGGGTGGAGGACACCATGTGTGCTCCCCTGGCAAAGCCAGCCAGGCTGTGGGGGCATCCTGATGGGTACAGGGGACTCTGCAGCCACCGCCCAGAGAAAGAGACTAGACCGGAAAGCTGAAAGGCCGGGGAAGGACATACCAGAAGGCCCCGATCTGCACCTCCACACAGGCAGTAGCGGGTACAGCCGCATCCTTGGCAGCGGTGCCACATGATTGGGTAACACCGCTCCCTGTTTACCACACCCTTGCCAGCGGTGCCACATGATTGGATAACACCGCTCCCTTTTTACCACACCTTTGGCGGCGGTGTCACATGACTGGGTAACACCGCTCCCTGTTTACCACACCCTTGCCAGCGGTGCCACATGATTGGGTAACACTCTCCCTTTTACCACATCCTTGATTGCGGTGTCAACATGATTGGGTAACACTGCTCCCTTTTTACCACACCGTTGACAGCGGTGTCACATGACTGGGTAACACCGCTCCCTGTTTACCACACCCTTGCCAGCTGCACCACATGACTGGGTAACACCGCTCCCTTTTTACCACACCGTTGACAGCGGTGTCACATGACTGGGTAACACCGCTCCCTGTTTACCACACCCTTGCCAGCGGTGCCACATGATTGGGTAACACTCTCCCTTTTACCACATCCTTGATTGCGGTGTCAACATGATTGGGTAACACTGCTCCCTTTTTACCACACCGTTGACAGCGGTGTCACATGACTGGGTAACACCGCTCCCTGTTTACCAGACCCTTGCCAGCAGCACCACATGACTGGGTAACACCGCTCCATTTTTACCACATCCTTAACGGCGGTGTCACATGACTGGGTAACACTCTCCCTTTTACCAAACCCTTGACGGCGGTGTCACATGACTGGGTAACACTCTCCCTTTTACCAAACCCTTGACGGCGGTGTCACATGGCTGGGTAACACCGCCCCCTTCTTACCACACCGTTGATGGCGGTGTCACATGATGGGGTAACACTGCTCCCTTTTTACCACACCCTTGACAGCGGTGTCACATGACTGGGTAACACTGCCCCCTTTTTACCACACCATTGATGGCGGTGTCACATGACTGGGTAATACCGCTCCATTTTTACCACATCCTTAACGGTGGTGTCACATGACTGGGTTTGATTTCCAGTTACCATGGAGCCTTCCAGCGTCATTTTATAATTCCGGCGGACGCGAGCGGTTATGGTCAGAGAGCGCTGCCGTTCGACTAGATTTGCTGCCGCTTGAGTAGATTTTCTACTTGAGAGGCAGGTTGACGTGACAACACTCTAACTACCACCCTCAGCATGGTCCTGGTCAGTGTTTCACTGTTCCCATGTACATGGTCTGAGGAGTGGGGTTTGTGCTAGTGACAATAGTCTGTGTCCGACTGCTGAGGGAAGAGCCAGAGGTCCAACACATGTGCCCCAGTCCAGTTGACGGTCCTTGTACCCCAGTGACAGGGGTGGCCCCGGTGTCCTTTCTAGCATCCATTCAGATGCTCTCCGGCCACAACAGACAGTTAGAGACACTCCGGGATTAACCACTGCTAGAGATGACAAAGGCCTGGCCGATTAAAACTAATTGGGTGAAACAAGTGTGAACAAAACAAGTGTGAATTGCCGCTGAGGTTCCGTCTATTGCACTCTTGACCAAAATAATGGATGCAGTTGGCATTTTAAAAATTTTTTTCCTCACTAGTTAATAATCCTGTGTCCTTTCCGCTGGGTCTTATTACAGCCTCACATACCTTCTAGGGGTGGGTAAAAAATTCCCCTCTGTCAGTGAAATCTGCAGAGTTTTGCCCACTCAGCATTTTGCTTGGAACGCAGAGTTCTGGCAAAATACCACCAACCAGCATGTGGCAGAGTTTTTCTTGCACGCAGCTCGCCAACGCTAAGTTGACGAGCATTAGCAAGAATTTGCATCCAGTAGCGTCCTTTTCTAGAGCTAGAACGCCTCCTTGTGAGATCTGTCAACGCTGGCACTCGCGGCAGGTCACAACCATTCGCATTACGAAAGCTGCCGCTTGAGTAGAAAATTTGCTCGAGCGGGAGAAAGAAGCAGAGCTCTCTGGAGTGCTGGATGGAGCCATTTGCACTGATTTTAGAGGGCGGCACAAGCTCCCAGTGCTAAACAGCAGCCCGAGCAGCGTGACATGCCTAAATTCTGCCCGCTTGCAGAACTCGGCAGAATCTTATAGAGTTTTTATGTAACTCCCCAGAATGAAACTTTGCAAGTTCCGCCAAGGCCTACCTTCTTTCTGAGCCCCACATCCTCGTGATACCTGCTGGGGAGGGATGTTTTGTGTAAGGTCACCTGTATATTACACTAGTTATAAAATCCTTTCAGATATTCGAATTGACATTAAAAATGCAGTGTTTGCTATGTTAAGTGAATCAATTATTAATCTGATAATAATGCTGGTGTACTCAAGCCTCCTCAAACTATGTCTGATGTGCAAAAGCAAGTACCTTCCTCCTCAGTGTCTAAGCAAGCCAGTGACGTAGGACGCATTCGAACCTCTGACCCTATTAAGATTCGATTGAACCCAATGAAGAAACTTGCATGCAGACCTCACTGCCCTGTTCACACTCAGGCAGAAGCAAGAACAAGCATTTGCAATGCAACGGGTCTTGTATTTGCTCGAGTAATAGCTATTAGGGTTCTAAATTACTAACTGGACTTTTCTTGCCACCTAAACCGATAATGAAAAGTAAAACAGTTTCACATATGCGAGCCAATGGTCGCCATGAGTGTGAAGGAGACACAGAAAAGGAAAAGGAAACAGAAGTTCACTCGCAGTGAAAGGTTTCAGCAAAAGTAGAATTATCCATGTAACAGGATGAATGTCATGCAAAGCGCTTGACTACTGCCCGCGAGATCGTCCTGCATAGGAAATAAAAATAAAAAGTAGTCCAGAAACCAATTGGAAAACACAGAGCATCATATGTTTTCAGTAGTTTACCGGTGCCCTCGAGAAGGGCCAAACACCAGAAAAGGCATGACATATGCATGCCTTTCATTAATGAAAGCAAGTGAATTTTAAAAGGTAAGCCGACGAACCAACCAAACTGATGGGCGTGACATGGGCGTGGGTAAAAGCCCACAGAGGGATTACAACAGGGGCCAGATTGCTTGCGCACACCCGACCCTAAAAAACCCAGGTCTTGCTGCTCTGTTTAAACAAAAGGCTTTGACTCACACAGTTACCATTGCTAATATTCCTATTTTACCCCCAAAAAGCCTGGTACAAAAATGTATTATTTTCTGCAGTACTTGCATAGTACTAATGCCGTTGTGTTCTGAACTTTTCTGTGGCACCAAACCCGGATACTGTTCTCCATGTTTTTTGTCCATAGACACCTGATTTAGGGGGTCATTACGAACCCCAGCGGTTCAGCCCAGCATGGCGGGCTGAACCGCTATATAATGAACAGTGTGAGGGCTGCCATAGGTGGCCCTCACCCACCGCCAGGCTGCCTCCGACAGGCAGCCTGACGGTGGACGGCATCATTATCCGACAGGGCAGCGCTGCTGCCCCTCAGATAATGATCCCATTTCCTCCAGCCTTTCCCTGGTGGGTTTCCCCGCCAGGGAAAGGCTGGCAGAATGAATGCTCCACCCCTGCCCATGCACTTGGCATGGGCAGTGCAGGGGACCCTGTGCAGTGCCCCATCGCGCAGGTCACTGCCCGATTTACGGGCAGTGATCTGCGCGACGGGTGCAGCTGCACCCGCCGCACAGAGGCATTGAAGGCGGCTCCATGTGGAGCCGCCTGCAATGTCCCGGCCAGGCATTCTGCTGGGCTGGAGGACGGAAACAATGATTCCGCCCGCCGGCCCAGCAGAATGTTTATTATATGGCCGGCGAGGTCCAAGGGGGGCTGGCGGTCAGTAGAATGACCGCCGGCCTGAACACAGCGGTGAAAACCGCCGTGTTCATAATGAGGACCTTAGTCTTGGTGATGTATGCTTTCTTTGTTTTCTCCAATCTTATATATTCTCAGAGCCAATTTGTGTCATGAATCTAAGCAAATGAAAGAGCATTTACCTGAAGTAACATAATTCAACTAATTGGGGTCTCGCTCAGAAGTGCATGGGTTCCAGATGTCAGACAGGATAACAGAGGGACAGGCGATTGTTGTTCAGAAATCTATCATCCTGCTTCCTAGAGCAGTGGTTCCCAACCTTTTGACTTCTGTGGACCCCTACTTTATCATTACTGGAACCCGGGGACCCCCACTGAATATTGCAGGAATCCGGAGACCCCCCGGTGAGTCATTACTGAAAGCTGGGGACCTAATCTGTTAAACTATTCAATTTTCTAAGCAGTCCCGGACCACCAGAAGGCTTCGCAGACCACAGGTTGGGAGCCACTGCCCTAGAGCAGGGTTCTGCAAAGTCGGTCCTGGAGAGCCGGGTCCATGCAAGGATTTTTGCATATCCACATTTAGAAAAAAGATGTTTCAGAAATCTACATTTTTCTAAATGTGGATGTGCTAAAAACCTGGCATGGACCCGGCTCTCCAGGACCGACTTTGCAAAACCCTGCCATAGAGCATCGGCAGCCCTTCTTCGGTGGTCATACCTGGCTACAAGCATCTCTGCAACCAAAGCGCTGCTCCTGATACATTCTCGCATCTGGGCCTTCAGTTTCCTGTGAGTCTGGTACTGGCATGCCCTGATGCTTTTCTACAGGTTGGAGTGTTGTAAATCATGGTCCTTTCGAGCACTTGGGCATTTCAAACATAAAACACATTTTTTTCTGTTTCCATGGAGTCAAGGAGAAGCCCTTTGGATGTGAAATTGCACTTTGCTTTGGTGACATTTTTGATTTCTTCATGATTTATTTACAAGACTTCTTTGTCATATAAAGACATTCAAAAGTAGAGAGAGACATTGACATTTATTTCCACTGACTGCTGAGAATGGGATTCAGTGTTCTATCAGTTCTCTCAGTTTCATCTATTACTCTGTCAGCGTATGCAATGCCCTTTTTGAGCAAATTCAAAAAATGCAATAACTACCTCAGAAGGATGTGAATTGTTTGCTTATTTTATAATGTCATAATTATTTGCTTACTGTATACCTTCATACATGAATAGGGATGGTCACACCCTGTTTAAAGTGTAAATGTTTTTAAAGTGTACTCAGCATGTTAATAATTTTGAGACATTACTTGACACATTAAAATATTGATCCTGAATGTTGCACATTTCTTGCCTTACTTTGTTGCTCCTCTTCATACAGGCACATTCCTCGGAAACACCAAACTATACAGAAGAGATATGCCACTCACTGCAGGCGTGACAAAATCTAGATTTAGGGCCATATTTATACTTTTTGACGCAAAACTGCGCTAACGCAGTTTTGCGTCAAAAAAATTAGCGCCGGCTAACGCCATTCTGAAGCGCCATGCGGGCGCCGTATTTATTCAATGACGTTAGCCGGCGTTAGCCGCCGGCGCTGCCTGGTGTGCGTGAAAAAAAACAACGTACACCAGGCAGCGCCGGCGTAGGGGGATATGGAGCTTGGGCGTCAAAAAATGGGGCAAGTCAGGCTGAGGCAAATTTTTCGCCTCAACCCGATTTGCGCCATTTTTTTTTACTCCCAACCCCCATAGAAATGACTCCTGTCTTAGCAAAGACAGGAGTCATGCCCCCTTGCCCAATGGCCATGCCCAGGGGACATTTGTCCCCTGGGCATGGCCATTGGGCATAGTGGCATGTAGGGGGGCACAAATTAGGCCCCCCTATGCCACAAAAAAAAAAAAAAAAAAATACTTACCAGAACTTACCTTAATGTCCCTGGGATGGGTCCCTCCAGCCTTGGGTGTCCTCCTGGGGTGGGCAAGGGTGACAGGGGGTGTCCCTGGGGGCATGGGAGGGCACCTCTGGGCTCCTTCCGAGCCCACAGGTCCCTTAACGCCTGCCTTTTCCAGGCGCTAAAAAACGGCGCAAAAGCGGGCGTACGTCATTTTTTTTGACCCGCCCACTCCCGGGCGTGAATTTTGCCCGGGAGTGTAAATACGGCGCACATGCCTCGGAGTCAATTTTTTAGACGGGAACGCCTACCTTGCATATAATTAACGCAAAGTAGGTGTCCACGCTAAAAAATGACGCAAACTCCATGGACTTTGGCGCTAGACGCGTCTAACGCCAAAGTATAAATATGGAGTTAGTTTTGCGTCGGAATTGCGTCAAAAAAAACGACGCAATTCCGGCGCAAACAGAGTATAAATATGCCCCTTAGTTCCTTATGATAGTTATGAGTTATATTTTGTTTTGTTTCTGACAAACACATAGGGGGTCATTACAACCTCGGCAGTATAAGGCGCTTACCGCCGTGCAGAAGACCGCCAATACACCGCCGCGGCCGCAGTAGACCGCCACAGCTATTATGACACACATCACGGAATCCGCTGAAATTCAGACACCCACACAATACCGCCACACCAAAGGTCAGCGATAAACATGCGGAAACAAATCCTCCACGCCAACAGAAACACGCCCATGCCATTACGACCCACGAATCCACGCGGAGGTCTTTCAACCGCGGTATTCCATTGGTGGTACACACCGCCGCGCTCAAAATACACACACAGCACCAAAACACCGCCACATTGGACAATTACATATACACACACCTGATACACATACACACACCACTCCCACACACCCAACACAATATAAAACACACACCCACATCACCCACAAACCCCTACAGCCACAATTCACGAACGAAGGCCAGAGAGATAGCACAGAACAGACAACCCCATCACACAGAGGCACACAACACCATCACCCACGCAACATCCAAGCACAAAACACCATATACCACTACACTCACCACACTCATCAACACATACACCACCCCACACATCACACACACCACCTCATGTCACGCCAAAGACACCCCCGCTTCTCCGAGGAGGAGCTCAGGGTCATGGTGGAGGAAATCATCCGGGTAGAGCCACAGCTATTTGGCTCACAGGTACAGCACACATCCATAGCCAGGAAGATGGAGCTATGGCAAAGAATAGTGGACAGGGTCAACGCTGTGGGACAGCACCCAAGAAATAGGGAGGACATCAGGAAGAGGTGGAACGACCTACAGGGGAAGGTGCGTTCAACGGTATCCAGGCACCACATCGCGGTACAGCGGCCTGGCGGCGGACCCCCACCTCCTCCCCCTCAACTAACAACATGGGAGGAGCAAGTCTTGTCCATCTTGCATCCTGAGGGCCTCGGAGGAGTCGTTGGAGGAACGGACACTGGTAAGTTAAATCTTAACCATCATAACCCCCACCCTACCTGCATGATATCACACACCCCCACCATCACACCCTCCCCTATCACCCCAAATCCTCACCTATCTACCTATGACACCAACCACCCATCCCAACCCCAAGACCTGCATGACATAACTAAGCATGGACACCCATCACTAAAGCATGCCCACTGCACAGACCCAGAACACCCCCCAACCATCAGCACACAAGCCCCCCCACAGGAATGCCTGCAATGGGGTTCACGCACACCCAACCATTGCACACCATGAAACACACACATGCAATAATCATGTACTTATACCCCTGCAGGAACCCGAAGGAACGTCACCACACCAGAGGGTCCAAACAACACCACTCCACCCCCAGAAGAGGCCCACAGTGACAACAGCAGCTCTGCCCCACTGGATCTTGATAACCAGCCCGGACCATCGTGGGCCTCAGGACAATCGGTTTCCCTTGCCCAGCCACAGCTCAACACCGAGCTTACACCCTCTGGTAACACCAGCACAGCACCCACCCAGCGGGCCCAAACCTCCCTACCCAGGATAGGTCAATCAGCGGTGTGTCTACCACTACAGGGCACCCAGGCTAACCCACCACCCCAACAACAACAGGGACCTGGGGGCAGTGGTAGTGGGCACACGGTCCAGGGGACGGAGGCACAGGAACACAGGGGAACTGGGAGGGCTGCTGTGCGACAGAGGGAGGACAGGCCAAGGGAACCAACTCTCAACGAGGCCCTCTCCTCCATCATGGGAGCATACCACCACTCCCAGGAGACGATGGCCACGGTCCTGGACAAGTTGCAGGAGACCCTGCATCTGTAGGAGGAACAATATTTGGGGTTCAGGGAGGAGCTCAGGACCATCGGCTCTGCCCTGGGCACCATCGTAGGGGTGCTGACGGACATTCAAAAGACCTTGAGGGACACCGTGGCACTCCAAGGGGCCTTGACACTAGCCACGACGATGAAATGCCCACCACCTCCGCCGGCGCTAGTGGACAGGACGCCCCGACACAGGACCAACACACCAGCACCCCATCCCCTGCAGACGGACAACCACCACGCAAGCGGGCCCTGAGATCCAGGAACAGGACAGAGCAAGATGGCAAGACCCCCGCCAGGAAATAAGACCACCCTGATTGTCCCCCCACTGTCCCACTTTGTTACCCTGCCTAAATCGGAACTGACCCAGCTCCACTTCCAATGCCCAGATGTGCAATGTACCTGTGAGACTAATAGACTGGACTCTGCCATGGACATTCCACCACCATCACCCATCACCATTTTACAACCCCCATTCATTTGTTTGCACTTAAATAAACGACCTTGAAACACTAATAAAACATTGAGTCAGTCTATGATTTGTAAATCTGTATTATCAATTACAGTTTCATAATGGGTTACCCATTGGAAGGCCAACATACCTATGTCACACATCACAAGCCCTTGAAGGATGCAAGCAGTTGACACGTAGGTTACCACATTTGTGAAACTGTAATGGAAGGGGACAACTCAGTTAACAAATAGTGAGTGAAATGTCGGTACAGGATAGAGGTAGACGTGTGAAAGTTAATGTAATGGTAAAAAATAAAATGTTCTCACCTGTGTCTCACTGGAACTATTGCTGTATGACTGACTCCCTGTTGTCGATGTCTTCTTCCTCAGCTTCCTCCTCATCACTGTCCACAGGCTCCACAGGCTCCACAGCTGCTACAACACCGTGATCTGGATCATTCTCCTGCAGAAAAGGCACCTGGCGTCGCAAAGCCAAATTATGGAGCATGGAGCAGGCGATGATGATGTCGCACACCTTCTTCGGTGAGTAGAATAGGGATCCACCTGTCATATGGAGGCACCTGAACCTGGCCTTAAGAAGGCCGAAGGTGCGCTCGATAACCCTCCTAGTCCGCCCATGGGCATCATTGTAGCGTTCCTCTGCCCTGGTCCTGGGATTCCTCACTGGGGTCAATAGCCAGGAAAGGTTGGGGTAACCAGAGTCTCCCAATAGCCATACACGGTGCCTCTGGAGTTCACCCATCATATCAGGGATGCTGCTATTCCGCAGGATGTAGGCGTCATGCACAGAGCCAGGGAACATAGCATTTACCTGCGAGATGTACTGGTCTGCCAAACAGACCATCTGCACATTCATGGAATGATAACTCTTCCTGTTCCTGTACACCTGTTCACTCCTGCGGGGGGGGGACCAGAGCTACATGGGTCCCATCAATGGCACCTATGACGTTGGTGATATGTCCAAGGGCATAGAAGTCACCTTTCACTGCAGGCAAATCCTCCACCTCAGGGAAAATGATGTATCTCCTTACGTGTTTCAGCAGGGCAGACAACACTCTGGACAACACGTTGGAAAACATAGGCTGGGACATCCCTGATACCATGGCCACTGTTGTCTGAAAAGACCCACTTGCAAGGAAATGGAGCACTGACAGCACCTGCACGTCAGGGGGGATTCCAGTCGGATGGCGGATTGGTGACATCAGGTCTGGCTCCAACTGTGTACATAGTTCCTGGATTGTGGCACGGTCAAACCTGTAGGTCATGATTAAATGTCTCTCTTCCATTGTCAACAGGTCCACCAGCGGTCGGTACACCGGAGGATTATGCCATCTTCTCATATGTCCCAGCTGACGGTGCCTACGAAGGACAACAGCGAAGAAACAGTCACTATTCCTCCAGGTATGTACCCACAGTCACACACAAGAGTACACCAGACAATAAACCATTCCTGCATGTGTGTTGAGTGTAGGCCTCAGTATGTGTGACGCAGTTGAAAATGAATCCATGTGGGCCCCTGAAATGGCGGCTGCCTGACCTCTAAACTGGGACAATGGGATTGTGGGGTAACAGCGCTGGCGTTGCACACCGTCGTGGTAGGCGGTCGTAGAGCCGGCGCAATGCTGCATTGGTTAACATTGGACCCTATGGGTCCCAGGAGCCAATGAACAGGTGCGCCGGCGGTGATGATGCGCCCCGCCGCAGACGTCACCGCCGCGGACGTCACCACCATTTTCTATCTGTTCAATCACTAGATACCTGACCTTCGACAGGAGAGGACCTATACTGCTAGTGCTGCTGTGACCTCGGTCTGGAAGCGACGATGGCTGCTGCGTCTGGGGAAAGGGCCCCTGCCTTCACTGCACAGGAGTTGGAGAAACTTGTGGATGGGGTCCTCCCCCAGTACACGCTACTCTACGGTCCTCCAGACCAACAGGTTAGTACACAGGGAGCACGTTGTAGGGGCTAGGCCTGGGTGGAAGAGGGAAGGGGGCAGAAGTCATACTACAGTAAAGCATGGGAATAAATGGGCCACATGGTCAGAGTATGGAGGGGGCCACACACATTGATGGTGCAATTGGTAATGACTGTGCCTCTTCAGTTGTGCATGTCATGTAGGTCAGCGCCCACCAGAAGAGGGACATTTGGCGTGCCATCGCCAAAGAGGTCCGGACCCTGGGGGCCCACCAGAGACGGGGCACCCACTGCCGTAAGAGATGGGAGGACATTCGCCGCTGCAGCAAGTAGACGGCGGAGGCTCAGCTGGGGATGGCCTCCCAACGTGGGAGGGGTGCCCGTCGTACCATGACCCCCCTGATGTTCCGGATCCTGGCGGTGGCCTACCCGGAGTTGGATGGGCGCTTATGGACATCACAGCAGACACAAGGGGGTGAGTACAACCTCATTCTGCGGACTTTGCGTGCAGTGGAGGTGTCTGGGTGGGGGAGGTGGGCTGTGGGTGTCCGTAGGCCAGGGCGAGTTAGTTAGGCAAGGCCCCTCCGTAATGTAGGCCATGTGGCACTCTACCCCACCTCAGAAAATTAGCAAGTTGAGGTATAGTTGCCCCTGTGGCATCCATGTGCGCAGATTTCCACCATTGACATGTAGGCCATATCCATGAAATTGCATGTGCAGAGGGCAGGAGCGCGGCGTTGTGCATGGGGCTGCTGCGTCTGTCTTGTCCGCCAACGGTAGCGGTATGCCATGCACTAAAACTGTCTTTGTTCTGTCTCCCCCCCTTTTCCTGCTCTCCCTGTCCTTTTGTACATCAGCATCAACAGGCGGAGGTACAGTGGCACCGGAGCACGAGGGAGCTGCATCCCACATGGCCATGGAGGGCCACACCACAGACTCTGAATACACCAGTGGGACGGAGGGCGAGGGGAGCTTCATGTCGGCCACCGGATCACCAACCAGCGACACAGACTCGTCCGCCGATGTGAGCTCCCCTGTGGTGGCGACACCATCTGTGCGCCCCACTTCTACAGGTACAGCCGCCACCCCCCCTACCAGCACCGCCCTCCCAGCAGCCCCTCAGCGTTCACCCCGTGCCCGCTCACCCAGGAGGGTGGGCATCACCTCCGCCCCAGGCACTTCAGGCCCTGCCCCAGTCACCCCTGCTGCCCTCAGTGAGGAGGCCATTGACCTCCTCAGGTCACTCACTGTTGGGCAGTCTACCATTGTGAATGCCACCCAGGGTGTAGAAAGGGCGTTGCAACACGGTAATGCATTCCTGGAGGGCATTCATTCTGGTCAGGCTGCCCTTCAGTGAACCCTGCAATCTCTGGCCTCAGCACTGATGGCAGCAATTGTCCCTGTGTCCAGCCTCCCCCCTCCAACTCCCTCCACCCAGACCCAATCCCCTGTACCCCAGCCCATCCCAAGTACACCTACAGACAAGCATGCACACAAGTCAACACACACAAGTAGCTCAGGCAAACATAGGCACCACACATCCCACAGGCACTCACACAAGCATCACACCCATACAGACACAGCAACATCCACTGTCTCCACTGTGTCCCCCTCCTCCTCTTCTCCCTCCTCCCTCCCAGTCTCGTCTACACACACACCTGCATGCACCACATCTACGGGCACTAGGACTCGCACCAGGACACCCAGCACCACACGCCGCTCACCTGCACTCACCACCTCCCCTGCCATTTACACGTCCCCTGTGTCCTCTCCCAGTGTGTCTGTGACGCCCCCTCCCAAAGTACCCAAACTCCGGCAATCACTCACCCAACATCCATCCACCTCACGACAGCCTCCAGTACCTGCACCTGCACCCAAAACACCTAAAGTGACACCTCCTACAACCACCTCCTCTTCCTCCACTCCCAGACCCCCTCCAGCTACCCATCCCAGTGTTCATCAGAAACTGTCCCTCTGTCAAATTGATCTTTTTGCCCCCACCCCCACCCTCCAATTCATCAGTCCCGTCGTAGCGCCTCAGCCAAAAGGCCTCCAGTACCAGTGGTGCGTGTTCCAGGTTTTTGGAGTGTACCGGCCACCAGGGCAGGCAGTAGGACCCAGAGCCAAGGCACTGGCAGCCCACCCCCTGTAAAGGCTCCGAAATTGGAGAGTGGACAACGGGACCGTGTCAAGACTCCTGGTGGTACAAACAGTGAAATGGGATCCAAGGCGATTGGTGAGTCATCTGTAACTCCAAAAAAGGTGGGGAAGGTCCAGAGGAAGTCTGCCCAGCCTGTTGTGAGTGTCACGGCGGAGAAGTGCGCCATCATTTCCGGCGGTCCAGACACAACCACGAGAACCGTCGTCACTGGTCCAGAGACCACCGCCAGAGTCAGTGCGCAGGAGGGCTCAAGTATCGTCACTGGTCCAGAGACCACTGCCAGAGTCACAGCCCAGGAGGGCCCAACTATCGTCACTGGTCCAGAGACCACCGCCAGAGTCACAGCCCAGGAGGGCCCAACTATCGTCACTGGTCCAGATACCAACGCCAGAGTCACAGCCCAGGAGGGCTCAAGTATCGTCACTGGTCCAGAGACCACCGCCAGAGTCACAGCCCAGGAGGGCTCAAGTATCGTCACTGGTCCAGAGACCAACGCCAGAGTCACAGCCCAGGAGGGCTCAAGTATCGTCACTGGTCCAGAGACCACCAGCAGAGTCACAGCCCAGGAGGGCCCAAGTATCGTCACTGGCCCGGAGACCACCGCCAGAGTCAGTGCCCAGGAGGGCCCAAGTATCGTCACTGATCCGGAGACCACCGCCACCGCCAGAGTCATTGCCCAGGAGGGCCCAAGTATCGTCACTGGTCCGGAGACCACCGCCGGAGTCAGTGCCCAGGAGGGCTCAAGTATCGTCACTGGTCCAGAGACCACCGCCGGAGTCACAGCCCAGGCGGGGCCAGGATGCCACAGCCCCGCTGGGCAATGATGGAACGTCATGCAACACACCAATGTCCAGTGTGGAAATCGTCATGCCACACACCAATGTCCAGTGTGGAAATCGTCATGTCACACACCAATGTCCGTATCAGAACCCCCATGGCAAAGCACCGCTGAACAGGGCAAAGACCGCCATGGCAAAGCACCGCTGAACAGTCCAGAGACCGCCATGGCAAAGCACCGCTGAACAGGGCAATACACCAGGTAGGAATGAATGGCCCACCACATCAGGCATCCTTATCCCATGTGCAGCTGGGACAGTGACAGGACACTACCTTTCACGGGGAGACTCATCCAGTCTGGGCACCAGTCACCCCCCAGTACCAGTATGGACCTGCATCAACTTGTGAGACTGTGGCTTTGCACTCCCCAGGATTGAACAGTGGGCAACCCACCCACTGTAGAGACGTGTGAGAATGTGGCTTAGCACTCCCCAGGATTGAACAGTGGGCAACCCACCCACTGTAGAGACTTGTGAGACTGTGGCTTTGCACTCCCCAGGATTGAACAGTGGGCAACCCACCCACTGTAGAGACTTGTGAGACTGTGGCTTTGCACTCCCCAGGATGGTCCAGTGGGCAAACCACCCAGTGTAGAGACTTGAGAGACTGTGGCTTTGCACTCCCCAGGATACATCAATGGGCATGGAGCCCCGTCGTGGATCTGGCTTTGCATTCATGTGGCTGAGGTGCCCCCCCTTCCCTTCCCCCTGAGGTGCCTGTAGTGTTTCTATCTGATGCCCCGGCAGTGTTCTCTCCGATTTTCGTCAGGTATCTATTGTGGGCCTCGCCCATGCATTTTTGGACTGTTTGTGCACGGACATTGTTGTGTACATATCTGCACTACTTCTCGGATTGTATATGTAAATATTAGTGATTTTAGAATACATATATTTGTATATTTTTGTATGACATGTATAGTGGCACATTACAAAGTTTGACCTAAATTCGCATTGTCTTTACATTCTTCCGGGGGGATTGTGGGTTGTTACTGTTCTTTTTGTGACTGCATTGGTGTGTATGTTGTAATATGTGAGGGTGGGGGTGGTAGTGTTTGGTGGGTGTCCCCCTAACCTTTGCCTCCCCCGTGTCATAGATGCAGTACTCACCGGTATCTTCTGCGCCTACGTCGCTGTTGGTCGTGAAGGAGCAGAAAGACAAGGGCAGGTAGTATTTGGAGTTCCGGGTCCATGGAGTCGTCGTTCCTCGTGGGATGTGTAGAAGGTGAGCGTTTTCCCATAGCAAAAGCTGTTTCTGCCGTGTTTTTATCCACGGTGAATCCATCCCGGAAAAGGTGGCGGATTGGCCTGTTGTGATACTGTGGGCGGTACATTGTCTTACGCCTGTCTGTTGGCGGTGACCGCCGCGCTGCTTGTCTGTACCGCCGTGGCGGGCAGTGTGTTAAAGTGGCTGTCTTTGTTGGCGGTTTCCACCAGGGTCTTAATTCCCTTTTTTTGTCCGTCTGACTGTTTGCGGTATTACCGCATCTTTAACACCGTCCGCCAGGGTTGTAATGACCACCATAATGTTCCCATAAAGTGTCAGCACAGAAGGGACAGGAGGAGACGGTATTCAGTGTTTTCTCCCTCTCTCTCATCCAGTTCCCCCACCCGATGGGTGTGTTTTTTCCCCCATTTGGCATTAGTACGATGACATGGGCAGGTGATGTTGGGTCAGGGGGCTCTGTCTGCATTGGACTCAAATTGTCCCCCCAACAATTTGCCCTTGCCAATTTCTTTTTGTGTTATCATTCGATGACTTGGACTCGGATTCCCCAAGGTTATCCGGAGTCATCGTTCCTATTTTAACAAGAATGTAAGAAAGGTTTAGTCACTATTCCCCTGTAGTTCTGCCCTAGTTCAGTATGTCGACTTGTTGGTGGCATCCGATTCTGTGGACCAATACAATTGTGACTTCCTCTATCTGCTCTCGGTCTTGGCAAAATGTAGCCCTAAGTTTTCTGGAGAAAAATGACATCCTGCTGCCAGGGGGCCTCCGTTGGGGCATGGCGCAAATTGTGTGCCAGCGCAAGGGAAAAGGACAAGAATGTGCTGTATCTTGTAGATATGGTGCATTCCTCCCCTTTTATTTTGCTCAAGGGCAGCACCGCAAGAAGGTTTGTGGTGCTGCCTGGCTTCAAAAAGCTGGAAATGAGGCCCTTGGTGTTTCTCGGAAAGAGCAGTGTCTCCTGCACCTGCTCTGGGTTTGCCTGACTGCACACAGCCCTCCACTCTGTGCAGGCACGAGGGACAGGGCTTTGCCCTCAGAGTGTCAACACAAGACCATGTGACAAAAAGGAACCACAGGTTTATTCTTCTTCTCTTGATGCACCAGTAGTAGGACTACCTACGAGCCTGCACGCTGTAGCAGCAGCTGCTTAACGTATTGAACCTTTGGAAAACACTGTCCTAGGTTTGCCTCCCGCTGTTGCTGGACCTCACACTCATGCAGTCAGCCTATTACTGACCACCAAACAAAACATTTCCCAATGTCCAGGTTGTCAAGTTATGAGATATTGTTGCTTTCTGCCTCACATATTACCTTGTTAAGGTACCCAGTACTGAAAGTAGCATCATTGTTTCCTGCGTCTCTAGGTGGAGAACCACAGAACTGTCGCCTAACCACCCCCCAACTCCTTCAACCATGCATAGACCTCATTGATGCACATCTGGCTAACTGTGGTGTATGGATGATGAAAGTTCCTGCCTTGGAAATGATGCAGGCAATCTAGTTGCAGGATATATTGTGTGCACCTTGCATTAAACACGTGATAGCTGATGTCTGCTGCAACTACATTTTGTCCGCCCAAGTTGCTGCACTAATAGCTCTTACCAGTGTTTATATCTAAGCAATGGAGAAAGTGTCACAAGTTTCTCTAGGCCCAAATATTCCTCTAGTTACAAAGGTGTTTTCTCACTTCTGAAGGTACTCTTGTTAAGAATGGGCACTATAGAAAAGGGTTACCTGATGCAACTTAACTCCAGAGGTAGCATTTGGTCAGAGTGCTCCCCACCAATCCACCCCTGAGGGGGGTGATCTAAGGCAGTGTTTTTGCTCCTATTGGTCAAAATGATGCTGTCTCCTAATTCTGATGTGACTTTGGGTAGGACTCAAACTGCTGACCCCTCCAGCCCACACTCCAGGATGTCATGTCATGACCCTCGCAACTCAGGCCAGAGGACAGTGAGGGATATCCCACTGTCTCCCATTCTAGGTGGTCCTAATTCCTGTATCCCAATCCAGTAGAGTAGGGAACATCTGATTCTAAAAAATGGGGTTTGATGGGGTGTGAAATTAGAGAGTGAGAGAATACTCATTTCCAGCAGGGTGGGCTGGTAAAAGACCTGGGCTGGACTCTCTGAGACAGAGGATGGTGCAGAGTCACAGAAGCACAACACGAATCACTGTCAAGAGAGAAAACAGAAGGCAATGAGTATCAGATAATGAAAGGAGCATTCTTATACTGATTGGGTACTACAGAATTACTTGAGGCGAAGCATTGAGCTGTAACTAGCCCTGCGATAAAACCAAAAACATGCCTGAGGGCCCAAGACGAGTAGCACGACACTCCATCAAACATCTGAATCACGTTTACCAGACCAAAGGGGAAATCTCAAGCAGGTTCCTACTCAACTAAGTCAAATCACAGGGGTGACAGGAAGAAGGTAAAAAACCAGTGGCTTCCTCAAACTCCCAAGATTCATTCAAAGTAGGCACAGGGCTCAGTATAAGGCCCAAGGGAACCAACAAAGGTGAAAAACAACAGAGGTATAGGAATGAAATTAGGAGTACAAACTTTAACATCAGTGAGGGAGTCCGAACGAGCTATGATGCCAGACACAGTCTTCTGCATCCACCTATTTAGGGCTCTGCCCTCTCTGATCTGGAAGTCAACTACAGGTGCTCTGGTGGCAGGGGCGGTCTGTTTCATATCCTACACTGGAAGCTGTGCTTTTCCATGGTCTGCTTCAGGCCCTACCCTCGAAGCTGTGCTCCTCCATGGTCTGTTTCATGCCCTACCCTGGAAGCTGTGCTCCTCCATGGTCTGTTTCATACCTTACCCTGGGAGCTGTGTTCCTCCATGGTCTGTTGCTTGCCCTACCCTGGAAGCTGTGTTCCTCCATGGTCTGTTCCATACCTTACCCTGGAAGCTGTTCTCCTCCATGTTCAGTTCCATACCCTACCCTGGAAGCTGTGTTCCTCCATGGTCTGTTCCATACCCTACCCTGGAAGCTGTGCTCCTCCATGGTCTGTTCCATGCCCTACCCTGGAAGCTGTGTTCCTCCATGGTCTGTTTCATACCCTACCCTGGAAGCAGTGCTCCTCCATGGTCTGTTTCATACCCTACCCTGGAAGCTATGCTCCTCCATGGTCTGTTTCATATCCTACCCTGGATCTGTGCTCCTCCATGGTCTGTTTTGTGCCCTACCCTGGAAGCTGTGCTCCTCCATGGTTTGTTTCATACCTTCCCCTGGAAGCTGTGCTCCTCCGTGGTCTGTTTCATGCCCTACCCTAGAAGCTGTGCTCCTCTATGGTCTGTTTTATACCCTACCAGCTGTGCTCCTCCATGGTCTGTTTCATGCCCTACCCTTGAAGCTGTGCTCCTCCATGGTCTGTTTCATATCCTACCCTGGAAACTGTGCTCCTCCATGGTATGTTTCAGGCCCTACCCTGCAAGCTGTGCTCCTCCATGGTCTGTTTGATGCCCTACCCTGGAAGCTGTGCTCCTCCATGGTCTGTTTCATATCCTACCCTGGAAGCTGTGCTCCTCCATGGTTTGTTTCAGGCCCTACCCAGGAAGCTGTGCTCCTCCGCAGTCTGTTTGATGCCCTACCCTGGAAGCTGTGCTCCTCCATGGTCTGTTCCATACCCTACCCTGGAAGCTGTGCTCCTCCGTGGTCTGTTTGATGCCCTACCCTGGAAGCTGTGCTCCACCGTGGTCTGTTTGATGCCCTACCCTGGAAGCTGTGCTCCTCCATGGTCTGTTTGATGCCCTACCCTGGAAGCTGTGCTCCTCCACGGTCTGTTCCATGCCCTACCCTGGAAGCTGTGCTCCTCCATGGTCTGTTTGATGCCCTACCCTGGAAGCTGTGCTCCTCCATGGTCTGTTTCATGCCCTACCCTTGAAGCTGTGCTCCTCCATGGTCTGTTTCATACCCTACCCTGGAAGCTGTGCATGATCTGTTTCAGGCCCTACCCTGGAAGCTGTGCTCCTCCGTGGTCTGTTTGATGCCCTACCCTGGAAGCTGTGCTCCTCCATGGTCTGTTTCATATCCTACCCTGGAAGCTGTGCTCCTCCATGGTCTGTTCCATACCCTACCCTGGAAGCAGTGCTCCTCCATGGTATGTTTCATACCCTACCCTGGAAGCTGTGCTCCTCAATGGTCTGTTTCATATCCTACCCTGGAAGCTGTGTTCCTCCATGGTCTGTTTCATACCCTACCCTGGAAGCAGTGCTCCTCCACGGTCTGTTTCATACCCTACCCTGGAAGCTGTGCTCCTCAATGGTCTGTTTCATATCCTACCCTGGATCTGTGCTCCTCCATGGTCTGTTTCGTGCCCTACCCTGGAAGCTGTGCTCCTCCGTGGTTTGTTTCATACCCTACCCTGGAAGCTGTGCTCCTCCGTGGTCTGTTTCATGCCCTACCCTAGAAGCTGTGCTCCTCCATGGTCTGTTTCATACCCTACCCTGGAAGCTGTGCTCCTCCATGGTCTGTTTCATACCCTACCCTGGAAGCTGTGCTCCTCCATGGTCTATTTCATATCCTACCCTGGAAGCTGTGCTCCTCCATGGTCTGTTTCAGGCCCTACCCTGGAAGCTGTGCTCCTCCATGGTCTGTTTGATGCCATACCCTGGAAGCTGTGCTCCTCCGTGGTCTGTTTGATGCCCTACCCTGGAAGCTGTGCTCCTCCGTGGTCTGTTTCATACCCTGCCCTGGAAGCTGTGCTCCTCCGTGGTCTGTTTCATATCCTACCCTGGAAGCTGTGCTCCTCCGTGGTCTGTTTGATGCCCTACCCTGGAAGCTGTGCTCCTCCGTGGTCTGTTTCATACCCTACCCTGCAAGCTGTGCTCCTCCATGGTCTGTTCCATGCCCTACCCTAGAAGCTGTGTTCCACCATTGTCTCTTTCATGCCCTACCCTGGAAGCTGTGCTCCTCCGTGGTCTGTTTCATGCCCTGCCCTGGAAGCTGTGCTCCTCCGTGGTCTGTTTCATACCCTGCCCTGGAAGCTGTGCTCCTCCGTGGTCTGTTTCATACCCTGCCCTGGAAGCTGTGCTCCTCCGTGGTCTGTTTCATGCCATACCCTGGAAGCTGTGCTCCTCTGTGGTCTGTTTCATGCCCTACCCTGGAAGCTGTGCTCCTCCGTGGTCTGTTTCATACCCTGCCCTGGAAGCTGTGCTCCTCCGTGGTCTGTTTCATACCCTGCCCTGGAAGCTGTGCTCCTCCGTGGTCTGTTTCATACCTTACCCTGGAAGCTGTGCTCCTCCGTGGTCTGTTTCATACCTTACCCTGGAAACTGTGCTCCTCCGTGGTCTGTTTCATGCCCTACCCTGGAAGCTGTGCTCCTCCATGGTCTGTTCCATGCCCTATCCTAGAGGCTGTGTTCCTCCGTGGTCTGTTCCATGCCCTACCCTGGAAGCTGTGTTCCTCGATGGTCTCTTTCATGCCCTACCCTGGAAGCTGTGCTCCTCCGTGGTCTGTTTCATGCCCTACCCTGGAAGTTGTGCTCCTCCCTGGTCTGTTTCATACCCTTTCCTGAAAGCTGTGCTCCTCCGTGGTCTGTTTCATACCCTACCCTGGAAGCTGTGCTCCTCCGTGGTCTGTTCATACCTTACCCTGGAAGCTGTGCTCCTCCGTGGTCTGTTTCATGCCCTTCCCTTGAAGCTGTGCTCCTCCACGGTCTGTTTCATGCCCTACCCTGGAAGCTGTGCTCCTCCACGGTCGGTTTCATGCCCTACCCTGGAAGCTGTGCTCCTCCACGGTCTGTTTCATGCCCTACCCTGGAAGCTGTGCTCCTCCACGGTCTGTTCCATGCCCTACCCTGGAAGCTGTGCTCCTCCACGGTCTGTTTCAGGCCCTACCCTGGAAGCTGTGCTCCTCCACGGTCTCTTCCATACCCTACCCTGGAAGCTGTGCTCCTCCATGGTCTGTTTCATGCTCTACCCTGGAAGCTGTGCTCCTCAGTGGTCTGTTTCATGCCCTACCCTGGAAGCTGTGTTCCTCCATGGTCTGTTTCATGCCCTACCCTGTAAGCTGTGCTCCTCCATGGTCTGTTTGATACCCTACCCTGGAAGCTGTGTTCCTCCATGGTCTGTTTCATACCCTACCCTGGAAGCTGTGTTCCTCCATGGTCTGTTTCATACCCTACCCTGGAAGCAGTGCTCCTCCATGGTCTGTTTCATACCCTACCCTGGAAGCTGTGCTGCTCCATTGTCTGTTTCATATCCTACCCTGGAAGCTGTGCTCCTCCATGGTCTGTTTCGTGCCCTACCCTGGAGCTGTGCTCCTCCATGGTCTGTTTCATACCCTACCCTGGAAGCTGTGCTCCTCCGTGGCCTGTTTCATATCCTACCCTGGAAGCTGTGCTCCTCCGTGGTCTGTTTGATACCCTACCCTGGAAGCTGTGTTCCTCCATGGTCTGGTTCATACCCTACCCTGGAAGCTGTGTTCCTCCATGGTCTGTTTCATACCCTACCCTGGAAGCAGTGCTCAACCATGGTCTGTTTCATACCCTACCCTGGAAGCTGTGCTCCTCCACTGTCTGTTTCATATCCTACCCTGGAAGCTGTGCTCCTCCATGGTCTGTTTCATGCCCTACCCTGGAAGCTGTGCTCCTCCATGGTCTGTTTCATACCCTACCCTGGAAGCTGTGCTCCTCCTTGGCCTGTTTCATATCCTACCCTGGAAGCTGTGCTCCTCCGTGGCCTGTTTCATATCCTACCCTGGAAGCTGTGCTCCTCCATGGTCTGTTCCATACCCTACCCTGGAAGCAGTGCTCCTCCATGGTATGCTTCACATCCTACCCTGGAAGCTGTGCTCCTCAATGGTCTGTTTCATATCCTACCCTGGAAGCTGTGTTCCTCCATGGTCTGTTTCATACCCAACCCTGGAAGCAGTGCTCCTCCACGGTCTGTTTCATACCCTACCCTGGAAGCTGTGCTCCTCCATGGTCTGTTTCGTGCCCTACCCTGGAAGATGTGCTCCTCCGTGGTTTGTTTCATACCCTACCCTGGAAGCTGTGCTCCTCCGTGGTCTGTTTCATACCCTGCCCTGGAAGCTGTGCTCCTCCGTGGTCTGTTTCATACCCTGCCCTGGAAGCTGTGCTCCTCCGTGGTCTGTTTCATACCGTACCCTGGAAGCTGTGCTCCTCCGTGGTCTGTTTCATACCTTACCCTGGAAGCTGTGCTCCTCCGTGGTCTGTTTCATGCCCTACCCTGGAAGCTGTGCTCCTCCATGGTCTGTTCCATGCCCTATCCTAGAAGCTGTGTTCCTCCGTGGTGTGTTCCATGCCCTACCCTGGAAGCTGTGCTCCTCCGTGGTCTCTTTCATGCCCTACCCTGGAAGCTGTGCTCCTCCGTGGTCTGTTTCATACCCTACCCTGGAAGCTGTGCTCCTCCGTGGTCTGTTTCATACCCTGTCCTGGAAGCTGTGCTCCTCCGTGGTCTGTTTCATACCCTACCCTGGAAGCTGTGCTCCTCCGTGGTCTGTTTCATACCTTACCCTGGAAGCTGTGCTCCTCCATGGTCTGTTTCATGCCCTACCCTTGAAGCTGTGCTCCTCCGTGGTCTGTTTCATGCCCTTCCCTGGAAGCTGTGCTCCTCCACGGTCTGTTTCATGCCCTACCCTGGAAGCTGTGCTCCTCCACGGTCTGTTTCATGCCCTACCCTGGAAGCTGTGCTCCTCCACGGTCTGTTTCAGGCCCTACCCTGGAAGCTGTGCTCCTCCACGGTCTGTTCCATACCCTACCCTGGAAGCTGTGCTCCTCCACGGTCTGTTTCATGCCCTACCTTGGAAGCTGTGCTCCTCGGTGGTCTGTTTCATGCCCTACCCTGGAAGCTGTGTTCCTCCACGGTCTGTTTCGTGCCCTACCCTGTAAGCTGTGCTCCTCCATGGTCTGTTTGATACCCTACCCTGGAAGCTGTGTTCCTCCATGGTCTGTTTCATACCCTACCCTGGAAGCTGTGTTCCTCCATGGTCTGTTTCATACCTTACCCTGGAAGCTCTGTTCCTCCATGGTCTGTTTCATACCCTACCCTGGAAGCTGTGCTCCTCCATGGTCTGTTTCATACCCTACCCTGGAAGCTGTGCTCCTCCATGGTCTGTTTCGTGCCCTACCCTGGAAGCTGTGCTCCTCCATGGTCTGTTTCATACCCTACCCTGGAAGCTGTGCTCCTCCATGGTCTGTTTCGTGCCATACCCTGGAAGCTGTGCTCCTCCGTGAGAATTTGAACTGAAATGTGACGGCCATCTTTGAACTCTAGCGTATCAAGGTACTTATTTTCAAGATCCCTGCTTTCCATTGGCCATTCTCTCTCTGCTTAAGTCTCGCTCAGTTTGTTGACTGAATTGTGCTATGATCATCTCTGGAAAATCCTATTTGTGGTATCAGCTAAATTTCTTCTGTGGAACTGATTGTTGTCGGAGTGGCGCCATCTCAGTTAGTATAGCCTTACCCCCCGCGGTTGCAGGTCATACTGCCTATTAAAGGCCCGCTCCGGTGTTAAAGGCCTGAAGAGAAGGCGAGTGCCTTTAACAGGGGAGTGAGTCTACAATGGCCGCTATAACCTGCTACAAGGCTACTAGAACATTCTGCATCATGAGGAAAGAATGTCCTAATTAAAAAAACAAAGGCCTTTTGGAGCCAGGGGGATTGAAATCTCTGTGGCTCTGAAGCCTTTGTTTCACAGCTGTGGTTGGTCCACAGATAACAGCTGCACGCAGGGCCTGTTACCTTTCAAACTCACAGCAAGAGCTGTGAAAGAAGGCTTAAGTCAGCCCTTGGATCTCCCTGGCCTTAGCTAACCAGGTTTTCATCATTCAGCCAGCCAGGGGGACACAGGAGCTGAGCAGCTTTCCCCCGTCCCTCCCTCCCGCCGAGGCTCCGGTAAGGCTGCGGTCTGCGGGAGGCGTCACGGGGGAAGGCGCCTGCGTGCCCTACCGCACGCCTCTTCCTTTCACCTTCCCCTCCCCAATCCATATATTTGGCAGAACCAGTGGAAAGGGAGAGGCTGTGTATTAGGACATTGTAATTATGACAGCATCGAGCCTATATACGTTCATATAGGTTGCTGTTCCTCCATTGTCTCCAACGGAGCTCTCAACATTCCATTGTTCTAAAGCTACTTAGGTGTTTCGTCAAAGGCAGTATTGTTCCATGATTGAGTCTATTGAACTGAAGTTGTGTTTTCATCTACAGAGTGACAGCCTCCATTCTTTCTGAAGTCTCTGAGCCGTGCATTAGATTTGGTTTTCTGATCGTAATATTAATTGCGTTCCATACTATTCAAGGTGGTAGAGGCATAAGGGTCTGCACGCATGTATCATCGCACTGCAGCTGAATTACATGGTAGGACATTATTTCATATTATATGTTGCAGGTGAACCATTTGCATTCACAAGCACACATGGCTTCAGAAAGTAACCCAGCACTAATACATATATCAAACAAAATATCTTAGATAGTTTGGTTCAGAAGAATATGTAGTGAGGTTGGTTATCTACTCTCTTGAGGAGTCAAACACAAGAAACAAATCCATATCATATGCTGGGGGGTGCTATGCGGTGAAGGGGGTGTTTCCCTTTTCCCCATCTCCCTTTGTTCTCAGGAAGGTCTTCTTAGCCTCCTCAGAGTACAAGGTGGGCGGGATGGAGGAGTATTGAAGTGCAGAGATGCCCACTGGGGATCTGACGTTCCCTGGTATCACCCGGGGTCTTCTGGAAAGGTAAGATGATTCAATGCAATGTGGACAAACAAAATACCTAAACAGTGAAGAAACTGAATTTAATGATGCTATACCCTTAATCAATTAAACCAATTGCTAACCAAAATACTAAACTGAGTGCACCTTTCCAGTGTCTCCAGCTCTACTTGATTTGCACCGGTCATGATGTGGCTCTAGAAAATAGTAATCAAGTGATTCACTGTCTCAGCAGCTTCTGTTCTCAGGCACAAGCTGCACTGGCCACCACCATGAACCAAGCCTATCACAATCTGCAGCCAGTTGATGCTACTGACAAGAGGTATGACTAGCAAAACCTATCACTTCAACCCCGGTGAGGAGGTTTGTGCCTAGTCCTGCTCGCCACCAACACTACCATCAAGGGCTTCGGACTGTCCGTCTGGGTCCGGGCATTGCAAGCATATCACAGATTCAAACGTCACTGGACCTGCTGAGAGAGCATCTCCTGCCACTGCAGAGCAACGATGTAACGACGGCTATGGTATGTGCCCGGGTAGTGGGAAGCCTCCTATCTACCTGATGCCTCATTCAGTCTGGCTAGCCACCTTCACAGCAACCTTTTTTGTATGGTTCGCCATGTGGCTGGTTCAGGAGGGACTGGTGCCGGACTGGAAGATGTCACTTGCACAGAGCACGCTGCCTGCTCTAGAAATAAGTGGTCAGAGTAAAACCTCGCATCTTCCTGGATCAGTGCATTTTCTCATGTTGGCTGTGTCCTCATGCGCCCACTGACTCAAATGTGTCACCACTGGGGCTTCAACCCTGCCTGGTGCCCAGGTGACAGCCAGCTAGGAATGTCAATCAATCAATCAATCAGGATTTATAAAGCACGCTAATCATGCATGAGGGTATCCAGGAGCTAGGTCCAGGATGCTTGGGGGCTTCACTCAAGGTGCCTCTGAATTCCTGGAGGGAGGGGGATGTCCCGACATCGATGGGGAGGCTGTTCCAGGATTTCGCGGCGAGGTGGGAGACGGAACGATCCCCACTGTTGCTGCAGCTGATGCGGATGGTGTGAGAGAGAGAGTAAGGGCGCAGCAGTCCAGAGGGTCTGCGAGAGCTCAGGGAGTGGTCGATGTATGCTGCTCATTGGTCGTGAAGGGCTTTGTAGGCGAGCGTCAGAATCCTGAATTGGCATCTCTTGTGTACGGGGAGCCAGTGGAGTTTCTTCAGGTGGGGAGTGATGTGGGTCAATCTGGCGGGGTCGAGGATGCGTCTGGCCGCTGAGTTCTGGAATGTTCTTTAGAAATACCAAAACATGCACGCATACACACATACACTGAGGGCATATCCATGAGCCCAGTCCATTTTAAATGGGAAGAAGGATGCACTGACTCGCACTTCCATTGGGGCTTTAATCCTGAATGTATTAACTATACAGTCGTGTCACTCGTGTGGACTGGACTCTGCTCGATCAAGAGATTTTGCCTCCGCCTTTCATCTAGCCTCAGCTGCCCACTGAGAAGTTTTTGATGAAGGGAACAGCAGCATTTTATGTGATGGAGTGAATGCAGTGTAAGTATACACCAGGCACTAAAATTATGTGGTAGGGGAAAAACAAATTATGCAGCAGGGTTAACTAAAGCATGCAACAAGAAAAGGCAAGGTACATGGGGTAATGTGACCGCATTACATCACTATATTGTCATTTTTACAGTGTTAGCACTGTCTGGGCAGATGTCTCCTGCAACAATCAGCAAAAGAAAGACGAACTATCACTGCACGGTAAAGGGTCTGCCACTGCACAGCAGCAGGTGTGCTAGTGTTTTCAGTAAAGTCTGATCCATTTGAGCTACAAACTATTTTTTTGTTTAAATCTGCAAATTATGTAGAAGATGATGGATTGTGTAGTAAAGTCATAAATATGTGGGAAACAGTACAATTCCAGTGACCCTAACTGTAGCAACATGCACAGACCTCCTTTCACTTGATTTTCATCCAAGTTGATCGTGCAAGAATCTTTTTTCCTTCAGGTCTTATGTTCACATGGGGTAGTCTCTCAGACTGAACTTGGACTATGTTTGTGCCTATCCAAAGACTGGCCTTTGTTTGTGCCTACCCAAAGACTGAGCAATGTCTGTGCCTATCCAAGTCTGGCCTATGGTTGTGCCTACCCAAGGACTGGCCAATGTCTGTGCCTATCCGAAGACTGGCCTTTTTTTGTGCCTGTCCAAAAACTGTGCTATGTTTGAGCCTATCTAAGGACTGGCCTATGTTTGTACCATTTCATTTGTGATACCAAAAGACTGACCTATGTTTGTGCCTACCCAATGATTGGCCTATGTTTGTGCGCATCTAAAGACTGGCCTGTGTTTGTGCCCACACAATTGCGGGCCTGTGTTTGTGCCTCCCCAATGACAGGCCTATGTATGTGCCTACCCAGGGTCTGGCCTATGTTTGTGCCTACCCAATGACTGGCCTATGTTTGTGCCTACCCAATGACTGGCCTATGTTTGTGCCTACCCAATGACTGGCCTATGTTTGTGGCTACCCAATGACTGGCCTATGTTTGTGGCTACCCACTGACTGGCCTATGTCTGTGGCTACCCAATGACTGGCCTATGTTTGTGCCTACCCAATGACTGGCCTATGTCTGTGGCTACCCAATGACTGACCTATGTTTGTGGCTACCCAATGACTGGCCTATGTTTGTGCCTACCCAATGACTGGCCTATGTTTGTGCTTATCTAAAGACTGGCATGTGTTTGTGCCCACCCAATGACAGGACTATGTTTGTGCCTACCCAATGACGAGACTATGTTTGTGCCTACCCAATGACGGGACTATGTTTGTGCCTACCCAATGAGTGGCCTATATTTATGCCTACCCAGTGTCTTGCCTATGTTTGTGCCTAGCCAATGACGGGCCAATGTTTGTGCCTAGCCAAAGACTGTCCTGTGTTTGTGCCTACCCAAGGTGTGGCCTGACTTATGTTATCCTGGTTGTACGGTGCATGCCAGGACATATTCTACCGTTCTCACCTTCTGTTTAGCACCGTAGGGAGAAAAGAGACCTATCAGAGACGCACGATCCCCTGCAAATTCATGTAGAGGCGCAGGATGGGCCTAGCGATCGAAGAGATTTGACCAGTTGCTGGGGTGGTAGAAGCAGTGGCGAATTCAACTACAAATGATCTTTAACTAATAGCGACCCAATTAATGACACAAAGAACTGTAATTCTACATGGACAGGCTGACCCTCGACTTTCTCCTAGTGGATAAAGGTGGAATTTACAACATTATTGCTGCTGTATGCTGTACTTATATTCCTAATACCTCTGGAGATGTTTACAAACAGATTAATGGTATACACAAAACTATGAAGACTTACTGTCTGTGAGTGGTGGTGTTTCTGCTCCAGAAGACAAAGGGCCTGATTCTGACCCTGGCGGCCGGTGACCGCCCCGGTCACCGGCCACGGGAGCACCGCCGACAGGCTGGCGGTGCTCCGAAGGGCATTCTGACCGCGGCGGTTCAGCCGTGGTCAGAAAGGGTAAACCGGCGGTCACCCGCCGGTTTACCGCTGCCCTTCTGAATCCTCCATGGCGGCGGAGCGCGCTCCGCCGCCATGGGGATTCAGACACCCTCTACCGCCATCCTGTTCATGGCGGGAAACCCGCCATGAACAGGATGGCAGTAGGGGGTGCCGCGGGGCCCCTGGGGGCCCCTGCAGTGCCCATGCCAATGGCATGGGCACTGCAGGGGCCCACGTAAGAGGGCCCCGCAAAGTATTTCAGTGTCTGCTATGCAGACACTGAAATACGCGACGGGTGCCACTGCACCCGTCGCACCTTCCCACTACGCCGGCTCAATTCTGAGCCGGCGTCCTCGTGGGAAGGTTGATTTGCCCTGGGCTGGCGGGCGGCCTTTTGGCGGCCGCCCGCCAGCCCAGGGCAAATCTCAGAATCACCGCAGCGGTCTTTCGACTGCGGTGCGGTGTTCTGACGGGGTTACTTTGGCGGGCGGCCTCCGCCGCCCGCCAAAGTAAGAATGACCCCCAAAGTGTATTTGCAGGTTGAGGGATGAAAATATTGAGGTTTTTTTTTATCACTTCTGTGGTTTTCCTGGTGACACACTCCTCATCTGAGTTTGTTTCACCTCAAAAGAAGGTCTCACAGGAAGCAAATAAACTTCCTCTAAATGGTTAATGATGAAGAACGTGACACTTTAGAAAGTATTAACACAGAGGGATTGTGCAAGAGGAGGGATTGTAAAACGGACATCTCTGACGCTTGACTCTAGTCAGGGCCACTTGAATTATGTGATTCCCCAGCTTTTTCGCATAATTATGGATTTTCTGCAAATGCCACATAGTTTATCATCTGCTGCATAATCTGCAGATTTTAACAACAAAAATTGTTTCTAGCTCAAACGGGTCAAAAGTCATTAAAATGTGGCAACCTGTGTTCGTGCGCAATGACAGGACCTTCCCAAAGCTAAACGGTCATCTTTTCTTTCCTTATTTTTGTAGTTGATTGTTCAACTGGCGCTAATGAGGTGAAGTCAGTATTTCCATGTTTAAAAATGACAAAATAATGAAGTAATACTATCTAAAAATGTGTCACATTTTTTACGCCTAATTTTCCTTTTCTTGCTGCATAATTTAGTTAACCCTGTAGCATAATTTGATGCTTCCCTGCCGCATAATTCCAGGGGCCCGACCATAGTAACTATAACTGCTATTTTCTTCTACTAATGCTCAATCTGCTCGGACAGTGTGTTCCTCTTAGAGGCCGCGAATGATGCACCTTGGCACTAGAGACAACGATTTTGAAAATCAGCTTTACCGGCCTATTTTGTTTACACATTATTGTAAGTTGTGAATTTATTCACACTCGTGAGCTCAGCTATGTACCTGCACGTAAACTTGCAGAAAATGGGGTCATCTGGTCTATACCAGAAGCCATCGATAATTCAGTATAAATTTGCATCTTGCCTTTACAATTAAAGCACAGATATAAAGCGCTTGGCTACCGAAGCCGGGCTTCCCAGCGCTAAAAGGGACCAGTGGGCATCAAGCATCTCTACTTGAGGGAAGAGATATGTCTTTACCTGCTTCCTGAAGAACAGCAAATTGTTTTCACTTCTCAGCCTGTGCGGAAGCGAGTTCCACAACTTAGGGGCTAAATAAGCCAAAGACTGACTGCCAGCCCTGGATCTTTTTATCTGGGTGTCTCCAGACGGTCCAGTGAGCAGGATCCACGGGGCCTGCTCCGATGGTAAGAGCCAACCTATTGATGGAGGATTTGGGGGCCCTGCTTATGTTTGGCACGATGAACCAGACAGAGTACTTTGAACTTAGTTCTGCTACTTATAGGCAACCAATGAAGCATTGGTGGCTGGTGACTGAAAGCAGCGGTGGGGCACAAATGCAAGACGGAAATGCACCTTGTGAGAGAGCCTCACTACCCACTTATTTCCATTCACCTACTCACCCACTGCCTTTGGTCACCTACCCATTTACTCATCCACATTGTCATCCACTGCCATTCACACAACTCTTATACACAGACACCCACATTTTCTCAGCCACTCAGTCAAGCCCTGCAAACACATTCAAACAAACACACATTGCCTCACCCATCCAGTATCCAGCAGTTTCAGTGATAAAAGGTACACGTTTATTTGAGCTGCAGATTACATGTTTAATATGACATATCACGTCATTAGTCTGCAGAAGAAATAAAACGAGCATAACTAGCCATGATAAATTACTGGAACCATTACTGCCTTTGAGAGAGGAAATCACCTGCAGAGGCAGTGAAAGGAAGGGAAGGGAAGGGAAGGGAAGGGAAGGGAGAGGAGAGCTGAGAGAACAGATTCTTTTCTTATTGTCTGTAAAAAAGATTGAGCTCCAACTTACTTGTGTGCAGGGTTGTCTTTGGCATATTTATGACTTGAGGTCTTCAGGTCACACTCCTGTCTCCCAGAGAGCCCTGGGTGGAGTTATTTATTGTATTTATTCCATTTCTCTGTCACAGACTGCTTGCAATGCAGGAAAAGGGGATTTTATTTGCACAATGCCACATTCTTTTAATAAAATGTGACCTCTGGTACGTAGACCCTTCTGATCACACACCACCATTTGAGTAAAACGCTCCAGGCTGTTTACTATCAGGGCTTCTGGTGGAGGAGGAGATAAGCCAGGGACGTCACTGCGTTCTGAGAAAACGTAAGCGCTTTGCGTGGGCGCAGGCCCTGACAGCCCTACTGTGCAGCTTTCAGCCACATACTGACGCAGGCGCAGTGGGGCTTTTCAAAGTGCACAACTTTCACTCCGAAAATGTTGTGCAGAAAATGTTTTACTTTCATCATGTAATTAAATATATGCTTCTCTAGAGAGGCCAGAAAAGGCCAGGGGCGCAGCCCCTTAGCCCTTGAACACCAGCCGCCCCTGCAATGAAGTGTTCTAAGTGCTCCACTTTGGAATGCAATTTTGGAATCCCCAGGAGAACCCGTGTTGCAGCATTCTGGATTACTTGTAGTTTCCTAATCCCCCCTTTCGGGCTGTCCAGGCGTGAGAGTATTAACCCCTGGACCACAATTCTTCTGGACTCTAGTGGGAGCCTTTTCAAGGTTTTCCGGAGCTCTCTTGAAAGTCCAAAAGAGGTGCCAGCGATCCTATTCGCCTGAGAGGCCGTTGAAAGCTGATGATCTACGGTGAAGCCCAAACATTTTACTTCTGTTTTCGGTGTCGGAGGATCTCCTAACGCAGGGGCCCAGTTGATTTGTGGCCAAAGCGATGAACTATTGCCAGCCACCATCACCTTAGTTTTTTCTTGTTTAATTGTAGGCAGCTGTCTGCCATCCGTTAAGCTCCCCTAATCAAACAGCTGTTGAGAGTAGCAGAGGTGGTCGTGATATCACGGGCCAGCGTAACTATCAGCGGGGTATCACCAGCGTAGGAGACCACAGAGAGGCCGAAGGCCCCAACGACATCAGACAACGGCTGGATATAGACATTAACGAGTGTGGGTGTTAATGATGAGCCCTGTAGCACTCCACATCTCAGTTGTTGACTGGAGGAGTAACATGACCCCTCACTAACTTGGAATCGCCCCCCTAAAGGAAGGGTGCAAACAATCTTAGAGCCCTTCCAGCGGTCCCTAGTCCCCCCAGGCGATGCAGTTAGACAGCGTGGGGGACTGTCTCAAAGGCAGCAGTCACATAGAGAAGAACGAGAGCTCCGATCCACACTGATCAAGGACCCTTTAACGATCTTCTGTCGCCCTCATCAGAGCGATTTCTGTACAGTGGTCAGTCCAGGAACTTGTCTAGGTTGGGTGGAAGATGTTATTAGATTCCAGAAAAGCTGATAGCTTGCTGCTAATGATCTTCTCCGTGATCTTACATGGCCCTGAAAGTAGAGATGTTGGTCTATAAGTCTCAACAACTGTAGGATCTAAAGAGGATTTCTTTAGAAGGGAGCGAATAATTGCATGTTTCCAATCAGCCGGAAGCTGAATTGTAAAGATCCGTCAAGGCAGTCAGTGTTACATCACGGCCCTTCAGTAAGACGTCTATAGGGCCAGGATCTAACGGCGAGCCTGGTGTAACTGATTCTGCCACTTTTGATACCTCCTCTTTATTTATAAGGGGGAAAGACTGACTCCCTGAATATGAATGCCACGTTCCTCAATTTGATTGGCCCCGGACGCCAGTGAGTAATAGATACTATTCACCTCCCAAGAAAGTAACTTGCCAATAACTCACAGCGCTCTTCCGAGGGTGGCGGGCCTACCTCAATAGGATTAGCTCTCAGAAAGGCTTTTACAATACAGTAAATTTATTTCGTGGCATTAGAAGATGAGCCAATCCTATTGGCGAAGTCATTTACCCGCGCTCTTCGGTGAGCATTCTGATATTTTTTCAATGCCGCTTTATAAATGAGTTTCTCCGCTACATCATACCCCTTCTCCACCTCCACTCCTTTGCCTTGTACTCCTTTTTTAGTTGTTTCAGTTCCTGGAAGAACCGATCCATCTTGTCCACTTGTTTAACCCTTTTACTCGTTTTGATGGGGACTACTTCGTCTAATGACTTAGTGACCCAATCTTTCAGCACACTGTCGCACAACGAGACGTCCTTCTCCTCTGACAGCTCAAGAGGATGTGAAGCTGGACTCTCTAGAGCATGTCTCAACTGACTCTGTTTGATTTGGACCAGTGGCGTGGTTTATAGAGCGCACTAAAGGTAGGCGCCCTACTGACGATACGCAGGGGTTAAACGGAATCAAGTAGTGGTCTGTCCAGATAGTTTGTACCGCGGACTCCACTCCCATGTTCCCCAGATAGGTAAACATTGGGTATAAAGTATAGAAAAAATCTATCAGCGCCTTGAGACCCTCCCTGGTGAGTATTGTGCTTTACAGATGCTATGATTGATTGATTGATGGACTGACCCTTGTTATGAGTCAGAGAACTAATTGAGTTAATTGATGTACCGACATGTCCTGCGAGGAATTGGAAACTATTTGAGAAGTAATGTCTTCCAGATGCATATTTCGGTCACCCAGGAAAGTGAAATTAGCTGCTTGAAGACCAAGGGGCAGATTTAAGGAAAGTGCCACTTTCCTTGCGCCCCGTAGCGCTCCCCTACCGCCACCATGTGTGCGCCGTATCTAGGCACTAACCCTGAACAATACATAGCGGCCCCACTGTAACCAATAGTGTACCCGAGCAGGCGCTAAAGGTGCGAAAAAAATGACACATAGAAATCTCTAGGATTTCTTTGAGACATTTTTTACGCCCCCCCCCTAACGGGAGAACACCCCCTTTGCATACATTATGCGTGACACAGGCATAATGTAGCGCAAAGGGTTACAAAGAGGCGAAATGCATGCATTACCCACTTTGCAAATATGGTGCGGGTAAAAGGCCACCTTAGCGCCGCTTTAGCGTAAAATAAATTACGCTAAGGTGGCACTAAAGTGACCCTAGGCCCTCTTAAATATGGGCCTAAATGTTGCTAATATATCAGGCCAAGCCCTTTCAAATGCTTGCGAAGGAGCTACGAAGCGCTACTTGAAAACACAGGAGGAAAACACGCCTTCTAATGCTCCTAGAAGTACAATCTGTGCACTGAGCACCTTTTAAGCGCTATTTGAAATAATGACCTGATCTTCCCACCCTCGCCCAGAAGGCAGCACACAGACTCCCTACAGGCAGCGCCTTCCCCGTCTCAGTTCATTCGAGGCGCTGTGTTCAGCTGTTTTCTCCCTCACTGTTTTCTTTCTGTGCTGTCACGGTTGAGTAGTGTGTGTGTTGGGGGGAGATGGTAGGATGTATTTTATTTATCGGAACCAGGGTATTATTTTAAGTAGCGCTTAAAGGGTACCTCCTCATGGCACACATTGTGCTTGTAGGAGGATGAACTGTAGTATTTTTCATCTGTGTTTTTTAATAGCGCTTCGCAGCTCCTCGGCAGGCATCGAAGATGAGAAGGGCACCCCCTGGGCTCCCCACATAATAAAAATCCAATAAAGACCAGGGGAATAAAAGGAGGTATTGAGCCAGCTCCGGCGGGGGGGGGGGGGGGGGGGGGGAATACATGGTGCGCACAGAGAGTAAGGAACCAGGGAGGGTGTGAGCATGGGTGAAGAATACACGGTGCGCAGAGAAAGTAAGGAGCCAGGGAGGGTGTGAGCCTGGGTGATGAATACACGGTGCACACAGAGAGTAAGGAACTATGAAGGGCGTGAGCCTGGGTGATGAATACACGGTGCACACAGAGAGTAAGGAGCCTGGGAGGGTGTGAGCCTGGGTGAAGAATACACGGTGCACAGAGAGAGTAAGGAACCAGGAAGGGTGTGAGTCTGGGTGGGTGAATAATACACGGTACGCACAGAGAGTAAGGAGCCTGGGAGGGTGTGAGCCTTGGTGAAGAATACACAGTGTAAGGAACCAGGGAGGGTGTGAGCGTGGGTGAAGAATACACAGTACACATAGACAGAGTTAAAAAAAGCTTTCATCCCTCAAGGTGGGGACAAGAAGATGTACAGAGGAAAGAGTAAGGAACTAGGCAGGGTGTGAGCCTAGATAAAGAATTCTTGGTACACCTACTAACTACTACTAAAGAACATTTTAAACCCTCAGGGTGGGTGGCAGGCAGATATACAGAGGACAGTCTATGGAAGTAGGGGAGTGTTGAGACTTGATGAAGAATACAGGGTGCTACAATAAATGAAAATAAACGAGAGCGAGAGAGTGTAAAGTGGTGGGAGAAAGGGAAACATGAAGGGAGGGAGGGGAGCAGACAACTGATGGGGTGCAGCTCTCCATGGGGAAGTGGTTGCTGTGGGTCTGGGACCCAAGTTTAGGAGGATCCCATGCACCAGCGGCTAACATGAGGGTTTCCCATTGGACAATCTGGTCAAAAGCAGGTTGGACCCAAAGCCTGGGCCTACTCCAAGCTCCTGCCATCAGCAATTAGAGGCATGTCAGAACATGGGTACCAGAAACAGCTTTCTGTGGCAATAATGAGCCTTATGTACGAGAGGCGTGCGCCGCAGGGACGCCAGGTTTTCCAACGCTTCGGTGGTGCAGGCCTCTCAACCATATCTACGAGGCCACGCAAAGCCATTGTGTGCGGCCTTCCATGGCCTCATAGATCTGGAGTAAGACACGGCAGTGCAAGTCGCTGTGTTGCCTCACTTTGTGCCAGGGAGGCGGTCCATGGGCGTTTGTAGTGGGTTTTCCAACGCAACACCCATGTGTTTTGGCACTGCCTCAGATTTACTCAATCACGTAAACCAGGGGAAGCGCCAAAACCTAACGCCTCCCCAGAGCAGGCGTAACTAAGAGAAGTATTTGTATTCTCCTCGTTGTTCCTCTTTCCATATGTACTACACTGTGCAGCACCCATGAAAGAGGAAACGCCTCTCGGAATTGTTTTTGTGCAGGAAGGTACTCCTTCCTGCACAAGAACAATCCTGCATGCAGCTCAGACACCATTGCACCATGGTGCAATGGGGTCTGCATTGCCGCTAGGCTGCCAAAACTGTGCCAGCTCAGGGGTGGGGGGGGACAGGAATGCGTCATATTGCATAAACTCAGTGCATTCGTGCCCTTTCACGCTGGCATCGGACAGCACTGCACGAAGACCTGCGGCCCTGCCCTACGCCAATTCCCCATAAATAAGCCCCCATGTGTCCAGAATATGAAGTACGGCAATGTTGTGAAGGTAGGTATATATCGAAATGTATATATTTGCTATTCTTAACTCCAGGTCGACCTACCTTGAAGTCACAGGTATTGTGAAGGCGCGTGGATATTGTGGTACACTACATTCTGGATGTGATATTTGTCGATGACACTATTGAAAACCCAGTATTCCGGCAGCACATACAGCTGTTGGGGGTACAAGAGATGGATAGAACGAGCTAGTGTGTGATGAGAGGATACAGGGGATATACACAGGGACAAATCCTTCTGCTCGTGGAGGGGAGATGAAGAGGATGGAAGAGAGGTCAGATACAGGAGAACAGCCCTCATCTCTGAGAGGGTAGATAGGGAGGGGGGATAAAGGTGATCCGAAGCAGTGCTTAATTTGAGCCGGTGGTTTCCCGTGCTCGGCACTGGCACTTAATTTTCAACACCCGCACTTATAATCTGCCACATGGTGGCGCTTTTTGTCTAATTTAGAGGCAAGCACAACAGTTGTTTGTTAATTCACTGTATCCTACTAATACCTGCCTTCTAAGCTGTTGCTATAGCTTTGGGGAGCTGGAATGTTTTGAATTTTCACACTTGGAGGGGTGTAGTAGTAAGTTGTTGTGCTGGTGCTGTCATGGGCAGCACTGGTAGGGGCAGCGGGTGGCGCAAGCTGCAATGGGCTCGTGACAAGAGGCCCGGCACTTATTTTTTCACAAATTAACCACTGTCAGAAGGGGGTTGGAAAGAGTGGAGAGTGAAGAAGGAATACATGGGGGGGACAGGAAAGAGGTAAAAGTGGTATTGCCTCAGGGAGGATGACAGAGAAGAAACAAAGGTATAGGAGGGAGGACGATAAAGAGAGGGAGTGGGTAGCGAGGGCCTGCCACACGAACACGCCTGGCACACTCAGTGAAACACGGCTACTGACCAGCCAGTTGCAATCCTATGTGGAAACTCTACTTAACAATGCCATTATTAAACTAAAAACACAAAAGTGTGCCATTCTTGTTGGCGTAAGCCTTTCATATTTCATCCTTGAGAAAGCTGGAAGGGAGAGAGCCTACATGGAGCAAAACAGGTATTGGGTAAAGAGGTAAAAGTTTGTAAATTACAGGAAAAATGCAACATCGAAAAGCAAATGTACCAAAAACATACATCAGATTAGTAAGTAAATAAAAAGTGGTCCAACAAGGTGGTCCAACAAGGGGGTAATCAACGTTTCTTTGAAGCAGAAACTTTCCTTATTGTGGAGCAGGAGTAGTGCTGGCGTGCTCCTATAGCCTCCCTACAGGATAAACAGACTGAGACTGCAGGAGGGGGAGGTTACTTCTCCCGAAGGAGAGCCTAAAACAGGAAACAAAATTATATAAGAGTGAAGGCACACGCCTCCCTCGGGATATTAACACCAAGGGCAGTACTTAATTTGAGCCGGTGGTTTCCGGTGCTCAGCTCCAGCACTTGATCATCAACACCGGGACTTACTAAAGCCAGCCACATGGTAGCGCTGCTTCTCTAATTGTGTAATGAACACAACAGTTGTTTAATAATGCTATATACATTAAAAATGACTAATACTTGCCACCCAAAGCTGTAAGAATAGCCTGTTTGGCTGGAGTTAGTAATGTTTAATGTATACAGATTCTGAATTATCCTTGGTAGCCCTGACAGAGGCAGAGGGTGCTGACAGCTGTAGTGGTAGCCTAACAAGGGCCGTGACACTTATTTGTTTTACAAATTAAGGGCCAGATTTATACTTTTTTGTGCCAAACTTGCAACATTTTTTGACGCAAAAGCAGCGCAAACTTACAAAATATAATTGAATTTTGTAAGTTTGTGCCGCTTTTGCGTCCAAAAATGACACAAATGCAGCGCTAAAAAAGTATAAATCATGGCCCTAAGTACTGACCAAGGCCCTCTTAAAGAGAAGTTCGGCTCTTGCGGTAATGAAGTGATTACAGTAATTGTGGTTCTACCATAAATGTCAAGCTGAGAAGTAAGAGTGAGAAAATGAGCACTTTCTTCTTTTTCATGCTAATGGCCACAGATGTTTAGTGCAGAGAAGTGTTTGCACTTCCTTTGTGACACAACTATCTCTTGATTTTTGTATTAAGACATCACAAGTTTACAACCGCAGAAGTCACTGTAAATAGAGGGGGCAAAATCCTAGCTATAACACTGGCTGGAGGGGGCAAGCGAGGGGTTCTTAGGGTCAGTGTGTTTCGCTGCCCCCACTTAGAGGTTAGTATGGGGGGCCCTGCGCTTATCGTGTTCCCGCACCAGGGCTGTCGGTAGTAGGATGTTATGGGGGATTATAAATAATGCCCTCCGGGCCCATAAAGAATGGAGTATTACATGCAAAGAGTAGTGCTACTCTCAAACATGGATCTAACAGAACTCTCAGATAAAAACACTTGTTTAAGAAAAGACATGAATCATAAAAAACAATGTCCTTTCTTTTTCCACGAGCAGTATCTCGCGTGGGAAAGTGCCCCTTCCTGCACAAAAACAATCATGCACGCATTGGTGCCAGGCAGCCCATTGTGCCCCCGCGCAGGAGGAAAGGACCGGAATGTGCCATATTCATTCAGTACAGCGCACCCCAGCCCCTTCCAAGTGACGCAGCGCATACATCTGCCCTGAGTCTGAAAGGGGCACGGGGATTCCTCCTGATAGCCACAGTGACCCTAAAAGCTGTCTATGCCACCCTCCCATGCCTACCACACACTGCCCATGTCACCATCTGGTGGGTGTTTGCAGGTGAGGTGAGAAGTGAAGGACGGGCCTGGGGCGGCTGGCACAGAGCCCCCTTTGCCTACAGATGCCCATATCTGTGCCCAGCTGGCCACAGGCTGCCGGAAGCGAGGTCTGCCAGAGCCCACCACAGGGAGGGCAGTGGTGCTGCCCCCACAAGCAGAGCTCACAATCCCTCATCACAGCACAGGCCTGAGATGCGTCATCCTGGCCGGGACCCTAAGCTGTCTGCAAACTGCACCAGTTAGAGGCTGACAATGGGGAAATCTGGAGCACAAAAGGTGTCATCATTGCTGCGTGAGTCAACGCATGACAGTAATGTGGCTCTGTCAGCCTGCCTGCCGGTTGCGTAGACAGCTGGGAGGAGGGGTGGAGGGTGCCAACAGGCGGGGGGATAGCAGGCCAGCTCCAGGATACTGGGTTTGGTGGCTTATTGGACTGATGCATCCAGTGTAGTGGCCTGTGTTCAACCTCATGGTCACAGGTTATAATCCCAGCAGGTTTACTCAGCCTTTCATCCTTCTGAGGTTGATAAAATGGGTACCTTTGCGTTGGGTAACAATAAACATCTGTTATTTAGTTCCAAGATACCCTTCTGGGTGAACATGTGCTTTACAAATACACCTTATGTTATGTGATGCTTCATCTGAGAGAGCCGAGCAGGTTGTAGGGAAGGGGAGGTCTCCCCCCTGTCAGAACAGACACCAGGGTGCAGCATGCCCCAGCCACAGATGGCAGCGGAACCAGTGCTTAATTTGTAAATAAAAACATGCCGGCGCCCAAAGATTGCCCGGAAACTTGTGGCTGCTACAAATAAATGCGTGCACACATGATACTGAGGCAGCATAATCCTAAAGCCATCTCGGGCCCCTTTAATCCATTTACAGCCACTCCCTGCCCCTTCAGCTCACTCTTGCAACTTTCTGATTTCTCCCCTTGTGATGCTTTTCTGTTTTTCTCTTCCTCTGTCTTTCCCATATGTGTCTTTTGCTCGCAGTAAATGCCTGAGGCAGAAAAATGAGTGCTGGCCCTCAAAAGTACGTGCCGTTGCCGCCTCCACCCCCCACCGGCTACCACAAGCTCAAATTAAGCACAGAAAAGAACCGTATCGCTGCTACACAGGGACTATATTTTTCTGCTTTTTACTTAAAGAACAAATGGTGGCTTGGATGTCAAAACAATGTAAAGTCTAGAAAAGTAAAACTCTAATTTACAAAGCTGCTTTACACACCCCTCCATCCCAATATAAAATCATCCTATATGAAATCATAACATACCCATATATATTATTATTAGCATTATTATTATCATTATTATTGCGTTCTTGAATAGCACGCAGCTACCCAATGGGTTTCAAGGCGCTAGCGGACTGGTGTCAAACCCCCTGAGCGAGAGACCTAACATAACTAAGTTTGAAGCTCTTCGCGGAAGGTAGACGGAGAGGTACAGCCTCTGAGTGACTCAGGAAGAGCGTTTCACAAAATGTGACCAAGAAAAAAGAGGCAGCGGCCTACCATCCGAGCACGTCCATCTCTAGGCGCTATAAAGAGGGACCTATTACAAGGACGCAGGGTGAGTGGCGGATGGGAGGGCGCGACTAACTTTTGCAGGAACCGAGGTCCCGATTTTGACTTGACTTTGTACATAAAGCAAAGTGCCTTAAAGTGAATTTGCTTATCCATTGTAAGCCAGTGGAGGTCACGGAAAAGACCTGAAACAGAGGAGTGTTTAGGGAGCCGAAACAGAAGCCTCGCAGCGGCATTTTGAACCAGTTGACCATGCCTAATCACGGACATGTCAGCCCCAGGTAAAGAATATTACCGTAATCCAGCCTAGAGAGTGTCATGGCCTGGGTAACAGTTCTCTGAGCAGACCAAGTTACAGTTACTTGAAATAACCATATCTGGGGAATTTTACTTGGTTTGTTCATATAAAATGGTACGTTTTAACTGACATTTTCACCTCACTGTAGCGGTTCTTTCCTCTCTGTTTTTTTCAGTGTATTTTTACGTTTGTTTTATGCAAATTAAGATATTAACACCGTATGTAACGTCATCCCCACTCCGGGTATTGTCTTTGGCCCTGCGCATCTTGGGGTTGATATGACTGCCTCCGTCATTCAGGCAGTTGTTGTTCAGGTAGATGAATAATGCTCTTATGTGGTTTCTTGGTGTGTTTCTTTGTGAACAGCACAAGAGCTAATTTGAACCAGTATTTCTTAGATGTGTTCCTTTTTACGTGTTGTATCCTACTGCAGTTGTAACTTTAACTTCTTTTGAAACTTTTTTTCTTTTAAAAATATATAACTTCTTGTTACGTGGCACATGCTCCAGTGTATTTTTGCCATTTTCTCTCATTCTAAGTTAAAATTGTTCTCATTAGTCGACCAAGCGATCCCTCTTGCATCATTCTCAGAAGGATTAGGGGCCAGATGTAGGAAGCGTTTTGCATGGTGCAAACTGCGAATTTTGCTGTTTGCGCCATGCAAAACACGCATCGCGATGCTCATTCCCATTTTGCGAGTCAGTAACCTGGTTACCGACTCGCAAAAATGGGAATGCGACTCGCAAATAGGAAGGGGTGTTCCCCTTCCTATTTGCGATTCGCATCGAAATGTGGAATTGCTTTGTGACCGCGAATGCGGTCGCAAAGCAATTCGCAGTTAGCACCCATTACAAATGGGTGCTCAAACCTTCGCAAAAGGGAAGGGGTCCCCATTGGAGCCCTTCCCCTTTGTGAATGGCTCTGAAAAAATGAAACAAAAAACTTTCATTTTCTCGAGTGTATTGCAACTCGTTTTCCTTTAAGGAAATTTTTTCATATGTGAGGTCCCCTGTTTTGAACTCAAAGAAACCTTTGTATGGATGTTGCATGAAACATAAACACAATGTTTATCTGCAAAATGTCTGTACTAGACTCTCACCCATCACCGACACTAAAAATAAATTCAAGGAAATCAGTATTTTTAACACAGCTTTGTAAGAATGTGTTTAGTTCATTGGGGCAACACTTTCTGCAGAACAGAGCTGGGTCTATCAAGGCCCCCCTGAAAAGTACTGGGGCCCTGGGCCACAGCCCACTTCGCCCATGCCTTAGAACGAATGCTGGTCGAGTGTTTATAGTGTCTGAAACTCCTCTCTGAAGCCCTTGTATGCTGTGAATTACTTTCCAGCACGCATGTCCTGTAGTATGAATGCCATCACTGCATAAAGCACCCCGTACAGTATACCACACACAGTGTAGTCTTCCCTCTTCTGTGTAAGCTCCTGGCAGTATGAGCCTCTTTTACTGTATACGGTCTCAGTACAGCAAGCTTCTCCAGTGAGTAGCCCGCGAGCTCCTGGCAGCTCTCCAGGTACCTGTGAGTAGCTCTCCTATGTGAAGCCCAGACTACTAACTAAGATGAGTTTACTTGTTTGAATTACTTAATGCACACCACATTTGAAAAGCGTGTATTTAAGACTAAAACGTGTATGTATTTTTACAACTCATGCATTGATGTTTGAGAAAAATGCTTGACTTTGTAATATAAATTTAAGACTGATAGTTGTGTGATAAATGGGGCATAAAGGCCTGATTTAGAGTTTGGCGGACGGGTTAGTCCGTCACAAACGGATATTCCATCCTCCCTATGATCTCCATAGGCTACAATGGAATCGTCATACAGGGGATGGGATATCCGTCACGTCTGTAATGGAGTAACCCCATCCACCAAACTCTACATGAGGCCCAGTAGCTGGAAGAATTATTACCAGTGCTTAATCTGTAAATAAAAACGTGCCGTTGCTGAAAGCCCTCCTCTTAAACATGTGGCTTCTGCAATTAAATGTGCGAACACGGAATACTGAGGCAGCTTAATTCTGAAGCCATCTCGGGCCTCTTCAATCCATTTACAGCCACTCCCTGCCCCTTCAGCTCACTTTTGCAGCTTTCCACTTTCTCCCATTTTGACACTTTTTCGTTTTCTCTTCCTCTGTCTTTCCCATATGTGTTTTTTGCTCGCAGTAAATGCTTGGGGTAGAAGAATAAGCGCCGGCCCTAAAAAATAAGTGCGGGTGCTCAGCACCGGAAACAACAAGCACAAATTAAGCACTGATTATTACTCATATTACTATCATGGTACCAGGGGTATTACAGCTAAGACCGTCATGTATTACCCATGTAGAGACAATCCAAACTGATAAAGCCTTTTTTATTTATTTACATCATTGATGTGGTAGCCCTGTCTGTGATACGGAGGAGATCACTGCTAGTAACCTTGCATGGGTGGCCACTCATATCATCTTGTCCGATATGCTCACTATTACAACAGTACCAACCTGCGCTCAGGGTAATATTCGTTGAACATAAGTTGCTCTTTTTACAGAAAAGGCTGGAGACCCTTGCTTTACAGAGTATGGCTCATGCACAGTGTTGAACACTCTACAGAGTACACAACCCCCTATGTAGTTTGGCTGACTGTATAGCACACACTCTCCACATTATGAACGTATACACATTAACCATGCTCACCTCCTCCCGTCAACAAGTCAACCAAAGAGGGATGAGGTGAGAATCTCGGGGCCTTCTTCCCATTCCCCGGACTCCATGTTGGGTGCATGATCCAAGTGGCTCCATTCCACGGGGCAGGATATCCACAAAGTCCACTGAGTTCCTGGGCCTGCCCAGGCCTCCTTTGGGAGACAGATGTGCAGCACCAGGACAGGACATTGCTTTACTTAGGTTCACGCTCATGTGACTGACTTGCAAGAGTCCCATACCCACTATAGTGCTGGTGGTGTCCACCGGCAGCTCAGGCACAAATTCAAACACAGTAAACATATATTTACATTCTTAATCATAACATGTGTTTGTAAAGTGCACGTTCACCCAGAAGAGTATATTGGTGCTGAATAACAGATGTTTATTGTTACCCAACTCAATGGTACTCATTTTATTGACCGCAAAAGGAAGAAAGTCCGAGTGGGCCCCCCAGGATTTGAACCTGTGACCATGAGGTTGAACACAGGCCCCTACAGTGGACGCATTAGTCCACTAAGCCACCAGACCCGAAACAGGACTTCTTACTGTATCTCAGCTCTGGCTGTAAAGTAGGCCAATCCTTTTACCTGAGGAATATTTAAGGGGGGTGGCATCACTTGAAGTAACATCACTCCCCATGACGTCTCTGTTTGTGACATCATTACATGTACAAATTAGCCCCCCACCCGCTAGCTGTTTTTAGGTCTTGTGCTCTGCCCCCATAGATCACGCTCTTCCCTTGTGGGCCACACTGCGCCCACTGGCATTTTCAATCATCCATGGAGGATCCTGCCTGCAAGGAAGTAGAGACGGATGTGCGCTACGAGGCCACATGAGTGGCAAGAAGGCACTCTAAACACATCTCAATACAATAATAATAATATATGCAGGTATGTTTAATACAGGATAAATATCTGTGGTGTATTCAGGGTAAAGGGGGGGGCTGTGGAAGCCAGAAGGTGTTGCTGTCCCCAGCTGGCGAATGGACCCAGACGTCCTGCCTTGACCATGCCTGGACATGGAGTGGCTTCTAAATATACATCTGCTAATGCACTGAGCTGGTGGCCACAGACAGTGCACTCTGTGCTAATGTGCTCTGAGTGCTGCGGTGCCAGGACACGTCCAGAAGTCCCCCCGTACCTGTAAAGAACAGCCCTGTATGCAGCTGTGTCTTGCGAACAGGGCTGAGCACATCTTATGAGCAGGGCTGCCACGTTTCCAAGAGAAAAATACCAGCCATTTGTTCTTCTTTTAAGATTACACAAAGGCCCAGACGTGATACTAAAGGGGGCATTAAACAAAAACAAATGTATTAATTTGTAACATTACTTTTCTGCCTCTGTTTACTTTATTTATTAGTCATGGGTCATTAACGCAGCTCTAGGAGACAATGAAATGTTTTCTAGCTTACGCGTCAAGAATTTTCAATTCTATTAAGGACACGGAGGCGAGGACTATGCTTTCTCTTTCTTTTACTGTCTCAACACAGCAGCCAATCAAATAACATTAAAACAAAAAACATCCATACCCATGATGCTTTACAGCACATCACATGTCCCAATCACAACCCAAGACCCCAGCCTATATAAGCCATGACCCCAGAAGTCACTTCCTCTTTCTTTGTCAAAGTCAGATAAGTATCAAAACATCAGAAATGAAACTCCTTCCAGATGAACTTTTCCAAAGACAACCAGATCCGAAATCCCAGAAACCACAAGCCGTGCTCAACAGAAGCCATATCCAGAAGGAGCAGAATCCTTTCCAACAAAAACGAGGCCCACAGGTCTGCCTTCTCCAAAAGCTGAAGATCGGGAGATTCGTACTTCACGGTGTCTTCTGATCAGACCGTAAAATAGCAAAAAATCAAGGTAATATCTCCCAAAATGAAATGAATATACAACTATCAAAACTTCTGTGAGCAAAATCCATAAAACAATGGAGGGCAAATCCATAAAGATGTATAACAATAAATCACAAAAGATTCTGAACACTAAACCCTGATAAGAATCAATAAGATGTATAGGTGGGATAGTCCTCGCCTCCGTGTCCTTAATAGAATTGAAAATTCTTGGCGCGTAAGCTAGAAATTGTTTTATTCTATGTCAGGACCGGAGGATCCGATTATGCTCGTTTAAAGCTGTCCAATTAAAACTGAAGCAACATCGACAAAAGGTTTGTTATAGAACTTACAAAAAGTAGACTCAGAAGACCAGTCCGCCGCCCTTATAATGTCCTCTAAACGAGAACCTAAAGCATATGTCTTGGAAGCCGTGGTTCCCCTTGCCGAATGTGCCCCAAATTATTCTGTATCTATACCAGCTTCGCTCATCAGCCATTTCATCCATCTAGATAATGTAGTGGGTGACACCAGCTTAAAAGGTTTCTGTAATGAAATTTATAATTGACCCCTGGAGTCTTGTCTGATTTCTTCAGTGGCAACTTCATAAGCTTTCAAACATTGAACTACACACAATTGTGGATTTTCAGGAAACATTGGATACGTTACTGACCTGCAATTAGTTTTAGTCCTTCTCGTGATGGTAAAGGTAACACCGTCAGGAGAATAAACTCTCCCTGCTAAGTCCAGTGCCCTAACATCTGACACTCGTGTACAGGAGATAAAGCAGAGCAACACAGTTAGTTTCGCCAAAATCTGTTTTCTAGAAAGATACCGATTAGAAGGCCAATTGTCTAAAAATCTCAAAACTATATCAACATCCCACAAAGAGGAATTCCGGGCCTGAGGAGGATTCGACATGTGCATACCTTTCATAACCTTGCAAACCAGAGGATGTTCCCGTACAGGCTTACCTTCAATAACCTCATGACCAGCAGAGATGGCGGACCTTAAGTTATTGACCAATTCTATAGGCCAATTTTGAATCTGGAGTTCAGCTAGAAAATTCACAATCAACTCAACATCCGACCCCATGGGATCGAAACCCCGCACGTCACTCCATCTGCGCCAGGCTGAGGTATACCGCTTATGAGTGCCTGCAGCCCAAGCTTGTTGGATGAAATCTGCAGCTTGCTGCGAAATGCCTGGGAAATTCCATCTTGACCTGAAAACATCCAGGCCATCAATATCAGTTTCTCTGACAGGACCAGCGGATGTTGAAGGCCCCCCGGACTCATCCGAAAATTTGGATGAGGAAGAATGAGAAGCGGGGAGCACGAGCTAAATACAGAGCTACCGGGAACCACGGTTGGGCTCCCCAGAATGGGTCATGAGAACAATCTCCACCTTCTGTCGCCGTAGGTGAACAGAACCCTGGGAATCATCATGAACGGTGGAAATGCATACCCCGATACCAATCCTGAAGAAATGCATCTGTCACCAGAGCCAGAGGGTTCGGACGCCAGCTGAAAAATGTAGGTATCTGAGAGTTGAGACGTGATGCAACAAAATCCACGTCGCAAGGTCCCCACTCTCTGATTATCTGGAGAAAAATTACCGGATCTAGTTTTCAATCACTGGAATCCCTCAGCTATCTGAAGTTCCAGTCCACTGTGGTATTCTGGGAACCCGGCAGCTAATCCACTAGGACAACCAGACGATGGCTGAGGCAATAACACCACAATTCCTTGGTAATTTCTGCCAGAATCCTGGACTTCGTTCCCCCAATTTGTTGACATATATGACTGCTGATATATTGTCCATCTTCAATAATATACAACAGTCCGTCCTCTGGGGGAAGAGGCTCTTTATGGCAAATGAGCCCGCCAGTAGCTCCAAACCATTGATGTGGAGATTCTGTTCTAATCTCGATCATCGGCCCCACCCGTCACCAGTGAACCGCAATGAGCCTCCCAGCCCCAAAGACTGGCATTCGATTTGACCACCACGTCAGGATATGATCTGAAAATGGCTTTGCCGTTTCGAGCATCCATATGCTCCAGCCACCACCAAATTTCCAACCTCACTTCGTCGGATAACGGAATCTGTTCCAAATAGTTCAAACCCTTCCTCAAGTGTTGGATTTTCAGTCTCTGAAGAGCACTATAGTGAAGGGGGTTTGGAAAATTGGCCTGAATGGACAAGGCTAGAAGACATCCTAACCTGGCAATCGTCCTCAACGACACAGTCGGACTGGCTAAAGCAGACCTCAATTCTCTCTCGATGCTGCAAATTTTCTGAGGGTAAAGCTGTGATCGGACTGAATCTATCCTGAAGCCCAGGAAGTCTATCACCTGGGACAGACTCAATAGTGAGTTCTGCAAGGAATTGATGAGGAATCCCAGCTCCTGTAAGAGATAAATAGTCCACTCTAAATGAATCAGGAGAGTCTGTGCATCTCTAGGCATCAATAATATGTCATCCAGATATATGATCAAACGCACCCCTTTGGCTCGAAGTGACTCCACCACTGGTCTCATCAGTTTGGTGAAGCACCAGGGGGCTGATGACAGACCGAAAGGGAGAGCATTGAACTCCGGGCAGTGACTCCTCCAAAGGAATTGTAAATATCTCCTGTGTGCAGGAAAGATGGGAATTGAGAGATAGGCGTCATTGTGGTCCCTGTCGACTTCTAATAGAATATCTCTCAACATGTGTATTCCTTTCATTTTGAAATGCCTGTACAACATCCAATAACTGAATTCTTTTAGGTTTAACACAAGGCAATTACCACGCCTTTCTTGTCTCCTAGAAAAATGTAACTGATAAAATCGCCAGGATGGGTGGAGGAAAAACGTACTGCTCCTTTGTCGAGCAGGGCTTGAACCTCTAAGTCTATAAAGGACTGATCTGCAAGGGAAAAATACATCTGAGGAGGAGGCTGCAGTTGTTTTGGAGTACTGAAAAACTCCAGCTTGAAGCCTAGTACCGTCTGAAGAACCCAAGGATCCCCAGAAATCTGTTTCCAATTGTCTAGGAATAATCCCACTCTGCCCCCCCAGTAGCACCTGAGAGTGTGGTATAATTCTTACCAGAATATTTAACATCTTGAATTGCTCCCCGTTGTCCCCGGCGGAGCCCTCTACGGAATCTGGAGCGCCCTCCTCTGGAGCAGGTGGGGTAGAAGGTGGTGTCTGAAGATTGCTCTCCATACCAACCTCCTCTTCCTCTTGGATCGTAGTTCTGAGGACTTGAGAAAGATCCTTGGCTGGACATTCACCCTCCATAACGACCAGCCTTAGAAAAAGGCCTCTTTTGATAACCTTTTTAAGGGAAATCTGGGCCTTGTCGAGGGAGGAATAAGTAGAACAGAACTTTGCCAGTTCTTTGATAAAAGAAGCCCCAAAGAGCAATCCGTCAGCCGAAAGACCAGCTTCTGAGGTGGCTGGGTTGTTTAGTTGAGGGTCGATATGCATGAGGATAGACCTCCTACATTCAGATGAAATTGCGCAGTTGTTTTTTGCCAACTTGACATTTGGCTCTTTGCGCCCAACCAATTAAAATGTCGGTGTTCACCGATGTCCCTGATTCTTTGGCGTGGTAAGCCAACTCAAGAATTTTTGTCAAAGGATCAGGCAGTTACGCCACAACCTGTCTAGGCCCTTTTTAGGGTCCCTGGTGAATTTTTTCATAAAGGTCACCATAGTGGGGTCAACTTCTGGTGTTTCAGCAACCTTGCCTTCTAGTCTGGTCTAGGTCGTGGGAGCCTCCACGTGGTCGCGTCGCAGAGAAACGAGCTGATGTCTCAGAGAAAACACTCTTAAGTATCAGCTCATAAAACACAACGCAACGTGGGGAGTAAAAATAAAAATAGGACTACGCGAGATAAGCGTAGTCTGCTCCCGCTCCACCAAAGGCCAGACTCGGCAAAGGAAAGCCGATGGCAAAACAAAGCGTGTGACAAGCGCGATCAACAGCAATCAAGAACACGAGCTGAATTGGTTCGCCAGACACAATTATAGAAAACAATGCAATGCGTGAAATTAAGGAAATAAGTGGACGAGTACGTATCTGCTGCGGAGCAGTAGAGAAAGAGGAAGTGACTTATGAGGTCATGGGTTATATAGGCTGGGGTCTTGCGTCATGATTGGGATATGTGATATACTGTAAAGCATCATGGGTAGTGATGTTTTTTGTTTCAACGTTATTTGATTGGTTGCTGTGTTGAGACAGTAAAAGACAGAGAAAGCATCACTGGAGCCTCTGGTCCCGACATTAAACTGAAAGTGTTTTCTATGTCTATTAGTTGTACGCAGTATGCAAATCAAATCATTAACATTTATAACGCTCGCTACTCACCCGTGCGGGTCTCAAGGCGCTAGGGGGAAGGGGGTGTTACTGCTGCTCGAAAAGCCAGGTCTTGAGGAGTCTCCGGAATGCGGAGTGGTCCTGGGTGGTCCTGAGGCTGGTGGGGAGGGTGTTCCAGGTCTTGGCTGCCAGGTAGGAGAAGGACCTCCCACCCGCCGTGGAACGGCGGATGCGAGGGACGGCAGCGAGGCCAGAGGAACGGAGGAGACGGGTGGGGGCGTAGAAGCTGAGGCGACGGTTGAGGTATTCCGGTCCCTTGTTGTGGAGGGCTCTGTGTGCGTGGTTGAGAAGTCGGAAGGTGATCCTTTTGCTGACTGGGAGCCAATGCAGGTGTCTCAGGTGTGCGGAGATGTGGCTGTTGCGGGGTACGTCGAGGATGAGGCGGGCCGAGGCATTTTGAATACGTTGCAGGCGTTTTTGGAGTTTAGCGGTGGTCCCAGCATAGAGGGTGTTGCCGTAGTCCAGGCAGCTCGTGACGAGGGCGTGGGTCACGGTTTTTCTGGTGTCGGCGGGGATCCAGCGGAAGATCTTGCGGAGCATGCGGAGGGTGAGGAAGCAGGCGGAGGACACGGCGTTGACTTGTTTGGTCATGGTGAGAAGAGGGTCCAAGATGAAGCCGAGGTTGCGGGCGTGGTCTGAGGGGGTCGGTGCGGTGCCAAGGGCCGTGGGCCACCAGGAGTCGTCCCATGCGGTCGGGGTGTTGCCGAGGATGATTACTTCCGTTTTGTCAGAGTTCAGCTTTAGGCGGCTGAGCCTCATACAATCTGCGACGTCCTTCATGCCATCTTGTAGGTTGGTCTTAGCGCTGGCGGGGTCCTTGGTGAGGGAGATTATAAGTTGGCTGTCGTCGGCGTAGGAGGTGATGATGATGTTGTGCTTGCGTACGATGTCGGCGAGGGGGCTCATGTAGAAAATTGAAGAGTGTCGGGCTGAGCGAGGAGCCTTGAGGTACGCCGCAGATGATCTCGGTGGGGTCTGAGCGAAAAGGTGGGAGGTAAACTCTTTGAGAGCGGTTTGAGAGGAAGGAGGCGATCCAGTCCAGGGCCTGGCCTTGGATCCCGGTGGAGAGGAGGCGGGTTATTAGGGTGCGGTGACAGACGGTGTTGAAGGCAGCCCAGAGGTCGAGGAGGATGAGGGTGACTGTTTCACCGTTATCCATCAGGGTTCTGATGTCGTCTGTGACTGAGATGAGGGCGGTTTCAGTGCTGTGGTTGGTTCGGAATCCGGTTTGTGAAGGGTCGAGAACGTTGCTGTCTTCCAGGAAGTTGGTAAGCTGTTTGTTGACAGTCTTCTCTATTACCTTGGCAGGGAAGGGGAGGAGCGAGATGGGGCGGACGTTTTTCAGGTCGCTTGGGTCAGCCGTAGGTTTCTTTAGTAGGGCGTTGACTTCGGCATTTTTCCAGCTTTCGGGGAAGGTAGCAGAAGAAAATGAAGAGTTGATGATGGCCTGGAGGCGCGGGCGATGATGTCGTCGGCTTTATTGAAGATAAAGTGAGGGCAGGGGTCCGATGGGGCGCCGGAGTGGATAGAGTTCATGGTGGTTTTGGTTTCTTCAGTGTTGATGTGGGTCCAGGCGTTCAGGGTGATGGCAGGGGGTGTGGGTTCGGTGATGCTTGGTTGGGTCTGGTGTCCAAAGCTGTCGTGGAGGTCGGTGATCTTGCGATGGAAGAAGGAGGCGAGGGAGTTGCACAGGTCTTGTGAGGGCGTGACGGCGTTGGCATTGGGGTTGGAGAACTCTTTAACGATGCTGAAAAGTTGTCTGCTGTTGTGGCTGTTTTTGTCCAGTCTGTCAGTGAAAAAATTCCTTTTGGCTGCGTGGATCAGGTGGTGGTGTTCGCGGGTTGCGTTTTTGAGGGCGGTCATGTTGTCGGCGGTGTGGTCCTTGCGCCAGGCCTTCTCGTGGGCACGACAGGTTTTCTTCGATTCCTTAAGGGTGTCAGAGAACCAGAGAGGTTTTTTGGTGATGGCCTGTTGATGCGTGCGTCTGAGGGGAGCAAGGTTGTCTGCGCAGTTGGAGATCCAGTTCGAGAGGCTGAGGGCTGCGTCGTTGGGGTCGGTGGTGAGGGTAGGTTGGTTGACGGTGAGTGCGGAGAAGAGTTGTTCCTCGGGGATTTTGTTCCACTGTCGACGAGGGATGGGTTGAGTGCGGAGGTGGCGGGTCTCGCGTTGGAATGTGAAGTGGACACAGCTGTGGTCGGTCCAGTGTAGAGCGGAGGCGTGGCTGAAGGAGACGTGTTTGCTGGCGGAGAAGATGGGGTCAAGCGTGTGTCCGGCGATGTGGGTGGCGGTGTTCACCAGTTGCTTGAGGCCGAGGTTGGCGAGGTTGTCGAGCAGAGCGGTGGTGTTGGGGTCGTTGTTCTGTTCCAGATGGAAGTTGAGGTCGCCTAGGAGGATGTAGTCCGGCGAGGCGAGGGCGTGCGGGGAGACGAAGTCGGCGATGGAGTCGCTGAAAGGGGCACGCGGTCCGGGGGGGCGGTAGACGAGGGATCCTCTGAGGGTGGTCCTGGGGTCGGTGCGAATCTGGAAATGCAGGTGTTCAGCGGTGAGGGGGGTGTCTTCGGTGGAGGTGGGGACGCTGATGGAGTCTTTGAAGACGATGGCGATTCCTCCTCCTACTTGGTTGGTGCGGTCTTTCCTGGAAATCTTGTAGCCTTCGGGGATGGCAGTGGCGATGTCAGGGGCCGAGGAGGCGTTCATCCAGGTCTCCGTGATGAAGGCGACGTCCGGTGCTGTGGAGTCCAGGAGGTCCCAGAGTTCAACGGTGTGCTTGTGGATGGATCGAGCGTTGACCAGGATGCACTTGAGGTGGTTGATGGCGCGTGGGCTGGTGGTCGTGGTAGTTGCGTGGTGGAAGATGCGTTTGCAGGAGTTGCAGGCGAAGGGTCCATGGGTGCGTTTGGGGTGGGCTTGGAAGCAGGTGTTGGAGCGCCCTGGGTTGAGGGCGTGGAGGGTGGTGGGGTCGTAGCGGAGCAGCGGGGTTTGGGAGAGCTGGGGACCAGGGGTCGTGGCGCTGGGCGAGGGCCAGGCGCAAACGGGCGCAGACGGGCTTGCCTCTGGTGCGCCTCCGGCGCGCCCGCTGTGCAGTCGCGCAGCGGCCACCATAAGAGGGAGGAGTGGGGGGAGGGATCAGCTGGGGGCGAATGGGAGCTGAGGGGCGGGGCGTGCAGGAGGTGGCGGCGGGAAAGCGGAAGGGAGGGGGGGACAGATAGAGGGAGAAGAGCTGGGGAGGGGGGTTTAAGGGTGGTGGGGGTGAGTTTTAGGAAGTTTAGGAGTTTAGGGAGAGAGATAGGAGTAAGGTTGGGAAGATAGGGGAGGGGGGGCTGTAGAGGTGGGTGAGGGTGAGAGGTAGAGTGAAAGGATAGGAAGATAGGGGTGGTAACAGAGGGGGTGGCGAGTGGGGGGGAAAGATAGAGAAAATAGGTAGAAAGGAGGAGGTGGTGAGTGAGGGAGACAGATAGTGAGATAGAGAGATAGGTAGATTGGTAGATAGGAGGAGTGAGGGAGGCAGATGGCGAACGGGGTAGATAGGGGTGATACAGAGGGGGAGGCGAGTGAGGGAGAGAGATGAGACAGGAGCAGGAGGGCAGGCGCGGGAAGAGCAGAAGACGGAGGACGAAGAAGCAGAAGAACAGAAGACAGAAGATGAAGAGCAGAAGACAGAAGACGAAGAACAGAAGACAGAAGACAAAGAACAGAAAACAGAAGACCACAGAAGAAGGTACAGAGGACGAAGAACAGAAGACAGAAGACCACAGAAGAAGGTACAGGAGACGAAGAGCAGAAGACAGAAGACTACAGAAGAAGAAGAAGAAGAAGAAGAGGAGCGCAGAACACAGAGAAATACAGATGAAGGTGAAAAAGAGGAGCACAGAAGAGTACAGATGAAGGTGAAGAAGAGGAGCGCAGAAGACAGAAGAATACAGATGAAGAAGGAGAAGAGGGGCGGCGAGCGGCAGAGGAAGGAGCCAAGAAGAGGGACAGAGAAGAAGAGGCACACGCGGGTCGCGGTGCAGAGGAGAGGCTGAGAAGCACACAGATGAAGAGAGAAGACGGGGAGCAGGAGCGAAAGAAGAGTACAGAAGAAGATTACAGAAGAGGAGCGAGGAGGAAGAACAGAGAAGAAGAAAAGAAGCAGGAGAGAGGGTGAGTAGCGCGGGGCAGGGTGAGGGGCTGGGAGGTGGGGGGTACTTACTGCGAGGTGGGTCTCAGGAACCTGGAGGAGCTGGAGGAGCTGCAGCGGGAGGGGGAGCGACCTACCCTTGGGTAAGATAAGGGCTAGAAATACCAGCTTTAGGTGATATTACCTCATTTTTGTACTTGCCAGGACATTAAAATACCAGTGGTGCCGGTGGAAAACTGGCGCTAACTCTACTCAGGAGGACTAAAAGGGACCCCCTGCAGAAAACAAACGCTAAACAGGCACAGCCGGTAAGGTGACCGGAAGCTGCCAGAGGCAGACAACTCCACATGCAGGCTGGTCTCGCGAGGGGCTGATGAGTGTTGCAATCGGGTCCAAACTTAAGGTCCCTTTGCACTGAATCAGTTACGTAACGAAACTTGAGTTGGGGGGGGGCTTGCAAAGTACCTAAAGGAGGCCCCTCCCCCTGGACCCAGTCAGAGGCCAACCACCCGTGATCAGTGTACTGTGCTGAGGGGGCCTCCTGCAGCTCGGAGCCCACCTGCTGCGCTGGGGCTGCGGGGGCCTTTGTTACGCCACTGCAATGAATTTTATTCAAGGAGTAATTCAGCAGGAAATTATAATTAGTTTGTAAATTAGTGCAAAACGAGGTCATGTCCTCCAAAGGAGGATCCGTGTTTTTCCCCTACATCACCAGGCCTCATCCTGCCCACCTTCATCTGACCTCCCCATCCTCTCCCGGAAGGGCTTGATATATCCAACTGTTATTGTATTAATGTCTGAAGGGGGGGGGGGGGCTGCTGACTCATTTCACATCCCGGGGGCTTCTCAGGACATCAGTTTAACCATGTTACACGGCAGGGGGCACACAGAGGGTAACCTGATTAAACATTAGAGCATCAGAGGGCACGCCGAGGGCAGCGCGCAGATGGAGATAGCGCCTGGGAGACCAGCAGCGTCCTGCTAGGCACGCTCCTGTAATAAGGGCGTCACTCATTTACGTTTTGTTAAAGCTCTGGAAAGTCCTATCACAGATGTGCAGATACTCCCGCGGCGCACAGAAGGGGTCACTGAGTGAGTAGGAACCATAAGGACAGTTAATGCTGCCTTAAGTTTGATAGGGGTCACGACCTTTCATACTTTACAACACAACTAGACGCCCGGACATACATATTTACGTACTTCCTGTGAGAGGTATCTGAGGGCACATTTTAGAGTTGATGCACTTGGAAGGGAGCCCGTGTCTCTGGGGGGAAGGCTGGTCCCTGCAGAACAGACTGGTCAGGCCTGATGACGTCACGTCAGTACACTCTGAGGATGTCTAGGCATGAGGTCCATGGTGGAGTGTGGTCTGAGGTCACTCACTTGTGAGCGGTGTGGGCTGTGTAGGAAAGGACGAGACGATTTCTCTGTGACCAGCCTGGAAGTACCATAGAAAAGTGTGGGAACCTCTGGCTGCCAAGGGTGCAGATTGCAATGTGTGACATTTTCATAATTTCAGTGTAATTATGAGTGACATTTCAACGACCAGGAGTGACACTTTTTCACACAATGAAGGCGAGGAAACGTTCACAGGTTGGTTATGTGTGACAATTCCCATGGCTTCAGGGTACTGACAAGTGACATTTCAATGACCAAGAGTGACACTTTGTCAGCGACCAGGAGTGACACTTTGTCAATATAAATACAAAATACACTGTTCCCAAGGGGAAAAGAAAAAAGGGGGAGAGGATCACAGGGCAACCTTAAAGTTAGAAGCAAGTGCAATCACACACCCAATCGGATGCCATGCTTCATCATCGGGCAAACTCCTCGTCAGACCGGCGCTGCAATGTCTGACGGGCCCCCCGAAAGGGGGCTCTTTGCCGGAGATCTTTTCTCAGTAGCACTGTGCCGTGATGAAAAAAAGGGTAATTTGAGTAATGCCCAGTTGCAGGCACTGCAAAAGTAAGGAGAGAGAGGAAAAGAGATAAAATTGACTCAAAACCCGAACAGGACACCACATTTTAATGAACAGAAAAGTGTGATGGCCAAGGTAATAAAAACAAAAAGGAGAGTGAGGAATGAGATAATGTTCAAAACACTCTCACAATACACATGACAATAGGGGATAAAGGTCTGTCTTAAACCCCTAGAGACAAGGTCAACATGTTTCGTGTCTAAACGTCCAAATGGATCCACCAACACTTCATCAGGACCAAAAAGGGCAACTAAATACTTCTCCTATAGATCATAACTCAAGGGCACTATGGGGGTCTTTCTGACCCTGGCGGTCATCGACCACCAGGGTCGACGACCAGGGAAGCACAGGCTGGCGGTGCTTCCTTTTGTGTTCCGGCCGCGGTCGCCCAGCCGGGTCCGGCGGTTTCCCGCCGGATTACCCCCGGCTGGGAGAATCCTCCATGGCGGCACTGCACCCGTCGCACCCCTGCAACTCCACCGGCTCCATTCGGAGCCAGCTTCATTGTTGCAGGGCCTTTCCCGCTGGGCCGGCGGGCGCTCCTTTGGCGGGCGCCCGCCGGCCCAGCGGAGCGGCCAAGTGGCGGTTCCCGTTTGGCTGGCGGCTACCGCCGCCAGCCAAACTCGGAATGAGGGCCTATATGTTCAAAACTGACAGTCACATTAAACTTCAGTCACTTACTACAAAAAAGGCTGCACGTCAGGCTAATCTAGTGTTAGGGTCAACCGTCCCATTCTAAGGATCGGGCTCCATAGGAAAACACGAGCCACGAGGAGAGCAATATCACGTTCCATTCTAAGGATCGGGCTCCATAGGAAAACACGAGCCACGAGGAGAGCAATATCATTCAATATGGACAATCCTCTGCACAGGACCTACTTGTGGCCGCGTTCCTGAATTGTATTTATGAGTGACATTTCAATGACCAGGAGTGACACTTTGACACACAATGAAGGCGAGGGAAACGTTCACAGGTTGGTTATGTGTGTAATTTCCATGGTTTCAGGGTACTTACGAGTGACATTTCAATGACCAAGAGTGACACTTGATATTTCCATGGTTTCAGGGTACTTATGAGTGACATTTCAATGACCAGAAGTGACACTTGATATTTCCATGGTTTCAGGGTACTTATGAGTGACATTTCAATGACCAGGAGTGACACTTTGTCACACAATGAAGGCGAGGGAAACGTTCACAAGTTGGTTATGTTTGACATTTCCGTGGTTTCAGGGTATTTATGAGTGACATTTCAATGACCAGGAGTGACACTTTCACACACAATGAAGCCGAAGGAAACATTCACAGATTGGTTATGTGTGTAATTTCCATGGTTTCAGGGTACTTATGGGTGACATTTCAATGACCAAGAGTGACAGTTGACATTTCCATGGTTTCAGGGTACTTATGAGTGACATTTCAATGACCAAGAGTGACACTTGACATTTCCATGGTTTCAGGGTACTTATGAGTGACATTTCAACGACAAGGAGTGTCACTCTGTCTCAGAATGAAGGCGAGGGAAACGTTCACAGGTTGGTTATGTGTGACATTTCCATGGCTTCAGGGTACTTATGAATGACGTTCTAAAGGAAAATGTGTGACATTACAGTAACACTTTCTCATGAGTGACACAAAGTAATGAAGTTATTCTGAAGAAATAAATATCAGGAAGTACTTCCTTTGAGCAATAAGAAACTCCAAAATAATCTTAAATGTGCAGAAGCCCCTTCAAGTGTCACCGGCTACCTGCTAGCACACATTAATGAGCTTGTGTTTGTTCTGAGGTGACAACTGTCACAGGACAGCAGGCCACGGACCGGTATGCGCCAAGTGCCCACTCATACTCAGCAGTCTTCCAGTCAGCCTCACTAGACCACACACCATTACCGCTCCTTTTAGGCACGGTACAGACCTAGCAAGCCTGAGGGATTCTGCGCCAACCCCCAACCTCACCCTTGAATCGTGCCAGCCCGTACCCCCAAGTTTACCATGATCCTCGAGACGAGTCATAAATAATAATGCCTGCGTGCATTTTGATCGCCCGTTGCACTGTTTCAAAACAAAACTTCAAACCTAACAACGCAATTTGCCTAAAAAAATAGAAATGACTGGATTTGATACACATGGCATGCATGAGCCCACTCTTCAGAGCGATGGGGCTCCGATAGCAGCAACAGAGAGGAGTCAGACCGCAGGAAAGGAGTAGAAGGGGCCGTGCGCCAACGCCAGCAGACCCCGGGGGCCCACACTAACGGGTAAGTACACCGACGGGCTAAGCCCCCGTTATATACATAGATCATATGCATTTTATAGAAGGCCTCCACAGCTATTCTCCATGGTCACAGCTTCTGTTTCTCTGCCAGAATGAAATGAAAAAGGAAACTACAGATTCAGAGTCCGAAGTTCTACAACCAATCACCTTCTGCCGATTACACTGGGGCTTTTTTATAACGCACCTGCCACCTCCGTGTCCACTACTTTAGCTGGGCTCATCATCTCCTGTCTCACTACTCGTAGGCTCACTGGCTGCTGAAATTAAGTGATATATTTATAATTTATTAATGTTCTTAATATAAATTATCAATGTCAGTGATGAATTCCACAGACCTGAATGGCCGACGAGTGTTGGAGCGAGGCACCGTACTTAGACAGATCCTTTCTAACCATGATCCCTGCCTCTGCAGTGATTTGTGCATTTTAGTGTGGTGATGCAGATCACCACACTAAAATGCGTTAGTCTAACGCCTGATGCGTGGTACTTGGCAGGGCTGGGAACTATGACACTGAGTGCAATGGGGCGGGTTGAGTGAGCGTAGGCGTGGGCTCAAACATGTGGCTAAGGAAAAACAATATATTGTGTAACTTTTCACTCTTCCACCTGCAGATAACTACATATAACAAACCGCACAGCTTAAATGAAAAATAAATGCAAGTTAAGTTAATCAGTGGGAAATGCACTACTGCACTTTATGAAACCTCTATGATTAATGCACTGCAGAGGTCTGTGTATGTAACCAGAGACCCACAGAACTGAATCATGGTTGGTGCAGTGGAGACTAGTGCCTTGTGTACTGTTAGTGCTACAAGGTCCCGGCCTGTGACAGAAAGCACTATGAATATGTAACTCATTATTTTGAACTTGCACTACACACAGTATAAAAAAGGCTGCTACAAAATGCTTTAAAAAGGTTTATGGTAAAAAAGTGCTTCCAAAAAGTATATTTTAGTAATACCCAGACTGGATGTAGTGCATCTTTTATATAACTATATTTTAAAAGCAACCACATTACAGCCCAGGTAACTCCCTTACAGTACCACTCAAAAAGAATACATCTGTGCCATCAGAAAGCTTCAAGTGATTCCATCAATTAAAGCCAATCCTGGCTTCCAAGCACCCTCTACATCTGCAGTTTGACCAGTTTCGCACAGTAACATTTCTTTCAGCACTCAGATTGAAGCAGCACCCGGGCAGGAAGGCTTGTTTAGCTCCCTGCCTCACCCTCCGTCTCAGAGCACAGAAATGGAGAGCGAGGCAGACAGCCGGAATGGTTGTCTTTTCACAAAAAGCAGAAGAACTGTTTTTCTTAAATTAAAAATGTATGGGCAGGTTGTGCACCTCTGATCCCCGTGCCCACTTAGACCACTGCCTGTGACTTTTTGGGGTGAGTAAAGTTGCAAAGATGAGCACCTCACTTTTTGTCATTTTTTTTAAGCTTTGCCAGGCTTGTGTAGTGCCCTGCAGGACATAGTTAAACACAAAAAACGTGGATTTCGAAAAGGGCCTCCTCACAGCCACAAGCATTCCCGCTGTCACTCAGGCAAGTAACCGCTGCCAATAGGCTGCAGCGTCTTGGTATTTCACTGCACAGGAAGTCCCACCCTATGAGACAGAACTTTCAGCGGGGGTAATCCCCAATGTCTAGCTTCAAAGAGACACCCCTTATCCGCTGCCTCCAAGCCTAGGCGGTTGTGATTAAAACTAGGCTTGGGAGCACTCAAGGTCGCGACCCCCTGCATACACTCTTCCAGATGCAGAGACCTGGTGGGGAGGTGAAGTTGAGAAACTTTGCCCACCTTTAAGAAAGGTAAATGTTCCCCAGTTTTGCCTAGGATTGCTTGTGAAGTTAGAACTTTGCACACTCCTTGTGACTGGTAAAGGCAGGGCTTTAAGTGTGATGAAAAACGTGGGGGTCTATAAAGGGGGTGTGGCCTGGGTAATTAGGGTGTGGCCTAAACGTGGAAACCACATTTCTATAATTCCCATAGTGTGCCACCCAACCAGTATTTCGGCTCCTGCCTGAACTTTCAGGTATTGCATCCAGATAGAAAACACAACAACTGACACACACGTAAATGTAGCCAGCACTTTTGACTTTGTCAATTAGTTTTTAGCTGTTCAAAATCCATGAGAAAGAACAATGATTTTGTTGTAAATAATTAATATGGAAAATGTTTCAATTCCTATATTGGGAGGCTGTGAATTAAACATTACTGAGGCCTGTGGAAGGGGTAGAGCTCTTCAGTGCCTCAGTCACTCCTGTGATGTTCACTCTGTTAGACATGTAGCCCTTTTTATCTCCACATCTCCTCCACCGGCATGTCTTACCCCTCATCTCTTCAGAACCCTCTTTTCACTCTCTCATGAATTCACTTCCTCACATCTCCTTCCCTTCACCAAACGAAGGGAAGAGACAATTGTACACAAACGCACAATGCACAGCGCACCCACTCACATTCGCCTTGTCACTATTTTGACAGATGTGTACCTCCTTCACACATTTGCACACAATCACAATTGCAACTGGAATTCCTGACCATTGCTCTGTGCACTCTGCAGAGAGGCCAAAGATTGGATGTTCATGTATTCTGGATACCTTTCTGATGCACTGAGATAACCTCAGGCTCAGCTCCAGAGCTCTCAATTGTGGCCCATTATAAACACCTGGAAGTTACTCAAGTTTGAACTAGGCCAGAGTAATATGCCACAAGAAATAAACACACAGAAACACAACATCCTGGGAATAACAAACACTGTCAGGAAATGCAAGATTAGGTAAAATGTGAAATATCAACAGGAACTAAATGGGTGACATGGATTAACTTAAGATGTTATACATTCATTGTTCAGAAAGCGATCAGTGTTTTTGCCAGTAAAGTTGAGGACATGAATACAGGGCATGAGAGGGACCTCTTTCTATGTCCATTTTTAATTACTACCAGGTCTGAGACCTGGAAGGACCAGGCCCACTTAAAGCCCTGTGTAAAAGTCTTAAAAGATGATGCAAGGTCCCTGTGATAAAATGTATAATCTTATCAAAGGTAGAAAAAGCTTGATGTCCCACAAGATGGATCTTCAGTCTTCCAGGCTAAGGTGGGCCCTCGCCTTTTGCCTGGTACTTGGTCGCAAGTCAGGAAAGTTACACTACATTTTCCTGATATTGATCAACTTGGATCTGTTTGTGATGAATGATTCAACTTTCACCTCTTATGTTGAACTTAGGTTGTATCCTTCCTGCTGCTGGTGTGGGTGTAAGGAGGACATATGATGGAGGGAAATGTAGGGAGGGGCCTGTGTGGCTGAGAAGTACCCGGTGGATGTCTCAGTGGCTGTAAGGACTATGGACCTGACAGCCATCCAGTATTTCATAGTCAAGAAGCACTCTACATTTTTTATGTTTAGGAGATATGAGAAGGCAGGAAAAGATAAAAGGAGCTAGCGAACATCTTCAGGTAGATGAAATAAGGTTTGCTTTCTGAGTATTTTGATTATTGGGTGCAGGTTCATTTGTAGTTTGCCATCCGGGCAGTTGCAGGTACCCTAAATAAATCTGAACTGCTTGTGACCTTCCCTAAATGAGGAAAATGCTCTGGAATCAAAATTTAGGGCCTTATTTAGAAGTCGGCGGGCGGGATATCCATCACCGTTATGACGGAGTAACCCATCCGCCAATATCTAAATCAGGCCCTTAATGTTTATGCATCAACAGGAACGCGAGACCAGATGGTGCAGGCGTCACAGAGATCAGCTCTGAAATGTAAGGCCCATATTTTTTAAAAAGTGGCGCATCAGAGCTGATGTGCCACTTTTCTTGCTCCCCATTCCTGGCACCTAACGACACCATGCGTGCGCCATATTTTTAATACGGTGCACCATAGCGTCGTTAGCACAATAGCAAGAACAGTTTTGATGCTTTTGTGGCGCTTTGCTACACATGCATCAAAAATGTTGACGCTAGTGCAGCAAAGTCCAAGGAAGCCCATAGGTTTCTAAGGGTGCGTCATTTTAACGCCTGTTCTGAGCAGACATTAAAAATGACGCCAAAAACAGCGCAGTGAAATCTGGTAAATTTCACTGCGCCATTTTTGCTAGCCTCCTTGAGCTGGAACGCCCCCTTGCATACATTATGCCTGGCACAGGCATAATGTGGCGCAAGGGTTTACAAAGTGGCACAATGCAAGCATGAAGAAATGACGCTATGTCGGTGGTAAGGTTGTGCTAGGGGCTCTTAAATATGCCCCTAAGATTGCAGATGAAGTTTAATAATCCTAAACCTGGAGCAAAACCTGCAATGTGGCCTTAAAAGCAGACATGTAACAATGAGGGCCGGGCTTCGGTCTCCAAAGGAAGAGCAAACAGTTTGTCTCTTTAACATGTTTTTACCACTGCTATAAGTAAGCTGTAGGCAATGCCTTAAACTTAGGCACAGTTGCTTAGTGGATAAATGTGAAACTTAGGATGTACTTGCAAACAAAAAAATAAAATGGCCTTAGAAGCCATAACCTTTGATAGGAAAAAGGTACTAATGACATTTTTGCAAGTGTGAAGTAATAAGGATAAATAAGTCAATTAACATGTACAGTTTTATTATCGACATTTCAAAAATGCAAGGTTGTCATATTTCTGCCTAAATAGAAATATGAACTGAACTGGTGGCCTAAAGCCTTTCTCTTGCTGAGTCTCATGTGGCTAGAAGGTAATTCTAATTTTCACATTTGATCTTCTCTGGGAAGACGTGAGCACCATTTTCAAATCTGTCTCTGGACATAGACCCTCCAGTCACTGCGCCCACCCTCAGATCGTACCTGCTTGTCAACAGGGGCCATGACAGGTATTTCGTATCAGAAGAAGGGCCTCTCCTAAAGGATGGGTGTATAGCGAAAGGGGGACTAAATTTTATTGTAAGCCTCTGGGGGCTGTAGTGGGTTAGATTTCGGGGACGTTAGAACCGAAATACAGACAGACAGACAGACAGATAGATAGATAGATAGATAGATAGATAGATAGATAGATAGATAGATAGATAGATAGATAGATAGATTGACTTCAGGAAAGGTTAAAGTAGACATTTAAAAAACTGTAGGCCAGGGTAGAAGGCACTCTGATTGAGGAACAGGAAGCTGAACAGGACAGAAGAACTGAAAAGGGCCTGCTGTTTCCTCTGAGGACTCTTCTCTACCTTGTGAAGGGCTGCGGTGAGGTGCCTCCAGTTTCTCCCTACATTTCCGGGCATGAAGGCAGCTTGAAGAGGTAGAGACCTGGTAATATCTGATAAGGTAAAATTAAGTGGTAGACTAAGGGTGCACTGGACATTGCAGCATACTTGGGTAATCTCTAGGGCCCTGATTGGTGGTACTCCTAGGGGTAGTAGTGCCCTGGGCAACTGCAGGTTTTCCAGTGTCTCTGTGGCCAGAGGTACCAGGCCTGCAAATACTGGACCCAGTAATCATGCGACTGGAGACACCAGACCCTGACCTGACAGTGGAGATGCTTGGACCGGCTCTAGTCCCCACTCGCCCTCCTCTTTCTACAGGGGAGCAGCAAACAGTCTGCCCATCCCCCACCTCTGCTCCTGGTCCTCCCACACCACCCATACTGCAATCCTAAACAAAGCTGCCCACATCCCTCTACCATCTGCTCCAAGGAGGTGGCAAATGGAGACAGATGTGGACCTGTTCTATCTCACAGAGTGAATACAGACACACAGAACTGGACCTGGTATTACTAGATTTTACACATTATATTCCCCATTTCAGTGGACAAAAACTCCTTACCAATGTAGTATTTTGTGTCATGACTGCGCCACAAATGTGGCACAATCACAATGTAAAATGTTAGTAAATCTGGTCCTAAGTGTCCTGGTACTTGTCAGTTCCACTCCTGTACCACAGGACTGGCCACACAGCTACCACTGAGAGCTTCTTACTATACATTAACCACCAAAGAACAGGTGGCCCAGGCACTCATGCGTATCGTATGAGTGGAGGGGACCAGTAAGTTGTCCATCCACGGAATATGTCACATATTCAGACACCTGTGTGCCTCCGCAGGAGCGAAAACTTAACTGAAGGCTGTAAATGCTCCAAGCGAACAATCTGACCTTTCACCTTAGAAACAAGGGCCCATATTTATAAAGCCTTTCCACTGTCCTGCCTCACAAAGGCTCCAGTAATATTTACAACTCTATCGACGCCTGATTTGCCAACCTTGTGTGGCTTTGTAAAGAAATGTAACGCAATGCAGATGCTCGCGCTGCTTTGCGTTACATTTCTACTTGGGAGGAGTTCCATGGATGGCGTGTGGGCATTCCCACACATCCACCCACGGATTTAGGCCCACTCCTGGACTTACAAAGGCTTGCAAACCTAGGAATGCGTCAAAATGCTATGCCTTCCCAAGTGAGGCATAACCAGGAGAAACACTTCTATTATTGCTTCTTGCTATTTCATCATTCAGCAGCACGGGTAGGAAGAGGAAATTGCCACAGAGGATTGTTTTTGTGCAGAAAAGAAATAACGGTGTAGTTACGCCTCTGTTGGGAAGCTGCACCAAAATCCATGGGAGAATGCTTGAGAAAGCCCATGCTCCACCCATGCAACACCTTCTCAATGCAGAGTCATGCAAGGCAGAGATTTGCGACGCCTTGCTTTGCTCTGGATTCATTGAGCCACGCAAAGCCACACAAGGTGGCTTAGCACAGATTAGTAAATATCACTTAAGCCTTTGTGTTGCCTTGCATCACTTTGAATGATGCTAGGGCAACGCAAGTGCTTAGTAAATCTGGCCCAAAGCCTCTACCAAAGACTTCATGCCTTCCCTTGAGCCGCCTGTGGGTTGGTGGTGACTGCCTGGAAGTGTGAAGCTTCTGTCTGCTCTACAGGATTCGGAGAGGGCTACGTGCAGGTCAGATTGGACCCTGGAGAAATCTGAAATCCAGGGAGCTTTTATCTCACGATGTTGGATATTATCTTCTCAAAAGATGCCAGGAAATTTTATCCAGAATGCATTCCAATAGGCTGTGAATTACTTTGTTTTGTCATAAACAGTGCTTAATTTGAGCAGGTGGTTTCTGGTGCTCGGCACCGGAATTTACTTATCAACACTGACTCTTATGGCAGCTGCCACAAGGTGGCGCAGCCTGTGCAATTAAGGGATGAGCAGAACAACCATTGTTTAATAATTCAATATTCATTAAAGACAACTAACACCTTCTGCCCAAGCAAATCTTTTACCTTCGGGGGCCTCGAGTGGCATGAAGTGTCTCACTTGAAGGAGTGTGATGGTCAGTCGTTGTGTAAGTAACCCACTGGCAGCGCTGACAGTGTCAATGGGTGGTGCGAGGTGCGGTGGTCTCCTGACAAGGGCCCGGACACTTATTTTCTCATAAATTAGGCACTGGTCGTAAAGGTGAGTGTGACATGAGGTGGGAACATTTGGGTGGCTGGATGGTAACCTTCAAGCCATGGCCTAGGAGCTCTACGCCTCCTGCAGTTACTGCTCATGAGACCCATCCTGGGACTTAGAAGACGATGGAAGTTCTGTCCCAAAACCTGACACACAGGATTGTCTAAACATCCTCCCGTCCTTGGCTCCCAGGAACGAGGAGTCTGCTGACAGCTAGAATCGCTTGGGTGTGGGAGTGGTGCCTACACAAAGCTTGCGTGGACTTTGGAGTGACCTAGCCCAGTGTGAACGAGGCCCAGCCTGTCCTCTGGGGCTTGTTTGCTGCTGTCCTGTAGGACTCCTTCAGCCTGGGTGTTGCAGGTTGAGCCCTACAGCTGCCTACCAAAGACCCTTGCTCTAGGAAGATGGATCTGGAGACCTGAAAAAGCTGAAGACCACTTTCAAACCCTTACTTGCACCTGTGCCTGACACATAGGATCACGTTGCTGAAGATCACACTGCTTTCAACGTTTTTTGCATTTTCGCCATCTCTTCACAGGGCTCAGTGAGTGAATTTCCGCAGAACAGATATGTTCCAAGGCTCTCCATGCTAGTGAGCGCGCGACGGTCCTTGTGGTTGCTTCACAAAGAGCCAAGATCTTCTAATTAGCTGCTAACAATTTGAATCCTTTTCTGGTGAATAACAACACTTGATCCACCGTTTAATTCTTTAAAAAAAATTTTATTCTGATAAAACAACACGTGAAAAGAAGCATGATGCCATCCTCAGCCATACAAAAAGCCTGTATCAAAAATCGACGCATCCAATCATTCCAAAGATCTCAATGGATGTCTTTTGAAGTGGTCAAGGTTTTACCTCGCAACTGCAACCTCCAATCAGTGTGCGGATTTTTCACCATCCCCATATAGATTAGTTGTTTCTGTGGCACATTTCTATAGGTCATTGAGGGGCCCATGCTTTCTGATAGTTTTTGGGATACCCCATCCCCCCATATATATGTCCCAGGTAGCATACACCGATCCACACCATTCACTCTTCAGTTCTAAACATTTTAGCTCCTAGATGGTTATGAAACTTTTATTACTTGTCTAAACATTCTTTGGACATTAAAGTTCTTTGTTCCTTTTGACTGTGGTGTTGCTGAACATTCATGCATGGACCACATGTCCTTTCCCTGGCAGTATAGCATGGCTGTAGCCATGTTAGCGAAGGTGAGCCGAGGACGTCCAACTGCATCCGGGCATCCACCTGACCAGGTGGTGAAGGAGCGTCTGTACAGATATCCTGAAGCCTGCCTGCCCCATCACTTCACATGAAGCATGTACCTGCTCCTAAACTCAAACACTACAGAAGGCACCGCTAGGGCCAATAACATGTAAAGGGCGATATTGTGTGTTGTGTATCTGAGTGTGGTCAACTTAAGCCCTCTCCTGAGAGTCTACCTGCCCCATACCCGCTGCCATGTTCAGCTGATACTATACGGACTCACCTCTGCCTCTGGTTCATCACACATGTTCCTTCCCGGAGCCTATCGCTGGCATGTTCCTTCATGGAGCCCATCACTGGCATGTTCCTCCCTGGAGCCCATCACTGACATGTTCCTCCCTGGAGCCCATCACTGACATGTTACTTCTTGAATCTCATCATTGACATGTTACTTCTTGAAGCTCATCATTGGCGTGTTTGTTCCTGGAGCCCATCACTCTCGTTCACTCCTGGAGTCTGTTCTTGACATGTTCTTTCTTGGAGCCCAACACTGACATGTAAAGGGTGGCGTTGTGTGTTGTATATCTGAGTCTGGTCAACGTAAGTCCTCTTCTGAGAGTCTACCCGCCCCAAACCCGCTGTCATGTTCAAATGATACTATATCGACTGACCTTTGCCTCTGGTTCATCACACGTTTCTCCCTAGAGCCCATCACTGACATGTTACTTTCTGGAGCCCCTCATTGACATGTTCCTTCCTGGAGCCTGTCACTGACATGCTCCTTCCCGGACCCCTCACTGAGATGTTCCTTCCTGGAGCCCATCACTAATATTTTCCTTCCTGGAGCCTGTCACTGACATTTTCCTTCCTGGAGCCCATCACTGACTTGTTCTTTCTTAGAACCTGTTGTTCTTTCCTAAAACCTGTCAGTGACATGTTCCTTCCTGGAGCCCATCATTGACACGTTCACTCCTGGAGCCTGTCACTGACATGTTCTTTCCTGGAGCCCATCACTGACATATTCCGTCCTGGAGTCCTTGACTGACAGTTTCCATCATGGAGACGCATCACTGATATGTTCCTTCCTGGAGACCATCCCAGCTGAGGACCTTAGCAGCACAGCTGCCGGTGACTGGCACCTGACTGTCAAACTGGGCCAAGGGTGAGTAGTGGGAATATATGTGTGTGTGTGTGTGTGAGAGTGTGTGTAAGAGCGTGTATGTGTGCATGTATCTATGAGCACGTGTGCACCTGTTCATGTGTCTGGTGTGCATGTGAATGCATGTACATGTGTATGTGTGTGCATTTGTTTCCGTGCATATGTGTAAATGTGTCAGTGTTCCTTTGTGTGGGCTGTCTCATTCATGTGCATGTGCCTGTCTGTGTGCCTGCCTTCTCAGTGCTTCATGCCTGTAACCTGTGTGCCTGTCTTCTCAGTGCATCATGTATGTAACCTGTGTGCCCCTCTTCTCAGTGCTTCATGCCTGTAACCTGTGTGCCTGCCTTCTCAGTGCTTCACGTCTGTAACCTGTGTGCCTGCCTTCTCAGCGCATCATGTCTGTAACCTGTGTGCCTGCCTTCTCAGTGCTTCATGTCTGTAACCTGTGTGCCTGCCTTCTCAGTGCTTCACGCCTGTAACCTGTGTGCCTGCCTTCTCAGTGCTTCATGTCTGTAACCTGTGTGCCTGCCTTCTCAGTGCATCATGTCTGTAATCTGTGTGCCTCTCTTCTGAGTGCATTATGGCCCTCATTACGACCCTGGCGGACGGCAGTAACTTGGAGAAAGGGACTGTCAACAGGCTGATGGTACCTTTTCCCAAATGATGACATTGGCGGTTTGGCTCAAGCCAAACTCCAATGTACCACTCCGTCTGCCAGGGTGGTAACGGCCGCTGGGCTAGAGAATTCGGTCTCCAGCCACACAGCCGTCACAATCCCACCGTCTGGATTATGACCCCGCCTACTGCCATGGTTTTTGTGGCTTCCGTCATGGCTGAATTCCTTCCCTGGCACTGATAGGGGTATCCCCTGCCCCTCTCCCCTCCCCAGGGTCCTCCACCACCTTCCCCCTCCCTCTCCCAACCCCCCGTCCATTTACACACTGACACGCGCACATATACACACACGCATACCCACATCCACCCACGCATGCACACATACATACCCACACACCGCAGCATACACTAACATACATTGTCACACACACGCATTTACAACACACAACATACACGTACACTCACATTCAGTCATTCACGTGCGCATTCCACATGACTTACACCCGCATGCACGCAAGCAAAGACACACACCCTCCCACACACAACATCCCCACACATGCACACAACACCCCCACCCCCGTTCTCCTGTCAGAGAACTCAACTTACCTGCTTGCAGGGGGTCCTCCGGCAGGAGACGGGTCGCGGCGCCAGAAAAACACTGTCAGGCCGTATCATAGACCATGATACAGTAGGCGGTGTTTTGCTGGCGTGGCGCTGCCACCTTACCACTGTCCGCCGCCATGACCGTCGCCAGTATTCCGCCAGCCTTCTGGCGGAATTCCGTCTACGGTCATAATGCTGGTGGGCGGCTGGTAGCCACGGCAACAATATGTTGGCGGCCGTCGATGTGGCAATAGGCGGCATTTACCACCAATGTCATGATGAGGACCTATGTCTGTACCCTGTGTGCCCGCCGTCTCAGTGCATCATGTCTGTACCCTGTGTGCCCGCCGTCTCAGTGCATCATGTCTATAATTTGTGTGCCTGTCTTCTCAGTGAATCGTCTGTAATCTGTTTGCCTGCCTTCTTACAGCAGCATGTCAGTAACTGTGTGCCAGTCGTCTCAGTGCATCATGTCTGTAAACTGGGTGCCCGCCTTCTCCGTGCATCATGTCTGTAATCAGGGTGCCCACCTTTGCCAGCCTGTGCCTGGTACCTCATGTGTCTGTGCTCTGTGTAGTTGCCTGGCTTCTCGGTGCATCATGTCTATAGACCGTGTGCCTGTCTTCTCAGTGCATCATGTCTGTAATCCATGTGCCCACCTTCTTAATGCATCTTGTCTGTAATCTGGGTGCCCGCCTTTGCCAGCCTGTGCCTGGTACCACATGTGTCTGTGCTATCTATAGGTGCTAGCCCGTGCTAGAGCCGGAATATGTACATTAGCATCATGTGTTTATTGAAACATTGTGGAAAATGTACAAACGTGTGCGTGACCAAGTCATTGCTAAATGAGTCAAATGTGTACATTACCGTGGCTTTGTGGAAATTGCACAGTTACGTACCCTGCTCCAGTGTGGAAACTAATAATGCAGCGTTTGGTAAAACTGAGCAATATGTTCATTGGTGGTTGAAAATTAGCACACATGCCCATGAACCAGCTGAAAAGGGCACAGCACATAGGTGTCCAAGCATACACACAGGTGTAGGAAAGTGCCCCTTTTTGACATGGTCACCCCCACTTTTTGTACATGATGCAATTTTGACTGAAAGTGCACTGGGTTCCTGCTAACCAGGTCCCCAGTGCCAGATCTCTTTCCCGAAAACAATTGTACAATTGTTGCCCATTTGGCAATACTCTGCCCACCTAAGATCCCAGTTAATGATACCCCTGGTACCTGCTGCATAGGTACCAAAGAGTGTCCCCAAGGGCTGCAGCATGTAGTGTGCCACTCTCAGTGACCCCTCACCTAGCACATTCAGACAGGCTGCCACTGCAGGCTACATGTCTTGGTGCAGCTAAAAGTGAAAACCCATCGTGGCACACAACCTGTGTGCCCTGTCCCCTAACACTATTTGCAATGTATGTAAGTCATCCCTACAACAGGCCTTCCAGCCCCAAGGTTGGGTACATTATATTGCATATGTGGACATATCTGCATGAGCAGATATGCCCCCACTACGCCTTTGTCGATTCTGAGAAATAGTGAGTGAACAGGGAAGCCATTTTAAGTACATGTGCTGGACTTGGTCACTACAAGTTCCCCACTACATGATCGCTTCATTGGAATTAGGAATGTTTGTTATCAAACATCTCGTATTAATAAACCCTTACTGATGCTAGTGATGGATTTATTAATACATGCACCAAGAGGGCACCTTAGAAGTGGCCCCTGAAAACCTGCCAACTGCCAGTGTGTGGACTGGCTAGTTTTAGCCGGCCTGTCACCACCAAACATGAATCTGACCCCCAAGGGTGACAGCCCTAGTGCGGTCAGAAACAAGGCCTGGTCTGGAAGAGGTGTTTACACACCCTACCCAACCGGATGAACTGCCAATCTGCATTTCAAAGCAAGGGGCCTCAAAGAAGCCCACTGCCCTTGGTATGCAGATCTGGCTTCACTCAAAGGGGAAAATTCTGACGCTCCTTCCCCAGAGCCCATTTGGCGCCTGGAGAGGCGGGTAATGTAGTATACAGAGAGGTGCGTCCACCCATCAGGTCAGTACCCCCCCTAAGGTGTGTTGCCTGATGTGGACATCTTGGTGTTGGCTGATTTAGGAACTCTGAGACATATAGAGGGTGTAGTGGCCCCAGGGGCAAGTAGCCCATTGGCTATTACCCTACACTAGCCAAAATGCCCATAAATTCAGTATTTAGGGGAGCCCCTGGCAGCAGCAAATCAGATTCGTGCTCCCCTATAAAGAAGGACACTGAAGAGCTGCAAAAGCCAAGCCTGAGGAAAGAAGCACCAGACCTGGCCCCAGCCCTGCCGGCCTGTCTGCTGTTCCCGCTGAGTTGCACCAAAACGGACTCATCCTGCAAGCTGCTGTGCCTCCAAAAGCCTGGGAGGACTGCACGCATTCAATAAAGACCCAGAGCCGGGCAGCTACCTACAACGGGCCAACATCCTGCAGCCCTGGTTGCAGACACCCAACCGGTGGTGAAAGAGTTCTTGTCTGCCTGACCTGAAGGAAGGAGCTGGGGAGGCGAGGGGCTTCTAAGGGCAAGTGTGTGAGAGGGAGGTGTGGATGGAGCAGTGCTTAATTTCTGCCGGTGTTTGCTGGTGTTCCCGCCGGCACTTATTTTTTAACACCACAATATTTTTATGACATTCCTCCACATGGTGGCGCTGCCTGCTCACTTCTAAATGAAGCACATGAACAATGTCTTGGACAACCAGTGCACCAAGGCTCTTCTTGCAGTTTGGGTGAACTGGAGGAGTCCAAGTTGTCACATTTGCAGGAGTGTGATAGTTTGCATGTGGCGTCGGTACTGGCATTTCTCAGCGCTGTCCCGGACAGTGGATCCTGCAAGGTGTAGAGTCCTTCTGAGACATATTTTGGGCCCTTGAGCTACTTTTTTTGCAATAAATGGATCACTGTGGTGGAACCGCACAGCCATGATAATAAATGGAGCCAGGGAGTTAAAAAAACATCCTCATTGAGGGTGACAACGTTTCTTGAGATTGCCCTGCTCTGGTGAATAGTGCTGCTTGGAGAGACCACATGGCATACTTAGAAGACACATGTGCCACTGGAGCGTCACTTTTTTTTGACACTCTGGCGCCACAGAGTGCACACCCACATTTACGAGGCTACGCAGATCCACTTTGTGTGACTTTTCATGGCCTCATAGATATGGAGTAAGGCAAGGCACTGCAAGTTGCTGCTCTAATTACTCTGCATCGGGGGCGTTCGATGGCGTTGCAGTGGGAATGCGTCAAAACGTACGCCTCCCCAACGGAGGTATAACAAGGAGAAATGTCTCTACTCCTTCTCATTGTTTCCTCTTTCTATTTGTGATGCATTCTGCAGCAAACAGAAAAAGAGGAAAATGCCTCCATGGGTTGTTTCTGTGCAGGAAGGTGTCTCGTCCTGCACAGAAACATTCCTGCATGCAATGCAGGCCCCCTTGGACCCTGGTGCAAGGGTACCCGCATTGGTGCTAGGCAGCCAAAAGGGTGCCAGCACAGAGGGAGAGGAATGAAATGCACCATATTTTGTAAATATGGTGCATTTCTGCCCAGGGTGCTGTTGCTCCTGGACAGCAGTTTTGGGAGGTTGAGGGGTCCTTCTTGTAACAGTCTCAGTGGGCCCTTAAGCTAATGAGTTGACCTTCACCTGCTTGAATTTAAGGATTCAGTACCAGACTGTACCCGCTAGAGACACTAAGGCCCTGATTTGTACTTTTTGGTGCAAAACTGCACTAACGCAGTTTTGCACCAAAAAGTTTAGCACCGGCTTGCACCATTTCTCTGCACCAGCCGGGCACCATATTTATGGAATGGTGCAAGCCAGTGCAAAGGGTAGGCTAGCGTAAAAAAAAAATTACGCTAGTCGGATGGGGCTGGAGGCATGGAAGAAGGGGGTTTTGGACCAAAAAATGACGTTAAGCAGATTAGAATAAAGAACAAATGATTCTAACCTGCCTAGAGTCCTTTTCTGACACAAAGCCATCCATACCACATGACTCCTGTCTTAGAAAAGACAGGAGTCATGCCCACCACCCCAATGGTCAGCACAGGGGGCCAGGGTCCCCTGGGCATGGCCATTGCACGCAGTGCCATGAAGGGAAGCCCATTTCAGGGTCCCCAATGGCACTTAAAAAAAAAAAAACTTACCTGTACTTACCTGTACTTACCTATACTTACCTGGGATGAGGTCCCCCATCCTCCGCTGTCCCTCTGGTGTGGGTGTCCCTGGGACCTGGGGAGGGCCCCTGTGGGCTTATTCCATGGTGTTCCCTGACCCAGGCATTAAAAAATGGTGCAAAGCAAGTTCTGCACCATTTTTTGACCCCTCCTCCCTCCCGTGCGTGATTTTATCCTGGGGATAAATATGGCGCTAAAGCCATAGAGTAATTTTTTGCACGGGAACGCCTACTTTTCATCTCATTGACGCAAAGTAGGTTTCCATGTCCCAAAAATGACTTTAACTCCATAAATTTGGTGCTAGACGGGGCTAGTGCCAAAGTATAAATATGGAGTTAGTTTTGCACCGAATTTTCATAAAGAAATGACGCAAATTTGGTGCAAAACAAGTATAAATATGACCCTAAGATCTTAACCTTTTGAACTCTGTGGACCCCTACTGAATCACTACTGGGAGCCGTGGACCCCCAGCTAAGCAATTTCTACGATTTTAGCCTCAAGGGAATACAGAAAAATACAGAAACAATCGTACATCAAAAAATACACAAATTACAGAATATGCAAAAATCAAAATTTTAATTTTAATTGGAAGGTTGGAGCTTTTCAAAATGTAGCTTTATTACTAAAGAGGAAGCAATATAGTAGAATTTGACACAGGCTTCTCCAACGAGTAGCTTGTGAGCTACTGGCAGGTCTCTACCTACATGCAAGTGGCTCTCCTGTGTGCAGCCCAAACTACTAAATGAGAAGCTTTTGCTTGGTTGAATTAAAATATGCACAGCAAAATTTAAAATGGTGTATTTAAGACAAAAATGTGTGTATTTTCAGAACACATGACCTGATGTTTGTAGAAAAATGGTTGAATTTCAAAACTACGTTTAAAGCTGATAGTTGGGTGATAAATCATGTGGCATTGGGTAGAATTATTAGTAATATGATTACCCTGGTGCTGGGGAATTGCATCTATGGCTGTTCTGTATTACAGCACTGGAGCATTCCCAGGTGTAGCTGTGTGCTTTCATTCATTCATTCATGAATTATGTATATGGAAGTATTCCACATTTATAAAGCATCTTTTACATTGCTGCTGGCGACCCCGTCTGATGCACTGAGGTGACCGCGCCTGATAATCTTGCATATGGGACCACTAACATAATCTTGTCTGATTTGGTCATTATTGCAATACTAATAATATTAACACCTCATGATGGTTCTCATTGAACATAAGTAGCTCTCATTACCTAAAAGGTTGGAGATCCCTGTTCTAGCATAAAACTTTGGGCCTGATTTAGATATTGGTGGATGGGTTGCTCCATCACAATGGTGACAGATATCCCGTCCGCCGAGATTTAAATCCTATTATATCCTATGGAATTTAGATTTCCGCGGATGGGATATTCGGCACCTTTGTGGCAGAGTAACTCGTTCACCAATATCTAAATCAGGACTTTTGTCTTAACTCCTGATGCATGCTCTCTTTTTTCCTTCACATTTACAGAGCATTTTAAAACTTGTAATTAGGTATATGTTCTTTATTTATCTGCTAATATTATTTAATTTTCTAAACGGTCACAAACCCCTGAATAGCCTTTGTGGATCCGTGGCCCAAAGGCTAAGAACCACTGCTCTAGGTTGGCCTGAAAGGAGAAGCTATTATTAAACTTCAGAGAGCAGAAAATGCCTAAGGTAGAGCCGAGCAAGAGTGTGGCAAGGCATGCTTCTCAGACCAGGTGCCACCAGAGTCCAGGATGAAGTTCACACCAGGATGACCGGGTTTCAACTGTCCACAGAAGATGTTTCGCTTTTAGGGCTTCGATGAACCTGTGTCTTGTCAGCTTCAGCACACTGGACGTCCTGACTCTTTTAGGATGTGGTATGTGTAGGAGTCTGGCTGCAAGAAACCTTTTGCCTCGTGTAAATACCAAATGCTACCAAGACACGGCAACTGGTTTTCCTGAAGGCACATTTTAACCCCACACAGGGTATGTAAATAGGATTTCCCATTTTTAAGTCAAAAAGTGGTCCACTTCAGTGCCAATGCTGGTAACCAGATCACTGCTTTCATTTAATGTATTATTCACCTTTCTGTGGTGGGTCATTTTGTATTTATTTATTTTTGCAATAATATGCAGGCCACCTTTAGACCGCAGATTTCTTAAACTTTCTTTCAAATGTTTTATGTCTATCGAACATCCTTGTCAAAAAAGACATTTTAAAAAAATAGAGATTTGCAGAGGTCATACTAATTGGCTTTGCCAATGCTTGTTTCCAAGACTAGCTGTTTGAGTGACATTCTTCTATTGCAGCTCCTGTAGTCCTAGTGTCCAGCATGGCTGCCCCAACCTATCTTATTTGCACAATGCTTCTTGTTTTTGGTGTGTTAAACTTTAGTGATGGCTTTTGTTATCCAGCTCACTCCTGTATCTCTTCTGTAATATTTAGTCTTCGGTGCTGATCCCACGCCAGGAAGCTGCAGCTGTGTTCATTGGACATCATGGAGCCTTCAGTCAGCACAACCGCGAAGTTCTCCTCGCATCTCGGGCTGAGCCCAACAATTAACTGGTTGTCCCCAGGAAGAGCAGTAGAGACAGAAGACAGACTTCCATTCAGATTCAGTTTCCATCTGAAAAGTAGACATTGTACAGATGACGTCACACACAACAAGACTTTAATTCCATATATATAATCTCCGGAAGGGTAGGGGTTCTTGAAGATGACCTAATTTCTCTCATACAGTGTTTTTGACTGACAGTCACACAGTTATTAAATATCCAATATAATGTTGGTCCAAGACATTTGGGTCTTTCATGTTAAAACCATGATTTCAGTAATTGGATTACCACAACCAACCTTTGTAGGATTACTGCAGATGTACTTTCGAGGCATGAAAGTATTGCCCATTTTCTGGGCAGTGTAGAGAGTGGATGGTGGTTTTCCTTGCACAATAATTTGCCCACTCGTGCAGTCACCTCCCGGCCTGATCTGTGGGCTCAATTCACAAAGGAAAATCTATGGATGGCGTTCTCAGCATGTGAGGAGATCGATCACCTGGGCGTACACCTCAATCCTCATGTAACTCAGCATCTCCAGGTGCAGCTGTACACTCAGTAGAGAGCAAACATCCTCCCATGTGAGTGAGGTGTGTCCATATGGAGACACATGAGCTCAAAATATGATTCTAAGGTTGCTAGCAGTAAGTAACCACACAGGTACACTGTACTTTAATCTGACAACGGTAGGTTTACGTGTATAGGAACAATCGCCACAATGGAAGGACATAAATACAGCACACCTGACAATCATCACAAGAGGAGTACAAAAATGAAATTCAGCCCACATCCTGGGACCTCTCCTTTGGGCTTGTGCTGCAAGACATTCTGGAGCCAACATCACCTACAGCTGTATGGTGGTGTGTGTGCATGTGTGTGTGCGTGTGTGTTGTGTGAACATGCATGTTTATGTGAACAGTATGTTATGATCTGTCTTTGAGTGTCTTTGAAATAGGTGTAGCTGTTGGATGACTCTTTTTCTTTTATAATTCATTACCAATTTCAGTATTTGAAAATTTCAAAGTATGTGCATCTGCTATCTAGGGGTACCTGAAGCAGTACTACAGAAAGTATTACTACACAAACGTGTAAATGTCTTTGTGGGCCTTTCAAAATTAGTTTAAACCACTTAACAATGTGTTGTTTCACACTGCCTTGCCACTGAGCTGTTGCCCCTCCTAAGACTGTGTTGTTACAAATGGGCCTGACTCTTAACACTGAGTTGTTACACCTCCAGCCTAACACTGTGTTGTTGCCCCCACCAAACACTGTGGCCCTCATTATGAGTTTGGCGGTCTTGGACCGCACCGCTGGCAGTGGCAGTACAACCGCCGACAGGCTGGCGGTGTGGACTGCCATATTATGACCACGGCGGTGAACAGTGAGCAATACAGGCAGTTCGCCGCCTGTACCGCCAGGGCAACGTGACCGCAGGCGCCTTTTCAGGTCGATTTACACCCATTTACCGCTGCGGTTATTACGAGTAACAGGACCGCCATGCTTTCCGCGGCAGTCACCCCGACGGGTTAAGCTTGGTGGTCCCCATTGCAAATATAGGGGGGATTCGGACCCAACACCACAGTCACCTCCCATGCACACATACAACACACATACATGCCCCCCCACCCCTAACCGCAGCCCCCACACGTTAACACACAATTGTTTTTTTTTTTTTTTCGGCATGGACCACATTTAGGCACCCAGACACCATAGATGCACACACAGACACCCCAAATACACAGGGATGCCCCCACACACCCTTAGACATCATCTGCCCCCCTACCTTCTTCAGGAGTGCGGTGTGATAGCTGCAGGGATCCCTATGTTGTGAAAAGGCAGTCCCACACCGCCAACGTGGTTCCCCCATTGACACACCACACTGCTGAATTCTGGGTCATAATATGGTGGGCGGATAATTTTTGGCATGGTGGTGTTGGTTTGCTGACCGCCAATTTTCAGCCATCTGTGGCCCTGGCGGTCCGTGGAAAATGGCAGATTCCTGGCGGTGAGTGTTTATGAACTCGTAATACGGCGGACTGCTTACCACCGACACTAGCAGTCTTTTGGCAGCCGCAAGCACGGCGGTCGGCAGGATTTCCCACCAAACTCATAATGAGGGCCTGTGTTCCTCCACCACCAGCATGACTTTAAGTATTTGATCCACCTGACACTTCTTAAACCCCTGGTCTGACAATGTCATACTTCAACACCTAGCAGAGTTCTTACACCCCGGCCTCACTCTCTGCTGTTACATCGTAGGCTGGCTCTTTGCTGCTGGCCCACCTAACAATGTGTTGTTGCATCCTAACTTAGTCCTGTCCAGTTGCATCCTAGCCTAGCCCCGTGTTGTTGCAGCCTAACCTATCCCTGTGTTGTTACAGCTACGCCTAACCCTGCGTTGTTATATCCTAGCCTAGCTCTGTGTAGTTACATCCTAGCCTAGCCCTGTGTTGTTACATCCTAGCCTAGTCGCTTAGCCCTGTATTGTTGCATCCTAGCCTAGCCCTGTGTTGTTACATCCTAGCCTATGCCTGTGTTGTTACATCCAAGCCTAGCCCTGTGTTGTTGCAGCCTAATCTACCCCTGTGTTGTTACATCCTAGCCTAGCCACCTAGCCCTGTGTTGTTGCATTCTTGCCCTGTGTTGTTGCAGCCTAACCTATCCCTGTGTTGTTACAGCTACGCCTAACCCTGCATTGTTATATCCTAGCCTAGCTCTGTGTTGTTACATCCTAGCCTAGCTCTGTGTTGTTACATCCTAGCCTAGTCACCTAGCCCTGTGTTGTTGCATCCTAGACTAGCCCTGTGTTGTAATATCCTAGCCTATTCCTGTGTTGTTACATCCAAGCCTAGCCCCGTTTTGTTGCAGCCTAATCTACCCCTGTGTTGTTACATCCTAGCCTAGCCGCCTAGCCCTGTGTTGTTGCATTCTTGCCCATGTTGTTGCAGCCTAACCTATCCCTGTGTTGTTACAGCTACGCTTATTCCTGAGTTGTTATATCCTAGCCTAGCTCTGTGTTGTTACAGCCTAGCCTAGCCCTGTATTGTTACATCCTAGCCTAGTTGCCTAGCCCTGTGTTGTTACATCCTAGCCTATTCCTGTGTTGTTACATCCAAGCCTAGCCCTGTGTTGTTGCAGCCTAATCTACCGCTGTGTTGTTACATCCTAGCCTAGCCGCCTAGCCCTATGTTGTTGCATTCTTGCCCGTGTTGTTGCAGCCTAACCTATCCCTGTGTTGTTACAGCTACACCTAACCCTGCGTTGTTATATCCTAGCCTAGCTCTGTGTTGTTACATCCTAGCCTAGCCCTGTATTGTTACATCCTAGCCTAGTCGCCTAGCCCTGTGTTGTTGCATCCTAGCCTAGCCCTGTGTTGTTACATCCTAGCCTAGCCGCCTAGCCCTGTGTTGTTGCATCCTAGCCTACCCTGTGCTGTTGCATTCTTGCCCTGTGTTGTTGCAGACTAACCTATCCATTTGTTGTTACATGCTAACCTAGCCCTTGCTCTTGCATCCTAGCCTAGCCCTGCAGTGTTACATCCTAATCTAGTCATGTCTTGTTACATCCTAGCCAAGCTGCCTAGCCCTGTGTTGTTACATCCAAGCCTAGCCCTGTGTTGTTACACCCTAGCCTAGCCCTATGCTGTTACATGCTAACCTAGCCCTTGCTCTCGCATGCTAGCCTAGCCCTGCATTGTTACATCCTAGTCTAGCCCTGTGTTGTTACATCCTAGCCTAGCTGCCAAGCCCTGTATTGTTACATCCAGGCCTAGCCCTGTGTTGTTGCATCCTAGCCTATGCCTGTGTTGTTACATCCTAGCCTGGCTCTGTGTTGTTACATCCTAGCCTAGCCCTGTGTTGTTACATCCTAGCCTAGCCGCCTAGCCCTGTGTTCTTGCATTTTAGCCTACCCTGTGCTGTTGCATCCTAGCCTACCCTGTGCTGTTGCATCCTAGCCTAGCCCTGTGTTGTTGTAGCCTAACGTATCCCTGTGTTGTTACACCCCAGCCTAGCCCTATGCTGTTACATGCTAACCTAGCCCCTGCTCTTGCATCCTAGCCTAGCCCTGCAGTGTTATATCCTAGTCTAGCCCTTTGTTGTTACATCCTAGCCTAGCCGCCTAGCCCTGTGTTGTTACATCTAAGCCTAGCCCAGTGTTGTTACATCCTAGCCTAGCCCAGTGTTGTTACATCCTAGCCTAGCCGCCTAGCCCTGTGTTGTTACATCCAAGCCTAGCCCTGTGTTGTTACATCCAGGCCTAGCTGTCTGTTGTTGCATCCTAGTCTTAGGCCTGTGTTGTTACATCCTAGCCTAGCCCTGTATTGTTGCATCTTAGCCTAACCCTGTGCTGCTGCATCCTATCCTATGTCTGTGTTGTTACATCCTAGCCTAGCCCTGTGTTGTTATATCCTAGCTTAGCACTGTGTTGTTGCATCTTAGCCTAACCCTGTGCTGCTGCATCCTAGTCTTAGACCTGTGTTGTTACATCCTAGCCTATGCCTGTGTTGTTACATCCAAGCCTAGCCCTGTGTTGTTGCATCCTAGCCTAGCCCTGTGTTGTTACATCCTAGCCTAGCCCTGTGCTCTTGCATCCTAGCCTAGCCCTGTGTTGTTACATCCTAGCCTAGCTGCCTAGCCTACCCTCAGTCCCTGCTCTAGTACAAAACTGGACAAAGGAAAGGGGAGTGACCACTCCCCTCTCCATCACCACCCTAGGGGTGGTGCCCAGAGCTCCTCCAGAGTGTCCCTGGTTTTTGCCATCTTGGATTCCAAGTGGTGGGGCACTCTGGGAGCATCTGAGTGGCCAGTGCCAGCAGGCGACGTCAGAGCCCTCCTCTGATGAGCGCTTACCTGTTAGCTGACCAATCCCCCTTTCAGGGCTACTTAGGGTCTCTCCTCTGGGTGGTTCTTCAGATTCAGATTGCAAGACTCCAGCAGGAATCCTCTGCATCCTTTACTTCACCTTCTACCAACGAAACTGCATCTGGACCCTCCAGGACCTCTACAAACTGCAACAAAGAAGCAAAGACGACTTCTGCAACATTGTAACTTCAGCTCCTGCCAGCAGCTGTTTCCAGGTTGTGTATCCTCCGAGGACTGCCTGTCATCAGCCTGCACTAGAAGAACGAAGGAATCTCCCTTGAAGTTCAGGAGTCACATCCCACCTACAGCAGGCACCCCTCTGCAATGGTGACCAGTGGCTTGAGTCCCCTCTCCTGAAGAAGTGCGTGGATCCAGCAACACAGGTGGTGGACTAAAGTGGTCCCGACGGTCCTAAGGTACAGCTGTCCAACTTTGGTGGAGGTCAGAGCTTGCCTCCCCACGCAAGACAGTACCCCCTTGCCCCGTGAGTTTTGTAGTTGCCAAGGCTTGTTATGATCCCTCCACAAAGTTATATGTGCATCTTGCAGTTCTGGCCCCCAGCACTCCTTCCTGCGACGCACAGCCTCCCGCAAGCTTTGCATGTGCCAAAGCTTGTTGGCGAAATCCAGCGATGCAAACCAGACTGCAATCATCCATCCTGCATGGGATATCTTCTGCACAAACCAGGAACCCGCATCTGTCTTCTTGCGTGCATAGCTCTCTGTTCTTCTTCACCAGTGTTTTTTCTTTTGCACCTTCATCCGGGTTAGCAGGAGCTCCTGTTCTCCCTGGACTCCTCAGTGCTTCTTGGACATGGTCCCCTTCTTCCACAGGTCTTCAGGTCCATGAATCCATTGATGGTGTCTTGCAGTCTCTTCTGGTTCTTGCATAATCTTCTATCACATGTTCTTGTGTGTTCTAGGAAACTGCTTTCCTGGGCACTGGGGTGGGTTCTATTACTTACCTTTGGTGTTTTCTAATACTCCAAGCGCCCCTCTACACACTCCACTTGCCTAGGTGGGATCCCAACTTTCACATTCCACTATTTTAGTATATGCTTTGTGTTCCCCCTAGGCCCATTTCTAACTATTGTGATTTTTACTATTTGCACAGTTTTCTAGCTGTTTTACAGCTATTACTGCATCCTAGTGTATATACTGTTTATATTACTTACCTCCTAAGGGAGTATAGTCTCTAAAGTACTTTTGGCATTTGTGTCACCAAAGTAAAGTAACTTTATTTTTGTAACTGAGTATTTTCTTTCATGTGTATGAGTACTGTGTGACTACAGTGGCTTTGCAACAGCTTTGCATATCTTCTAGTTCAGCCTCAGCTGCTCTGCCTACAGCTACCTCTAGAGAGCCTGGCTTCTAGACACTGACTACATCTCACTGATAAGGGATAACTGGATCTGGTGTAAGGTATAAGTACCTTTGGTACCCACCACAAACCAGGCCAGCCTCTTACATTGGTGGTGCAGCGGTGGGATAAGTACTTGCATTTGCCTTATTACTCTGTCACCAGTGCTTTCTATACCTAGAGCTATACATATCTATACCTAGTATAGGATCTAGTCTCTTACTTTCCTTTCTTAGAGTCTAGTGGTTAGGTAGAGTAGGTTTTTCTTTCTACTCACACTACTCTAACACTCACTACACTATGGCCCTCATTCTGACCTTGGCGGGCGGCGGAGGCCGACCGCCAAAGTCCCGCCGTCAGGTTACCGTTCCGCGGTCGAAAGACCGCGGCGGTAATTCTGACTTTCCCGCTGGGCTGGCGGGCGGTCGCCTTCAGACCGCCAGCCAGCCCAGCGGGAAAGAGGCTTCCACGATGAAGCCGGCTCGGAATCGAGCCGGCGGAGTGGAAGCTGTGCGACGGGTGCAGTTGCACCCGTCGCGTATTTCACTGTCTGCGCAGCAGACAGTGAAATACATTTAGGGGCCCTCTTACGGGGGCCCCTGCAATGCCCATGCCAGTGGCATGGGCACTGCAGGGGCCCCCAGGGGCCCCGCGACCCCCCCTACCGCCATCCGGATCTCGGCGGTCCGACCGCCGGGATCTGGATGGCGGTAGGGGGGGTCGGAATCCCCGCGGCGGTGCAGCAAGCTGCGCCGCCGCGGAGGATTCAATGGGGCCGCGGTACACTGGCGGGACCCCGCCAGTGGTGCCGGTCCAACCGCGGCTTTACCGCCGCGGTCGGAATCCCCATTGGAGCACCGCCGGCCTGTCGGTGGTGCTCCCGCGGTCCTCCGCCCTGGCGGTCAAAGACCGCCAGGGTCAGAATGACCACCATAGTCTACTGTTGGGCCTAGCTCTGAGGTCATGGGTACTCCTTATGAGGGCATGACCTTCAAAGAACTCAAGAGGCTTTGCTCAGAGAGGAGCTTAGATGGGAAGAACCGTAATAAGAATTTTCTTTTACGTTTCCTTCTTCTGGATGATCAGGAGCAGACTGGTACCCAGGGGGAGTAGGGGGGGAGGATTCTACACCCTCAGGGGATTGTCCTGAAGATTCAGGGGAGGGCTCTTCATAAGATCTCTCCCAGCAAACCATCTAGTGTAGCTGGCAGTGGGAGGGGTGGTCACTCTGGGAGGGCCCCCTTCACACCTAGAGGTCAGGTTACCAGGTTACTAAGGATCTACCTCTGCACACTCTCATGTCTCCTCTGTGTGTGAGGGATCCCACAATTCCACTCCAGGTGATGACTCCATAGATAGGGAGCTCAGGAAACTGAGACTGGAGGAGGCCAGGCTGAGGCTGCAGCAGCAACCGCTAGCCCTAGATAGGGCGGCCTTAGCTGTGGAGCGAGAGAGGCAGGGGTTGGGGTTAGTTCCCCTTGATGGAAGCAGCAGCAGTTTCAGGAATTATGGTGTTAGGGAGAATACTTTTGATTCCAGAAATCTGCACAAAAATTGTTCCCCCTTACAAGGAGGGGGATGACATCTACAAGTGGTTTGCTGCACTTGAGAGGGCCTGTAAAGTATAGAGGGTCCCTCAGGCGCAGTGGGCTACTATTCTGTGGTTGTCCTTTTCTGGCAAGGGGAGGGATAGACTTCTCACTGTCAGGGAAGGAGTTTCAGACAATTATTGTATTTTATGGTATTCTGAAGACAGCACTCCTGGATGGATTTGGCTAAACCACTGAAGAATCTAGAATAAAGTTTAGAGAGACCAGAAAAGAGTCTTCACAAGATTGGATAGACTTTGTAGACTGTTCTGTGAAGGCTTTAGAAGGTTGGTTACATGGCAGCAAAGTGTCTGACTATGAGGGTCTTTATAATCTAATTCTGAGAGAGCATATTTTGAATAATTGTGTGTCTGATTTGTTGCACCAGTACTTGGTAGACTCAGACCTGACCTCTCCCCATGAACTGGAAAAAAAGGCAGACAAATTGGTCAGAACAAGGGTGAACAGAAAAGCTCATACAGGGAGTGACAAGGACAATAAGAAGGATGATAAGTCACATGTGGGGACAAAATAAAAAGCAAGTGTCTTCATGAGGCCCACACAAATCCTCTGGGATGGGTGTAAATCCTCTTCCAACCCACAGAATAAAAAGTCTTGGTGTAACATGTGTAAGAACAAAGGCCATTGGGTAAGTGACACCACTTGTCCCAAGAAAAACACCAAAGCTCCCACCACCACAACCCCCAGTACTTCCACTAATGCCCTTAGTAATAGCAGAGGTGGTGGTTACAAATAACCAGTCCAAGGGTGTAGCAGGGCTCACTTTGGGTAATGTAGTGGGGGTCGGTTTAGGTAGGGGAACCACTAAGGCTGTTTTAGTCTCTGATGGTGACATTGACCTTGCCACCCTTGCTACTTGTCCCCTAACATGGATAAGTACAAGCAACAACTGCTCATTATGTTGAGGCCTACAGGGACACAGGTCTCAGAGTCACAATAGTAATGGAAAAACTGGTAGACCCTGAGCAACACCTACTTAGTTATTAGTACCAAGTGACTGATGCCCATAACACAACTGTTAGCCACCCCATGGTTGTTGTGAATCTCATCTGGGGTGGGGGGGGGGGGAGTTTATGGTCCAAAGAAAGTTGTGGTAGCCACTGATCTACCTGTAGAGTGTCTACTGGGCAATGATTTGGAGACTTCTGCTTGGGTTGAAGTGGAATTGGAGGCTCATGCAGCTATGCTGGGCATTCCTGGGCACATCTTTGATTTGACAAGGGCTCAGGCCAAAAAGCAAAAAAGACAGGGAAACTTGGATCCTGGAACAATGGACAAAGTGCTCCCAAAAACTAGGCGTAGAAAGGGTAAACCCTTATCCACTATCCCTCCCTACACTGAAGATTCCCCTTTTGAAGAGGCAGAGTCTACTCCCTGTGCAGAACCTACACCAGAGGAACTCCAAGCTGACACAGCTGAGCTTTTGGGTGCGCGGGGTTTGCCAGGGAGGAGCTGAGTGTGGTACAGCAGACCTGTCCCATACTAAAGGGTTTGAGACAGCAAGCTATCAAAGAAGAAGCAGGGGATGTCAGTGACTCTCACAGAGTGTACTGGGAAAATAATCTACTTTATACAGAGGCAAGGGACCAAAACCTGGTGCTACAAGGCAAGGAGACTGGTCATTCCCTTGCAGTATAGGGAGTTTCTTCTGACACTAGCACATGACATTCCCCTTGCTGGACATTTGGGGCAAAGCAAGACCTGGGACAGACTGCCCCCTCACTTATGTCAGAAGACACAAAAGAGTTCTGTCGCTCTTGTGTCACTTGCCAAGCCAGTGGTAAGAATGGTAGCACCCCGAAGGCCCCATTGATCCCACTGCCAGTTGTTGGAGTGCCCTTTGAAAGGGTAGGGGTTGACATAGTTGGCCCCCTTGACCCTCCTACTGCTTCTGGCAAAAGGGTTATCTTGGTGGTCATGGACCATGCCACTTGATATCCAGAAGCACTGAGGACCACTACAGCTCCTGCAGTGGCAAAAGCCCTCCAGGGAATATTTTCCAGGGTGGGCTTCCCAAAAGAGGTGGTGTGAGACAGAGGTAGTAACTTCATGTTTGCATACCTAAATGCAATGTGGAAAGAATGTGGGGTGATCTACAAGTTCACCACACCTTATCATCCCCAGACAAATGGGTTGGTTGAGAGATTTAAGAAATCTCTCAAAGGTATAATTATTGGACTATCTGAAAAGCTCAGAAGGAGATGGGATGTCCTATTACCATGCCTCCTTTTTGCCTACAGGAAGGTACCCCAGAAGTGGGCTACAGCCCATTTGGAGTCCTTTTTGGTCTCCCTGTTAGGGGTGCACTAGCACTTGTAACGGAGGGATGGGAGCAACACTTGAAGCCCCCAAATAATGGATTATGTACTTCGCCTAAGATCTAGAATGGCGGAGTACATGAAAAAGGCCACCAAAAACCTTCAGGCAAGCCAGGAGTTGCAAAAACAATGGCATGACCAGAAGGCTGTCCTGACTGAATACCACCCAGGATAGAAGGTGTGGGTACTGGAGCCTGTGGCACCCAGAGCACTCCAGGACAAATGGAGTGGCCCACATATCATAGTGGGAAAAAAGGGTGAGGACCTAGGCACTCTAAGAGTACTTCATGTGAACCGCCTGAAACCCTACTATGATAGGACTGACTTAACCCTACTCATGGCCGCTGATGAGGGACACGAAGCAGAGAGTGACCCTCTCCCCGATCTCTTCATCAACACTGCAGCTGATGGCTCAGTGGAAGGAGTTGTTCTTGCAGATGGCCTTTCAGAAGAATAGGAGGAGGACTGCAGGAACCTCTTAGGCCAATTTTCTGAACTTTTCTCTCTGACACCTGGTCAGACCACTTGGTGTGAGCACACCATAGATACTGAAGACAGTTTACCTGTCAAAAGTAAGATTAATAGACAGCCTGACCATGTCAGGGACTGCATTAAGTCTGAGGTTCAGAAGATGTTGGACTTAGGAGTGATTGCGCACTCTGATAGCCCCTGGGCTAGCCCAGTGGTGCTAGTACCCAAGTCTCATTCTCAGAATGGGAAAAAGGAGATGAGGTTTTGTGTAGATTATAGAGCGCTCAACACAATCACAAAGACTGACGCTCACCCTATTCCCAGGGCAAATTAACTTGACTTTTGACTTGAGCGCAGGGTATTGGCAGATCAAGCTATCAGAAGATGCAAAACCAAAAACTGCTTTCTTTACCATAGGAGGGCATTATCAATTCACAGTTATGCCCTTTGGTTTGAAAAATGCACCTGCCAATTTCCAGAGGCTGGTGAACACAGTCCTCCAAGGTCTGGAAGCTTTCAGTGCAGCATATCTAGATAAAATTGCCGTATTCAGCTCCACCTGGGATGACCACCTGGTCTGTAGGAGGCTGGCCTGGCTTGTAGTTGGTTCCAAAGGTACTTACACCTTGTGCCAGGTCCAAGTATCCCTTATTAGTGTAGAAGAGGTGTTTCTAGCAGCTTAGACTGATAAAAGGTAGCTATGGCAAAGCAGCTTAGGCTGAACTAGGAGACATGCAAAGCTCCTACTATACCACTTATATCATGTGCACAATATCATAAGAAAACACAATACACAGAGTTACTAAAAATAAAGGTACTTCATTTTTATGACAATATGCCAAAGGTATCTCAGTGAGTACCCTCAGTAAGAAGGTAAGTACTATACACAAGTTAAATGTACACAAACCAAAATTAGGTAAGTAAGAGCAAGAAAAGTAATGCAAACAGTGTAGAATTACAATAGGTTGCAATAGGCAAGCATAGGTATAGGGGCAACACAAACCATATACTCCAAAAGTGGAATGTGAACCACGAATGGACCCCAGACCTATGTGAGCTTGTAGGGGGTCGCTGGGACTGTAAGAAAACAGTGAGGGTTAGAAAAATGCCCCACCCCAAGACCCTGAAAAGTAGGAGTAAAGTGCACCTACTACCCCCAGAGAGCACAGAAGTCGTGATAGGGGGATTCTACAGGAAGAACAAACACCAGCAGTGCACTGACAACGGATTTCCGGACCTGAGTACCTGCAAGACAAGGGGACCAAGTCCAATAGTCGCGACAGTGTCCAGGGGGGGCAGGAGCCCAGGAAACCCCGGATGAAGGTGCAAGGAAGCTGCCTCTGGTTGGAAGAAGCTTGGAGTTCTGCAAGAAAGAAGAGGACTAGGAACTTATCCTTTTGAAGACTTATGTCCCATGTCGCGATGAAGCTTGCAGATGTGTTCCCATGCAGAAAGACTGCAAACAAGCCTTGCTAGCTGCAAGGGTCGCGGTAGAGGTTTTTGGGTGCTGCTGAGGACCAGGAAGGACCAGGATGTCGCCTTTTGGAGGAGGAGACAGAAGGGGCGCTCAGCAACTCAGACAGCCCTCACAAAAGCAGGCAGCACCCGCAGAAGTACCCCAACAGGCACTTAGAAGAAGAGTGAACCGGAGTCCACGCGAAGTCACAAAAGGGGGTCCCACGACGTCGGAGGACAACTCAGAAGGTTGTGCACTGCAGGACGGAGTGCTGGCGACCCAGGCTAGGTTGTGCATGAAGGAAATCCTGGAAGAGTGCACAGGAGCCGGAGCAGCTGCAAATCACGCGGTACACAGCTTTGCAGTCTAGCATGGGGAGGCAAGGACTTACCTCCACCAAACTTGGACTGAAGAGTCACTGGACTGTGTGAGTCACTTGGACAGAGTTGCTGTGTTCCAGGGACCACACTCGTCAGGATGAGAGGGGACCCAGAGGACCAGTGATCCAGTCTTTTGGTGCCTGCGTTAGCAGGGGGAAGATTCCGTCGACCCACAGGAAATTTCTTCAGAGCTTCTGGTGCAGGGTGAAGGCAGGCTACCCCCAGAGCATGCACCACCTGGAAACAGTCGAGTAAGCCGTCAGGATTAGGTGCTACAATGTTGCTGGTAGTCATCTTGCTACTTTGTTGCGGTTTTGCAGGCCTCCTGGAGCAGTCAGTGGTCGATCCTTTGGTAGAAGGTGAAGAGGGAGATGCAGAGGAACTCTGGTGAGCTCTTGCATTCGTTATCTGAAGAATTCCCCAAAGCAGAGACCCTAAATAGCCAGAAAAGGAGGTTTGGCTACCAAGGAAGGAGAATTGGCTACAAAGAGAGGTAAGAGCCTATCAAAAGGAGCCTCTGACGTCACCTGCTGGCACTGGCCACTCAGAGCAGTCCAGTGTGCCCCCAACACCTCTGTTTCCAAGATGGCAGAGGTCTGGGACACACTGGAGGAGCTCTGGGCACCTCCCCTGGGAGGTACTGGTTAGGGGAGTGGTCACTCCCCATTCCTTTGTCCAGTTTTGTGCCAGAGCAGGGCTGGGGGATCCCTAAACCGGTGTACACTGGCTTATGCAGAGATGGGCACCATCTGTGCCCATCAAAGCATTTCCAGAGGCTGGGGGAGGCTACTCCTCCCCAGCCCTTCACACCTATTTCCAAAGGGAGAGGGTGTAACACCCTCTCTCAGAGGAAATCCTTTGTTCTGCCTTCCTGGTCCAGGGCTGCCTGGACCCCAGGAGGGCAGAAACCTGTCTGAGGGGTTGGCAGCAGCAGCAGCTGCAGTCAAGACCCAGGAAAGGCAATTTGGCAGTACCCGGGTTCTGTGTTAGAGACCCGGGGGATCATGGAATTGTACCCCAATACCAGAATGGTATTGGGGTACAATTCCATGATCTTAGACATCTTACATGGCCATGTTCGGAGTTACCATTGTGACGCTATACATAGGTAGTGACCTATGTATAGTGCATGCATGTAATGGTGTCCCCGCACTCACAAAGTCCGGATAATTTGTCCTGAACGATGTGGGGGCACCTTGGCTAGTGCCAGGGTGCCCACACACTAAGTAACTTTGCACCCAACCTTCACCAGGTGAAGGTTAGACATATAGGTGACTTATAAGTTACTTAAGTGCAGTGGTAAATGGCTGTGAAATAACGTGGACGTTATTTCACGCAGCCTGCAGTGGCAGGCCTGTGTAAGAATTGTCAGAGCTCCCTATGGGTGGCAAAAGAAATGCTGCAGCCCATAGGGATCTCCTGGAACCCCAATACCCTGTGTACCTCAGTACCATATACAAGGGAATTATATGGGTGTACCAGTATGCCAATGTGAATTGGTAAATTTAGTCACTAGCCTGTAGTGACAAATTTGGAAAGCAGAGAGAGCATAAACACTGAGGTTCTGGTTAGCAGAGCCTCAGTGATACAGTTAGGCACCACACAGGGAACACATATAGGTCACAAACTTATGAGCACTGGGGTCCTGGCTAGCAGGATCTCAGTGACACATAACTAACACACTGACAACATAGGCTTTTCACTGTGAGCACTGGGCCTTGGCTAGCAGGATCCCAGTGAGACAGTGAAAACACCCTGACATATACTAACAAACAGGCCAAAAGTGGGGGTAACAAGGCTAGAAAGAGGCTACTTTCTCACACAACCCCCCCCCCCAAACGAAGGACAATAAGGCTAACCTTGGCCAGTTGAGTCTTTATAGTCTAAGTGGTGATAAGTAGAGAGTAGCTCTGCAGTAGCTTGGTTACTCCCTTTATCATTCACTATATTGTTACTTCCCTGTGGGGATGTACACCACCCTGTTTGAAGTTTTTTAGCTAAGCAACAATGTGAAGATATATTTTCAGAGTTTCTATCAGTAAGTTTTAGTTTAGAGCAGTGGGAATTATCCACTGAACCTATTTCTAGTGAGGAGAATGCCAGGCAGGGATGCTGTCTCAGTAAAGCCATAGCTGGGCAAAAACTTTGTCCATATGGCTGTAAGAGATAACAGGGATGCTGTTTCTCTTTAGTTGGAGCAGGGCAGGGATGCTGTCCTATGAGCTCCATACTAGGGCAGGGATGCTGTCCTAAGTGTTGTGAGGCAGTACAGGGTTTCTGCACTAAAGTTTCTCTGGGAGGGTTGGAGGGATGCTCCATGTTAACTAAAATGGTGCACCTTTTCTCACCAATATTAGTTATCCCACAGAGAGGTACTTCCACCTCAGGGAGTACAGCTATGCCAGCTGATGATTCCCTTGGATAGATTTCTCCCACCACAGGAATGGTATCCTGAATGGCAGGGTGGGTAGGGGATACTTTGATACCCTTTTTACCTGTTGTTGGAGAAGGATCCTGCGATTTCAGACCTTTTTCTCTCCTTTGCTTTTTCATTTCAGTAGAAATGAGAGGAAGCAATTCCTCAGGGATACCCAGCATGCCTGCATGGGCATAAAACTCTACATCAGCCCAACCTGAGGCCTCTAGGTCATTACCTAAGAGACAGTCTACAGGTAAGCTAGGTGATACTACCACCTGCTTAGGGGCAGTATCTCCACCACAACTAAGCTGAACTATAGCTAAGGGAAGAAACTTAGTGGAGTTATGGACATCAATAGATTCCCACGCAGAAAGACTGCAAACAAGCCTTGCTAGCTACAAGGGTCGCGGTAGAGGTTTTTGGGTGCTGCTGCGGACCAGGAAGGACCAGGATGTCGCCTTTTGGAGGAGGAGACAGAGAGGGCGCTCAGCAACTCCGAGAGCCCTCACAGAAGCAGGCAGCAACCGCAGAAGTACCCCAACAGGCACTTAGAAGAAGAGTGACCGGAGTCCACGCGAAGTCACAAAAGGGGGTCCCACGACGTCGGAGGACAACTCAGAAGGTTGTGCACTGCAGGACGGAGTGTCAGGGACCCAGGCTAGGCTGTGCATGAAGGAAATCCTGGAAGAGTGCACAGGAGCCGGAGCAGCTGCAAATCACGCAGTACCCAGCAATGCAGTCTAGCGTGGGGAGGCAAGGACTTACCTCCACCAAACTTGGACTGAAGAGTCACTGGACTGTGCGAGTCACTTGGACAGAGTTGCTATGTTCCAGGGACCATGCACGTCAGGATGAGAGGGGACCCAGAGGACCAGTGATGCAGTCTTTTGGTGCCTGCGTTAGCAGGGAGAAGATTCTGTCGACTCACTGGAGATTTCTTTGGAGCTTCTGGTGCAGGGTGAAGCCAGGCTACCCCCAGAGCATGCACCACCTGGAAACAGTCGAGAAAGCCGGCAGGATTAGGCGCTACAATGTTGCTGGTAGTCGTCTTGCTACTTTGTTGCAGTTTTGCAGGCATCCTGGAGCAGTCAGCGGTCAATCCTTTGGTAGAAGGTGAAGAGGGAGATGCAGAGGAACTCTGGTGAGCTCTTGCATTCGGTATCTGAAGAATTCCCCAAAGCAGAGACCCTAAATAGCCAGAAAAGGAGGTTTGGCTACCAAGGAAGGAGGATTGGCTACCAAGAGATGTAAGAGGCCAAAAGTGGGGGTAACAAGGCTAGAAAGAGGCTACCTTCCTACATGATCCACCTATGGAAAGTTTTGGAGGCCCTCCAGAAGGCAGGCCTCACTATAAAGGCTTCAAAGTGCCAGATAGAGTAGGGGAAAGTGGTTTATCAGGGACACCTAGTTGGTGGAGATAGATTGAACCACTGCAGGGGAAGATCCAGACTATTTTAGACTGGTCTCACCCTACTACACAGTCCCAGATCAGAGCCTTTCTTGGTCTCATTGGGTACTACAGGAGGTTTATTAAGAATTATGGCTCCCTTGTTGCCCCTCTTAATGACCTCATTTCTAAAATGATCCCTAAGAAGGTATTCTGGACAGCTAGCTGTCAGAAAGCTTTTGAGGAGCTTAAGCAGGCTACGTGTACTGCACCTGTCCTAAAAAGCCCAAACTATGTAAACCAGACAGATGCTTGAGAGGTAGGGGTTGGGGCAGTGTTATCACAAGATCAATCAGTTGCTTTCATTAGTAGAAGGTTGACCCCTAGAGAAAAGCGTTGGTCAGCCATAGAGAGGGAGGCCTTTGCTGTGGTCTGGGCCCTGAGGAAGTTGAGACCATACCTCTTTGGTACTCACTTCATAGTTCAGACAGACCACAAATCTCTCTTATGGATAAAACAAATGAAAGGTGAAAACCCTAAATTGTTGAGGTGGTCCATTTACCTTCAAGGGATGGACTTTACACTCCAATGCAGATGGACTCTCCAGATATTTCCACTTAGACAATGAAGACTCATCTGGGTAAGGTTAGCCTTATTGTCCCTCATTGGGGGGGGGGGGGGGTTGTGTAGCAAAGTACCTTCTTTTTGGCATGTTACTCCCAATTTCTGCCTGATGTCAGTGTGTTTGACTGTGTCACTGGGATCCTGCTAACCAGGACCCCAGTCCTTATGCTCTCCTTTCTCTCAATTTTGTCACTGCATACTGGTAACTCAGTATTTCATCCCAAATTAGCATCCTGGTCATCCTTTATAAGTCCCTAGTATATGGTACTTAGGTACACAGGGCATTGGGGTTCCAGGGGCTCTCTATGGACTGCATCATTACTTTTGCCACCCATGGCCATGTAAGGCGTCTAACATGTTGGAATTACACCCCAAAGCTGATTCTAGCATTGGTTGTATAATTCCATGCACTCTGGGGGCTCCACAGTGGACTCCCAGTACTGCCATACCAGCCTTATGAGGTTTTCCAGGCAGCCTCACAGACAGGTTTCTGCCCTCCTGTTGCTCAAGCAGGTCGAGCCCAGGAAAGCAGAACAAAGCATTTCCTTTGGGAGAGGGGTGGGCTGGGTAGCCTCCCAGAGCCTCTGGAAATGCTTTGAAGGGCATAGATGGTACCCTCCTTGCATAATCCAGTCTACACAGGTTCAGGAACCCCCCAGTCCCTGCTCTGGTGCGAAACTGGACAAAGGAAAGGTGAGTGACCACTGCCCTGTCCATCTCCACCCCAAGGGTGGTGCCCAGAGCTCCTCCAGAGTGTAACCGGGTTTTGCCATTTTGGATTTCAGGGTGGTGGGGCACTCTGGGAGCATCTGAGTGGCCAGTGCCGGCAGGTGACATCAGAGCCCTCCACTGATAGGTGCTTACCTGTTTAGCTGACCAATCCCCCTTTCAGGGCTATTTAGGATCTCTCCTCTGGGTGTTTCCTCAGATTCCGATTGCAAGACTCCAGCAGGAATCATCTGCATCCTTTACTTCACCTTCTACCAACAAAACTGCATCTGGACCCTCCTTGGAACTCTACCAACTGCAACAAAAAAGCAAAGGTGAATTCTGCAACATTGTAACTTTAGCTCCTGCCAGCAACTGCAACTGTTTCCAGGTCATGCATCCCCTGAGGACTGCCTGTCTTCAGCTTGCACCAGAAGAACGAAGGAATCTCCCTTGAAGTGAAGAAGTCACTTCTCTGCTTCAGCAGGCACCCCTCTGCAGCGACGACTGGTGGCTTGGGTCCCCTCTCCTGAAGAAGTGTGTGGATCCAGCAACATGGGTGGTGGACTAAATTGGTCCCGGCGGTCTTAAGGTCCAGCTGTCCAACTTTAATGTAGGTAAAGCGCTTGCCTCCCCACCAAGACAGTATCCCCGTGCACCGTGTGTTTTGCAGTTGCCAAGGCTTGTTAGCATCCTTCCACGAAGTTATTCATGCACCATGCAGCTCCAGCCCCAGCCTCCTACACTGTGTTGTTGCATCCTAGCCTAGTCATGTGTTGTTTTATCCTAGCCTAGCCCTGTGTTGTTGGACAACCTAACACTGTTGTTACACCCAGGTCTGATACCATGTTGTTGCCAGACCTAATACTGTGTTGTTACAGAACACTCAGACCCTGTGTTGTTGCACCACCTAGCACTGTGTTGTTTCATCCCATCATGACTCTGTGTTGTTGAACCATCTAACATTGTGTTGTTTCATCCCATCATGACTCTGTGTTGTTGCACCACCTTACACTGTGTTGTTTCATCCCATCATGACTCTGTGTTGTTGCACCACCTTACACTGTGTTGTTTCATCCCATCATGACTCTGTGTTGTTGCACCATCTAACGTTGTGTTGTTTTATCCCACCATGACTCTGTATTGTTGCATCATCTAACTCTGTGTTGTTTCATCCCATCATGACTCTGTTTCGTTGCCCCAGGCAGCATTGTGTTGTGACACTCGGCCCTGACACTGTGATGTTTCAGTACCTAAGACTGTGTAGTTAGAACGTGTTGTTACAACCCTGGCCTGGTGTTTGCTGTTACAATACCTGACACTCCTGCGGTTTCACTGCCCAGTGCTGCTGGCGGTGTTGTGCTTAGACGGCTGTGTGCCCCCTGACCCAGTGTTGCACACACTGCACTCACACACCGGCCTGGCTCTGGCACAGATAACTGCGGACATCGAGCATCCGCTGAGAAAGTCCGCAGCAAACTGGGAAATAAACCTCTGTCGCGCCAGAGAGTAAATAACAGCCGAGACACGTGTCACTGCAACCAGAGCATCCATCCCGAGGGCAGTGACCCTCGCTGTGCCGTCCACACCCCCGCACCGGGCGCCCTGCAGGTCCCTGGCCTCTCGGGTGGACGTGTCCGACCAGCTCCTGGGGGCACTGGGACTCTGCGCAAAAGTCACACTTTAATATCATCTTTTTACAGCACGAACCCGCCCAAAGGCACTGGCGAGGCTTACATGACCCCAGGTCACAGTACACACGGTCACGTTGTTCTGTTTTAATCACAGGAACATCAAGTTATGTGTCCAGAATCACAGGCTGTTCTGTCGACGCCGGGGCTCGAACCGGCTCCCCCAGCTCCAAAGTGCCCATTTCCTCCATAGTCACAGTGCCCAATGCTGTCCACGGACGCACTTCGTAGAAGATGCGTAACGCGTAACTGTGTGTTGTGGTGCAATAAAGCCATCGAATGCTCTGTGACGCCAATACCTCGAGCGAGTGTCACGTGCCTTATAAACGGAACTAAAAATGGTCGTATCGCAATACACAAACAGAACACCAGGTAACAGACTATATAGTGTTATACTACAATGGATCATTTTTGCCCTTTTTCCCAGATTAACAGTGGCGAAGAAGCCATATCTAGGGGTGTGGGAAGTTTTATTACGCAAGCGTAGGTTTGCGAAGTTGTCAATTAGGGGCATCACGTGTTCCATAATTACGCGACTCCCAAGCGTATATTTCCTACTCTTGAACTAAAACATGGATTACTTTTCTCTAAATAACGAAATACCGTTATCTTCTCTCTCTCCTTGATCACTGGTATGAAAACACACAGCACAGATGATAGACAGCTTGAAGACCAGTGTTTTGTACACATAAGTGCGTACCTCGCCTGCCTTTTTCTCATGGAAAAAGAATCACAAAACTCATAATTTCCACACGGAAAAGCCCAACTGTTGTGTGTGAGTTAATTCTTAGATTAAAGAATGTGGAGGCCGGTGACACACTAGGATTCGAGCGTCCCTGATGCTGGAATCCTCCTGGTGTCAGTTGAGCCTGGAGGTGTCGAGGAAGCGGACCTGTTCCCTTGTTACCGTGCTGGTTATCGAATAAAAGGAGTTTCTCTTACCGGTGACTCTGATCTGATCTTTCCACCATTACTTCAATCTGGCGACGAGGATGGGGGAAGCACTGGAAGCACTGACTGCTTGGTTTCAGCTTCCACTTTCCATTGGGATCCTAAGTGCAAGGGATTAGCACCACTGTTGGATTGGCGTCACTCAGGTTATTTTTTTTTTCTTCCTGTATTTTTTTTTGGGGGTTTGTTTTGTAGAGACGTGCTGGGTGGTGGCGTGCGCGCGCACGGACCGTTGATTGACTTGTTGGCGCAAGTTGCTGCTCGAGCGTTGTCTCCTAGGCAACGGAGACACGTTAATACGCTCGAGTGCAATTGACGGAGACGCGTCAATACGCTCGTCCTGCAGGCGCGTGTTTACACTCATGTGTCGTCTCCTAGGCAACGGAGACGCGTTAACACGCTTAAGTGCAATTGCAAGTTGCGCGTTGTTTATTTGGCAACAGAGACTCAAGGTATCGTAGAGACACTCTGAACAGATACATATTCTACACGCTGTTGCGTACAACGTTTTTTTTGGTGGCTGATACGGCTGTTTTTGCTCAAACAGAAGTAAAGTATAATACAAACACGACAGAATTAGATATATATACATTTATTTTTTTCTTTTCAACTTAAAACAAGGGAACAGGTCAAGAAGATCCTCGAATTAGAAACAGTTATTGTTGAATCCGCATAGCTAAGTGTGGGTGATATGGCGCAGCCCAATTTCACGATTGTTCCGCCAAAAGCATTTTGGGCTGCTGGGAATAATCCACCGGTAAAATGGACAGAATGGAAAGATTATTTCCTGAACTATATAGGAGCTATAGATCTTGAAAACAGGATGCCTGCAGAACAAAAGAAAAGACTCTTACTACATTCGTTGGGACCTATGGGTTTGAAAACGTACAACAAAATGCAGAAGAGCCCTATAAGTGGAGATGTTTGTGTTTTTGGTGTGGCTATGCAAGACTTGGATAAATACTTTGCACCCAAAGTTTGCATTGGAATTATTCGTTACAAATTTTTCCAAAGAAAACAGGAGAAGGGTGAATCTGTTGACGACTATGTGGCAGACTTGAAGAAATTGGCCCTTGACTGTAAGTTTGGTTCAATACAAGATGATTTGATAAGAGATCAAGTGGTCATGCACAACACCAATCAATCCATTCAAGAGAGATTATGGATTAATGGTGACTCCTCATTGGAGGAAACTGTGGCTATTGTAAGGAAAGCAGAGATTTCTGAACGGTGTGTTTCAGAATTAAAATCGTCCGAGAGGAGCTTTGACAACATCTGCAGGATAAATAATCGTAGAACAGTGAAGGAACAGAAAACACCACAAAGTAATGACGGTGAAAAAAGGTGTTACAGATGTGACAGCAAGGAACATTTAGCGTATGCTAAATCATGTCCAGCTTTGAAATTGAAATGTAGTAAATGTGGCATTGTGGGTCATTTTGCGAAGGTATGTAGGAATAAAAAGAAAATAGTTAAATGCATAATAAATGGCAATGCTCACGTAGGAATTGAACACCAAGAATATGATGACTTGGAATCTAAAGAGGATACTGCAGATGGAAACTTTATTTTGAACATAACAGATGCTGAAAAAAAAGGGAAACCAATGTGTGATATGGAAATAGGTGGAATTCCAATCACTATGTACGCAGACTCTGGCTCACCTTTCACTATAGTCAAGGAGGATATATGGAATAAGACATTTGTGAATAAATTAGGTGAGAAACTTTTGCAACCTGATGTGCGACCTGAAAGCTACACAGGAGAGAAGGTTGATCTTGTTGGTTTTAGATGGTTAAAATTCTCTTTTAAAAATAGGTGTGCCAGAGGAAAATTGTATGTGTCAAAAAGGGGACCATCAGTTCTTGGATGGAAGGATCAAGGACAACTTCACATGATCTTAGATCCTAACAGCAAGGAAAAAGTGTTGATAGTAAGTGATGGGCATACCCTGTCTACGGAAATGGAGAGGAAATTTCCCAGGATCTTTCGAAAACCTTTAGGAAAATTGGTTGGTTTTGAGCATAAAATTGTATTAAAAATGGACGCTGTACCAAAAATCCATAAGGTGAGACCTGTACCCTTGATGATAAGGGATGAAGTTGCAAAAGAATTGGAAAAGCTGGTAGGGATGGATGTGATTGAACCTATAGAAAGTGCAGAATGGTTATCACCAGTGGTTATTGCTCGACGCAGCAATGGGAAAATTTGCTTATGTGTCGATTTAAGATATTTAAATGACAATATTGTCATCAACTGCTTCCCATTACCTAAAATTAATGAAATGGTTTCAAATCTTAAAGGCGCAAGTTGGTTTTCAACAATTGACTTATCAGCCGCCTATCATCAGATTCCCTTGGAAAATGGATCAAGGAAGATGACAGCTTTCATCACACCTTTCGGTTGTTACCAGTATAAAAGGATGCCATTTGGACTAGCGTCTGCAGCTGCAGTTTTTCAAAGACTCATGTATAAGTTATTTGGAAAATCCTTGGGAGTTATGTGTTTCCAGGATGATATTTTGGTGTTTGGGTGTGATCAGAAAATGCATGATGAACGATTGGAACATGTTTTAGGGGTGTTGGAAAGTAAAGGTTTGACTGTTGAATTGAGCAAATGCAAGTTTGCCAGGAGAAGTGTAGAATATTTGGGGCATGAAATCAGTGGTGAGGGAGTGAAACCGAAAGCATCATTGGTTAGTGCCATTGTTAATGCAGCAACTCCAATTTCAAAGGAAGATGTGAGGTCATTTTTGGGAATGGCTGAATTTTGTGCGAAATGTTTTCAAAATTTTGCAGGAAAGGTGTATAATTTAAGACTCCTGCTGAAAAAGAATACTCAATTTGTATGGAGTGATGTATGCGAAAGGGAATTTTTGAGTGTGAAGGATGATTTAAGCAAGGTAATGAAGTTAGAAAGTTTTGATCCTGACTTGAATACTGTAGTGACTACGGATGCTAGCAATAAAGGTGTAGGCGCTGTGTTGTCCCAGAAAGGGAAAGATGGAAGGGAGAGGATTATTTTATTCGCATCTAGATCACTCTCGCCTTCAGAGGAGAAGTACTCTGTCATTGAAAAGGAGGCGTTAGCATGTGCTTGGGCTTTAGAACACTTTCGTACATTTATTTGGGGTAAGAACATCACTATCCAGTGTGATCATAAGCCTCTGATTAAGCTTCTCACATCAGAAGGTAGTGTGATGGCTTCTGCGAGAATTTTAAGATTATCTATGCGTATGAAGGATTTTTTATATCGAATTGTGTATGTTCCTGGGAAAAACAATCTGATGGCAGATTGTTTATCTAGGCTTCCATGCCCTCTAGAAGGTTGTGTGGATGATCCTTGGGAAGACTATAGTGTTGCTCTGATACATGACACTGGGAATTCCACGTTTGATAAGGATTTGTGGTGTAAGGAAATGGAAGAAGATTTAGATTTGCAAATGGTGCAGAAATTTGTCCTGGAAGGTTGGCCTAAGAAAGATCTACTTACAGAGCAAAATAGACACTTCTGGGAAGTTAGGCATGAACTTTCTGTTGAGAACAATTTCATACTGAGAGGAAATAAAGTAATTCCACCACATGGTATGAGAAATATTGTTTTGGATCTGTGCCATGAAGGTCATTTTGGTGTTGTTCGCACTAAGTCAGTGGTTAAAGATTTGTTATGGTGGCCGGGGGTGGATAAAGCAGTTGAAAGGTTTGTAAGGTCATGTGAAGTGTGTTCTTCAGCAGACAAAACTTTGTGTACTTTGAAACCTCCTATGGATCAAAAATTATTACCAAAGCAACCATGGGAATGTGTAGCTGTTGATTTGTTTGGTCCTGTTGGAGATGAGCAAGAGTATGTGGTAGTCCTTATTGACCTATTTTCTAAGTGGCCAGAAATTGGTATAGTAGAGAAGGCAGACACGGTTTTTGTATTGGAATTTATGGACAAGGTGTTTCTGTCGGAGGGAATTCCTACGAAATTATTGAGTGATAACGGTGTGCAATTTGTCTCGAGTACGGCTAAGATGTATTTTCAAAAACTGGGTGTCAAACACAAAACTACGTCTTTGTACAACCCCAGTGGAAATGGTACGGTTGAGAGATTCAATAGGGTCATTAAGAGTGTTATTCAAAGCTCTATGAATACTTGTGATTGGCACACAGCTGTGTTCAAAGCGATGTGGGCTTACAGGATTACTGAGAATCCAACAACAGGTTTGAGTCCTTTCGTCATTATGAGAGGTAGAAAACCCAGGGGTAAGCATAATCCTGCGTGGTTGTTTGGTGCTGGTGTGGAGAATTGGTCACTGGAATTTGTGAGAAATAATTTGGACAAATCCCAAGGAAAAAATAAGGTGTACTATGACCATTCTCATCATGTTAAACCTGTCAAAATTGCTGTGGGTGATTGGGTACGTGTTAGGAAGCCTTTTAAAGTAAGAAAGAATGAGAGCCTATATTTTGATCCTGAACAAGTGAGGGAAGTGTTGCATAATGCAGTTAGATTAAGTGAGGGTCGAGTGTGGAATTTGAAACGTATTGCTTTATTCAAGAATAAGCATTGTATTAGGCAAGATGGGATGGGTTTTAGGAATGAAGAAGGATGGTCTGATTGGTTGGAAGATGAGTTAATTGGCACCTCTGCTCCTTCTGAAGTTTCGAAGGGTGTTTGCTTAGACACCTCTTCACCTTCGGGAATTTTGGAAGGAAGTTGTTCTCTTCCTGATGATGATTTTGACGGAGGGGTGAGACTGAGACCTAAGGAGAAGAGGAAAGTAACCCATCCAAGTTGGTTGAAGGATTATGTGTTAGGGTATATTGCTGCCTCATACACGGACTCCAGATAATTGTAATGGGAATGTCCTCTTCTTATGTTTTATCATTATATGTTTGTTTTATGTGTTTCTATTTTAATTTATTGTTCCAAGTTATTTATTTGTATTTACGGAAGGGGATGTGTTGTGTGTGAGTTAATTCTTAGATTATAGAATGTGGAGGCCGGTGACACACTAGGATTCGAGCGTCCCTGATGCTGGAATCCTCCTGGTGTCAGTTGAGCCTGGAGGTGTCGAGGAAGCGGACCTGTTCCCTTGTTACCGTGCTGGTTATCGAATAAAAGGAGTTTCTCTTACCGGTGACTCTGATCCGATCTTTCCACCATTACTTCACCAACCACATACAACTGTGTAAGGCTTGCTTATTATTCTTTGTTTTTCGGAGTACTCAATCAATCAGTAAGTTTGTAGAGCGCTTCTTGTCACCCGTGAGGGTATCCAGGCGCTGGCGCCAAGGGTGGAAGGTTGCATAATGTCCCAGTCATTGAGCGTTAATCTTCATCACTCCAAATCCAGGTCTTCCTTACTGCAGTCTCTCCTTACTGAGGCATGAAGATTAGGGTTTTCATACATAAGATATTTGTCGGGTCACTAGGTCCCTTGTTTAGGGTTTTGCTGAGTGGGAGGAACGCTGTAAATCAGCAGCGCTCCTGCCCCGCCATGTCCGTAGGTCCCACGCTCTATTCAGGGTCGGAGGAAGTGGTATGTTACCATGAGCGGAGCCTGTCTTGGCCCTGCCAATGTCAGGGTAGAGGCTGCAATCCTGCTTAAAACACGCACTAGTCTATGGCAGGAGGCCACAGAATAAGAGAATGCTGTCTCCGATCCGCAGGGTGGAGGGGATAGAATAAAACTTACAAAAAACTCAAAAGGAGGGTGCAGGACACTGTTGACCACGGTCACAGGTGATTGAGCCCCCACCCAGATGTTCCTAAAGCAATGCTTAACTTGAGCTGGTGGTTTCCGGTGCTTGGCACCAGCACTGAATTGTCAACACCGGCGTGTATGACAGACTGCCACAAGGTGGTGCTGTTTGTCTTATTTTGAAACAAGCACAACTGCTGTTTATTACTTCAATATACATTAAAATGACTAATGCCTGCCTCCAAAGCCATTCCTATATCTTTGAGGGCCTGGAATAATCAGAATTGTCGCAAGTGTATGAGTGTGATGGTTAAGTTGTGTTGTTACTGTAATTGGCATCACTGACAGCCGCAAGGGGAGGGGCAAGCCGAAGTAGCCTGCTGAAGAAGGGCCTGACACTTATCACTTATCTGGAATAAATGGCACTATTCGAGGAGTTGTGGTCATAGGTAACCTAGCTTGCAGGTAAGATCCCAGTTCATTACACACCTGGCTCGTGTGATGCTGTCTATGCTGAATGTGGAAGTGCGCACTATTGGCAGCCCTCTTTAAGCCAAGTGCTAATGTTACTTTTTGTGAATTTGAGAAATTTAATAACAAAGAAGCAATACGCCACACAATTATTGAAGGCTTTAATTCAACAGAATTTAGAATAAATGTTTTAGAAAAAGAAGTATTGACATTCAATGATTCTTCAAGCGGCTCATACAGCAGCGAGAGCAGAAACACTCGCAGCTAGCATGGGAAAAGGAAGGGCAAAAACAACTGAACAAAACTGTGAACTGACAAGAAAAAATGTACATAAGGAAATAAAAGTAAACATTCAAAAACAAGAAAAGAAAACAGGCTATAAGTATGGTTTGCAATTTCGGCATGTAGGAATGTGTCCAGGTATTGGACAATGAAGTTGTAAGTGTGGAAAGCTGAATAATTTCAGTATGTAGGGCTAAGTCAGAACAAATAAAAAAGAGAGAGGGTATAGTTAAAAATTCAAAGTAATAGAGAATAAAAAAGATATAAGACAGATGGAAGATCATAACTCTGATCTGGAGAATGGCAAAGAATGAACAAATGAATAAATGAATGATAGTACATGATGCAAGAATTAAAGAATGAAGCAAACACAGGAAATGATCAGATATGTATCATCACAGAGATAGTATGAGGAAAACAGCACCCACAAACTTTACTGTAGGAAAACAAAAATTGCCTTTTGCTCTTGATAGTGGATGGCCTGTAATATCATGTGTGTCACTGAATATGGGAAATTACAAAACAAGCCAAGGCGTAATACATCAAATATGAGTGTTTTTCAGTGGGGAGTGAGAAAACATGTGAGAACTTCACAGAAACTTTGAAATATGAAAACGTATCAAGTGAAGAAGAAATTCATGTATTAAAATAAAAAGTTCCTGGACTTTGCTTATTGAGTGATGGCACTTCTCAGATAATGGGTTCAATCGTCGTAACGTTCAACGCATCCTGTGTTAAAGGATTATCCAAGTTTGAAGGTTTGGGAAAATTAAAAAATAAGACACTCATGTTTCTTATCAATGAAGCTGTCAGACCTGTTGCTTAAACTCACAGACAAATTCCTATACATTTACAAAAAAGAAAAGAGGATGAAATTAACTCTCTTTTGCAACAAGACATAATTGAGCCTACAAGTGGTCCAACTGCTTGGGTTTCACGAATTGTGATAGTACCAAAGAAAGAATACTGATGGGATCCGAATATGTGTGGATATGAGAATATCAAATTTAGCAACTGAAAGAGAAAGACACCCTGGTCCACATTTAGATGATATGATCAGCAATTTAAAAGGTGCAGTTGTGTTTTCAAAATTAGATTTAGACAAAGGATATCTTCATTTGGAGTTAGATGAGCAGTTAAGATGTATAACAACTTTTTCTTCTTGAGTGTATTTAGGTGTAAAAGATTACATTCTGGTATATGCTCTGTCTCAGAACGTTTTGCAAGAGACTGTGAAAAATATCATCAGACCTAAAAAAACGATATGACTTACAGTGATGACATTTGAGTTTCTGGAAAGTCACAAGAAGACAATCATTTTGCCGTAAAGGAAGTATGCAAGTGTTTAGTGGAAGTGGGTTTAACCTTAAATGCTGAGAAATGGAAACTGACAAATTAGAATTGATATTTTATGGGCATATTTTTTTCAAAGTTAGGAATATCACCCAGATCCGGCAAAAGTGTCTTTGTTAATTCAACTGCACCCCCAAAAGATATATCAGATCTTCATTTCTAGGAATGGCTAGTTATTGTGCCAGATATAGAAAACATTATGCTACAATAATCAGCCACTATGTGAGTTAACAAAAAAAGGAAAGTAATTTCAGTGGGATGAGGATTATGACACTGCATTTAAAAAGATCAAACATGAAATATCATCATCTACTCATTTAGTACATTTTAATCCAATGCTTTGTACAGTACTAATCGTAGATGCTAGTCCCGTGGGACTTGGATCTAATGCCAGTCACAGTTTAGCTGAAACAAAAAGGAAATATTCTTAACCAAAAAAGGAAAGTCTTGCAGTAGCATGGGCATGAGATCACTACCATAATTTCTTATATTGGAAAAGTTTTGTGATAGTATCTGATCATCAATCATTTTTGGAAATCCATGTGTACCACTTCGCAGAGAAACATGGGGTATAAGATTGATGGACTATAATTTCAAGATAGTACATCACCCTGAGAAAGACAACAATCCAGCAGACTATCTGTCACATTAGCTTTTGATGAACAAGCTAAATAATGATTCAGTTGCAGAGGAATATTTACAATGCAATTCCAGGAAAAAAAAAATGAATTAATTGAAATCTCTCTAGCAGATAAAACCATACAAGAAGTAAAACCAATTATTGAGGCAAATAGACAGAGCTAGATAAATGAAGTATCAAATGTTTCTGCTGGAGTGAGTAAGACAGATATTCTTGCTTTTAAAAACATACATGATGAGTTATATGTAGTTTCATCTGGGATTCTCTTAATAGGGACAATATCAGTGATTCCTCATACATTACAACAACGGGTAGCTGAGTTTGCTCATGAGAGTCATAGAGGAGCAACTGCAACAAAGAGATTTTTAAGAAATAAAGTTTGGTTTCCAGAGTTAGATGATACAGTGGATGAAGCTCTCCAATCCTGCTATCTTTGTCAACATGCAATGAAAGGATGACCTCCATAAAATCTAAAAATGTCAAAGTTACCTTATGCAGTGTGGCCAATACTTGCCGTAGACTTTTAAGGCCATTTAGATTAGATGCTGGACAATATTTATTAGTAATTATTGAAGAATACTCTTGTTTTCCGATGATAAAGCGGATATCATCAGCTGTTTTACAAGTGTTGGATGTTGTTTTTTCTAGATGTAGGCGGAACTCGTGGAGTTGTACTCCGTGGAATTCTGCAGACTTACTTAAAAACTCTGTGAGATTCCGCAGAGTTCCGCCAACCCCTGATTCCCTTATGCAAATTGCTCATAATGCAGTGGGGTTGTTTAACACTCCAGGTTGTTGACACATATCAGCTTAAATATTGCATTTTAGTCTGTAGCGATGCAAACCTAATAATTTTTCTTTCAGATATGATGGCCATGAGAAGACGTGCACAGAATAATGTAGTCAAGCAATATTTTTATGGCAAGGTTATTGCCAAGAACATTCATTTAACATGAGCACTGCTGTGCAACGCAGCAAAACTCAGCAGGCTAGGGACATTACTGTTGACAGAATACACCTTACACAGTGAAATTCAAGCAGCATAAGTACATTATTTTAAAATACCTCATTAGCGCACAGCAGTTTTGCATACTTCAGAACCAAAAAGCTTTCCTTCCTCTCGACATTCGGCAACACTAGCATTTGTTGCCCTTTTAAGAACAAGGATTAGAAGATTGGCAATATTGGATACCACAGTGTAAAAGGTGGAAGGCAACGAGCTTGTAAACTACCGGCTGCATTTCTCTTAAAGTCATCTGTATAATGCCCCATATTGCAGTTCACTTCTGTTCATGTCATCTACAACATACCCTCTCTAATAGTAAGTTCTTTTTCATCGGAGGATAGAAAAAAATGTTGGTGCTGTGATATATTACTTTGAATTTTCAAATGTTGTTTGAAACCCCCATTAAAGCAACGTGAGCATCTTTTATCCACGTTTCAAACTAAAGGAGAACAGAGTTCTGGCAAGTTGACCCCGTTTAACAATCACAAAGCCCATAACTGTAAATTAATGGGTCAGAAAACAAAAACAAAACTATCTCAGTGGTGTTGCTTGTTTTCTATGGATCACACTTATTTTCTCCCTGTGGGTTCAGCACCCCTTAGCTCTCAGTTTCTAGAGTCTGAAAAGGTGCTGTGCTCAGTCCCAGAAGTGTGGCTACCATTGTAGGCAGCGGTGATCTGGCCTAATACCCTCCTCGTTAGCCCCTACCTTGTAGATGCTCTGGCTTCTTCCCTCTCTCTATGGTGTGGCATCACGCTGACCTCCGAAAAGGAAGATCCACGCATAGCATCATTCCACTACTCCTCTCATGGGTAATTTATGTTTCTCCTCTGCATCTATCCCATCCCGGTGGCCCAAATGTTCCCAAATAATCATTAGTGCTGATTAATTCATCCAGCAGAGTGGAGCAGCACAAATGAGTAGTAATTCGGTGTTACAAGAGTAACGCAGAATTACTACATTTCTCCAATTCCACCATCAGAATTAAAAATTCCACCCAGCCCTAGTTATTTCAACACGAGGAATACCAGACATCAAAAAAACATATAATGGTCCACGTTTCAATAGCCACAAATTCAAAAAATGTATGAACTACATGGGAGTAGATCATATAAAGATCACTCACATGTGGCCTCAAACAAATGGAACAGCTGAAAGATTCATAGCCACTCTTAAAAACTGTTCAAAGAGCAAAGTTAGCTCAAACGAAAAATATTAATAGCACAATAGGATCTGCAGAAAATGGAGGCAAATCAATAACAAGAAACATATCACATTTTAAGAAAATTGGGACCTTAATCTGCGATGAGCAGAATAATGTAAGCGTTAGTGGTCATTCTAGTAATGCTATGAGAAGACCAGTGAGATGTTCAAGGAAACCTTGCAGAATACTTGAGCATTGCTAGCAAATTTATTTGATAGTGTTAAGATAGTCTTATTTATTTTTATGATATTTCTGAGTATCTTTATGTTGTTATTGTTATTTAGTCGGTAGTGTCTGTAGTTATGTTACTGTAGGAATGCCATTTGTCTTGGTGTTCATCATTATGTTTGTATTTGTTTTCTTTTAATTCTGAGTGTTTTTATTGATCCCTGCTTTTGTTGTGCTATATGTGAAAAGAGGAAGATGTAATAAATATAGAATGTGGGGCACACACTAGAATATGGAATATGGGGCATACGCTAGAATATGGAATGTGAGGCATACGCTAGAATGTGGAATGTGGGGCATATACTAGAATATGAATGTGGGGCATAATGGTTGTAGGTAGAGTGGGAAACAGTTGAAAACAGGACTATGAAGAATGTAGATGTTACTTTTGGCTGCCAAGAATAAATCTACTTGTACCCAGTTGGATGGAGTCTCTGACGTTCTTACCAGTGAGAGCGTGTCCTGACATTCTCAGCACTTGCGGGCAAGGGGGTGTCCTCAAGCTCCACCCAGTGTATAACTAAAAGAGGGCCGTCAGGGTTTCTGAAGTCAGCACGGCATGAATGATGTCAAACTTGGGATTTTTCTTCATTCATCTATTGCTCATGGTCTGGAAAGATGCATAGTGAAAACGTTTAAGCAGACTTTTCTTTGATGGTTCCTGACCATAAGAAGATGTTGGAGGTTACCAATCCAAGATGAAGAAGAGTACTGTCCTGTGAGGTCAATTCCTTTTTGTAGGATATACAAATGAGGTACCAAAGAGAGGAAGGTACCTCGCAATGTATTCATTTCCTCATTTCTCACCCATTCCTTCTATTTTTGTCCTTGATTTTTGCTACTAGCAGTTTGCGTTGTTCTCCTGGAAATCTATGCCTGCCTTTGCGCGTTCTTTTCTTCTTAGTGTTGCCCGTGGGAGCTGGTCCCTTGCTTATTACTCTACTGCTATCTGCACCGCCAATGAAGAGTTAGAAGTATGGGTGGGTGAAACGCGCAGAGTTTCACTCCGCGGAATTCTGCGGTTACAGAAAAACTCCGCAAGATTCTGCCAAAGGGTGGAAAATATGCAGCTCGCACTCCAATTTAGTGCCAGTAGCACGAGCAGGGTTAAAAATCAGCGTGAAAAGCACCATGCGTTGTGTAAGATCGTGCTGCCATTCGAGTTGATTTGCTGCCGCTGGAGTAGAAAATCTACTCAAGCAACAGCAAATCTACTTGAACGTCAGCTCTCTCGCTGTGACCGCTGACAAATGCGGGCAACCATCTGCATTAAGAAGTTGCACTAGGGGATGCCGAATCTTGCTCAGGCTTGCCAGCTCGCATATTCTGGAGCCTCACAAGAGAAAAAAATCCACCATGAGGCATTTGGCTGAATTTTGTCAGAACTCTGTGTTAAAGAGGAATGCGGTGTGGCCAACATTCCACAAATTCCATGGGCAGAACAGAAGATCCCACCCATTCCTAGTTAGAAGCTTGCCAAAGGAGTGGTATTTTTACTTTTATTTTTTTCCTTTGGACTGAGACTTTCTTAAAGAGTCACTTGACACATTTCACATATATTATTCTGAGCAAAGTAGGATTGTGGCTATTGGAAGAAGTTGTGCTTTATTCAAGTGATCAAGAAAGGTACAGATGCTTTCTCTGCATCTAGTCTGTGACACTGTCAGATTTAGAGGCATTATATTGGCCATCTTTGATCTGTACAATAATGATTCAATATTCAAATTACTGTTCCAAGATGGCTGTCTAGTTTTATGTTTACTGAGTTGCCTTCTTGGAATAGTATTGCATGTAATGTATCATTGGTTACCACTCCAAGATGGCCAATGTGTTGTTTCTAAATGCGGCAGCCATGATGGAATAATAAAACAACGATACAGTATGTACAGTACCATTGCAAGGTGGCTGCTCATTACTAGGTTAATTTTTTTATTGAAAACATATGCCTGCCATGTTTAGGTGGCAGCATGTATTCCTTTTTTTTACTTTTGTTCTTTTAATTTATGTTGCATATGCTTATTGGCTTTGTATTTGCTTTATTGTAGATAGGTAAGTGGGTGAATGCAAGCATGAGTCAGTGGATGAATGAGTAAATGGATGAGTGCAAGGATGAATGACAGAGTAGATCTAGGATGACTTACAAATGCCTAAACTCACCAATGACTGAAGAGGCACTTTCAGTTAGAAGCCAGGTCTATTAGCATTGGTAATGCATGTTCTATCTGTTGTTTGAGCTCTTGTGGTCCTTCTTCTATGTTGCTGGAAACATTCAGATTGACTAGTTTGTTCTGTGCTTGCTGGGGCATTCAGGGAGCAGTCTTTACTATGAGGCAAGTACATCCATTTGTGTCACAATCACTGTGCCACAAGTGCACATTGACTCTTTTTTTTTTAACTAAACCAAAAGTTAAATGCATTGAAATGTGATATTAGTGATATTTTCAAATCAATAGAACTATGTTATATAGTGATTCAAATTTATGCTATGAAATAGTTTTTAAATATTTTATGGAAAATCTCATTATAATATTCAAATTTTTAATTCTGATTGATAAAACAGCTACCCGTCTGAACCAGCTAGTTTCCATTACAATGGCCTTCCGGAGTCCAAGCAACAGCCCATTTCACATGGGAGGCTGAGCATCACAGGCCATGTGTCTTCTGGGCTGAGTACAGGGTTCAGGAACACTGCCGATGACTAGGGCTGCCCCTGGTGCCAGAGTCTACATGACCCACAAGGCAGCCCCTTGAGATCACCCAATGCAGTGCTTAATTTGTGCCAAGGATTTCCAGTGCTCAGCACCGGTACTTAATTGTCAACATCTGCACTTATGAAAGTTTGCCACATGGTGGCGCTGTGTGTCCAATTTAGAAATGAGCACAACAGGAGCCGTTTACTAGTTCTACATACATTAAAAAGGACTAATACTTGCTGCCTGAGTTATTCTTATAGCTTTGGGGGTCTGGAATCGACTGAATTGTCACACTTGTAAGAGTGCGATCGTTAGCTGCAGTGTCCTCCTGGTGAGGCCTCTGGCACTTATTATTTTTTACAAATTAAGCACTGACCCCATGACTCTTCCATGGGGCCTGGTCGCCGCCTGCAGTCAAACAGCTAATTGTCAGAAGCAGACAACGTATTAAAATGTCCACATATTCACGTTTACTCAGTTCTGACGTTGCATTGGTGGTTGCTATGCAATGGGATAGTTGGGAAATATTTGTTGTGCAACTTCAATTTCCAAAGTCATTGAATGAATCAAAATTAGTTTCTACAAATTAATTTTATTATTCGCAGATACTGAAAGTCCATGCCTTAGTGCTTGATTAATGCTGATGTTGATACTTTGCTAGATAAGTTCATGTTGTTGTTTTGTCGACTGGTGTCTGGGGGGCATATATTTATCTAGTCACATAATTCTGCTCTGCTTTCTTTCTCAATCACATCTTCCCTTCTGACATCTTCTTACATAAAATAAATGTGTCTCTTCTAACATGCAGCTCTCTTCCATTCTTCCTTTCCTGGCTCCAGTTTCTCTGGATTTCCAAGGTGCTTTGAGGGTTCACAAACACCCTAATTCACAGTCTGGTGTTGCCTGTACAAAGACGACCCCAATGAAGGCAGGATACCACTACACTTAAAGATCCACATAAGAACAATATTTAAAAAGTGATGTACCGTGCGGTAATTACACTGCTGATATTACCGCATACTTTACCGCGTACATTTTAACACTTCCCAAGGGGCAATCTGCAAAGATGCAATGACTGTGGCCTGACAAAATGCTAATGTGGGGGGTCAGTATCCTCTACTTACGTCCATTGGCGATGTGAAATGTGACTTCTTGCTGTGAGGTGGTGACCCCTAGTAATGCCAGAAAACTTTCAGGTGTTCTAGAGGTTGGCCCTTGGTCTGGGATTGGGCTGATTCAATAGG